>NW_022437099.1:1734760-1869184 GCF_009761245.1 Sapajus apella | reverse complement strand
TGCAGTGAGTCGGGATCACGACACTGCACTCCAGCCTGACAATAGAGTGAGACTCAGTCTCAAAAAAAAAAAAAAAAGAGTTGATTGAGTCATGAGGGCTCTGTCCTTATGAATTAATCCATCCACGGATTAATAAATTAATGGGTTAATGGATTAATGGGTTATCACATAATGGATTATCACAGGAATGGGACTGGTGGCTATAAAACTGTATAAATAAAAAGAGAGACGTGAACTACTATGCTGAGCCCCCTGTAGGCCATGTGATGTCCTACACCACTTTGAGACTGTAGAGTCCTATCAGCAAGAAAGGCCTCACCAGATGCAGCCCCTTGATCTTGGACTTTTGAGCCTCCATAACTGCAAGAAATAATTTCCTTTTTTGTGAATTACCCAGTTTCAGGTATTCTGCCTTAAGTAGCAAAAAATGGACTAAGACATAACAGTGATTTTATTGAACTGACTTTTTTTTTGAGACGGAGTTTCACTCTTGTTACCCAGGCTGGAGTGCAATGGCACGATCTCAGCTCACCACAACCTCCTCCTCCTGGGTTCAGGCAATTCTCCTGCCTCAACCTCCTGAGTAGCTGGAATTACAGGCACGCACCACCATGCCTGGCTAATGTTTTGTATTTTTAGTAGAGACGGGGTTTCACCATGTTGACCAGGATGGTCTCGATCTCTTGACCTTGTGATCTACCCGCCTCGGCCTCCCAAAGTGCTGGGATTACAGGCTTGAGCCACCACGCCCGGCTGAACCAACTTTTAAGTGCCACCTGTCCACTTTTGGTTCCTTTTGCCTCTGAATCAATAGGCAAAGAAAGGAGTTAGTATGCTGGGTTGGGTGATTAACCCTGACTACCAAAGAAATTGGACTACTAGTCCTCAATGAGGATACGAAAGCATATGTTTGTGTTGGGAATAAGTGCTTGTCTTCCAGTGTTGCAGGGAAGAATCAGCATTCAGACAAAGGGGTTCTCAGCAAGGCTTTCTTTTACTTTCTGCAGAAAAGGCATGGCTTTTCAGTAGTCTTGCCATGTGAGTGCACTGAACAGAGGAAGAGCAGGCATATTTATGTTGAACTCATCCAGCCCTGTTGCTGTGTCCTGATACCATTGGCTGGAACTGGACTTCACATTGTAGGCTATACCCAATTGACTAATAACTTAAAACTTTCCTAAAGAGGTAACAGCAGAGGAGAACGAAGGAAAAGAGGAAGTAGCTTATGGAATGCTGAGAGAAGCAAAATACTTCTAAATAAGGAAAGAGGAACAATCTATGACCTAAGGCTTGCCCAGGCTTCCAGGCATGTCAGGGGAGATAGTTAGGTGAAAATGTAAGAGCTAAGAACACAAAATACACTGATTTCTTTATTTTAGCTAGCAGAGGTAACAAAAGCCTTTGAGTAGATGAACCTAGAGGAAGTGACTACTATCTATTCTTAATAGGCTAAAAGAATTTAAAAAGGAACCTTTATTTATTTCATTTTCTACAGTCTGGAATAAAGGAGAGCCCTTAGGATCTCTCTTAGTATTGGAATATCCTGTGATTAGAGTCAATGGAAAACTGCAACAACCCAATCTTGGCAGGACTATGAATGGTCCAGGAAAGAAGGTTTGGGTCGCCCCACCAGGTGACCCATGGCCAGCTGAGGTGTTTGCTGAGGATAACGGGAATACGGAATGTGTGGTGGAAGAAGATGGTTATAAACACCAGCTACAACTACATCACCAGTTGCAGAACTGAGGGCTTTAATTGCCATTGATGCTTTTTTTGTTTTGTGATAGGATGTGTGTGTCTGTGTGTGTGTGTGTGTGTGTCTCAAATGTCTTTGTTTTCATTCTCCACTTATCTTCTTAGATAACAAAAGATATATTGACTTTACTTCACAGCATTTCAATATTGTTAACCTTACAGCATACTATTTAAGTTATGAAATATCAAGGAGAAGCACAAACATCACCCAAGAACCTTACATCCTCTTCTGGGAAAGCGATTAGTGTGTTTTTCATTATATACAAGACAGTTTTGTCACATTAGGTGGACAGTTGTATCATGGTTGAAAAAGATGTGTATAGTCTGGGCACAGTGGCTCATGCCTGTAATTCTAGCACTTTGGGAGGCTGAGACAGGCGAATCACCTGAGGTCAGGAGTTCAAGACCAGCCTGGCCAACATAGTGAAACCCCGTTTCTACTAAAAATGAAAAATTATCTGGGCTGGGTGGTGGGCACCTATAGTTCCAGCTACTCAGGAGGCTGAAGCAGGAGAATTGCTTCAACCTGGGAGGTGCAGTTTGCAGTGAGCTGAGATTACACCAGTACACTCCAGCCTGGGCAACAGAGCAAGACTATGTCTCAAAAAACAAACTAAATAAATAAATAAGAATAAAAAGATGTGTATGGATACTGTTGACAGAGGGTGAACTTGCAATGGCTAATTTTTTTATTTTTTGAGATGGAGTTTTGCTCTTGTTCCTCCAGGCTGGAGTGCAGTGGTGCGATCTTGGCTTACTGCAAGGTTTCAAGTGATTCTCCTGCCTCAGCCTCGTAAAAAGCTGGGATTCCAGGTGCCCAAAACCATGCCTGGCTAATTTTTGTATTTTTAGGAAAGACAAGTTTTCACCATGTTGGCCAGCCTGGGCTCGAACTCCTGACCTTAGGTGATCGGCCTGCCTTGGCCTCCCAAAGTGCTGGGATTACAGGCTTGAGCCACTGCACCCAGTCTAAATTGGACTTTGAGTAAGGCAGATTGTCTTTATAATGTGGAGTATTGGAGGCCTCATGCAAGCAGTTGAAAACTCAGATATGGCAAAAGGACTGACCTGCCCTGAGCAAGAAAGAATTTTGCCAGCAGACAACCTTCTGACTTAAACTGCAACACTGATTCTTCTTTCTCTGGGCATCTAGTCTGCCAGTCCACACTGCAGATTTTGGTCTCCATGATCCTATAAGCCAATTTTGTTTTTCCTTTCTGTTTTTTTTTTTTTTTTTAGATGGAATCTCGCTGTGTTGCCAGGCTGGAATGCAGTGGCGGGATCTCAGCTCACTGCAACTTCTGCCTCCCAGGTTCAAGCAATTCTCCTGCCTCAGCCTCCTGAGTGGCTGGGATTACAGGCACATGCCACCATGCCTGGCTAATTTTTTGTATTTTTAGTAGAGACAGGGTTTCACCGTGTTAGCCAGAACGGTCTCTATCTCCTGACCTGGTGATCCACCTGCCTTGGCCTCCCAAAGTGCTGGGATTATAGGCGTGAGCCACTGCGTTGGTCATTTTTTTTTGTATCTTTTGTAGAGATGGGGTTTTGCTATGTTGGCCAGGCTGGTCTTGAACTCCTGGCCTTAAGTGACCTGCCTGCCTTTGCCTCCTATAGTGCCGATTACAGGCGTGAGCCACCACTCCCAGGTTAATAAATTTCTCTAGATATATATACACGTGCTATTCTCCTGGTTCTCTTTCTCCAGAGAATCCTAATATATTTGCTGTTTTGAAAAAAAAATTGAAATATTTCAAACATATAAAATGTTACTAAGAGGCTGGGCGCAGTGGCTCAGGCTTATAATCCCAATACTTTGGGAGGCTGAGGCAGGTGGATCACGAGGTCAGGAGTTGAAGACCAGCCTGGCCAAGATGGTGAAACACCATCTCTACTAAAAATACAAAAATTAGCCAGGACTGGTGGCCCACGCCTGTAATCCCAGCTACTCGGGAGGCTGAGTCAGGAGAATCGCTTGAACCCGGGAGACGGAAGTTGCAGTGAGCAGAGATATCACCACTGCACTTCAGCCTGGGTGACAGAGTGAGACTCCATCTTAAAAAAAAAAAGTTACTAAAAATAATGTGAATAAACAGCAATGTTTCCACACCCAAATTTAACAACCACTGATGTTAAGCTATATTTGTTTGAGAATTGCTCTGTCTGTCACCCAGGCTGGAGTGCAGTGGCCCAATCGTACCTCACTTCAGCCTCCACCTCCCAGGCTCAAGTGATCCTCACCTCAGTCTCCTGAGTAGCTGAGCATACAGGTACATGCCACCACACTCAGCTAATTAAAAAACTTTTTTTTTAAATTTTATAGAGACGAGAGTGTTGCTATGTTGCCCAGGCTGGTCTTGAACTCCTTGGCTCAAGCAATCCTCCCCTGTCAGCCTCTCGAAGTGCTGAGATTACAGGTATGAGTCAAAGAGAATTCACAGGCAATTCACCTGGAGAATTGCTTTTCTTTTTCTTCTTTTTTTTCTTTTTTTTTTTTTTTTGAGATGAAGTCTTGCTCTGTTGCCCAGGCTGGGGAGCAGTGGCTCGGTCTTGGCTTACTACAACATCTGCCTGCTGAGTTCAAGAGATTTTCCTGCCTCAGCCTCCTGAGTAGCTGATATTACAGGCACATGCCACCATGCTCAGCTAGTTTTTTTTTTTTTTTTTTTTTTTTGAGACAGTCTCCCTCTGTCACCAGGCACCAGGCTGGAGTGCAGTGGCACGATCTCGGCTCACTGCAACCTCCGCCTCCCGGCTTCAAGCAATTCTCCTGCCCCAGCCTCCCAAGTAGCTGGGGCTACAGGTGCATGCCACCATGCCCAGCTAATTTTTTGTATTTTTAGTAGAGATGGGGTTTCACTATGTTGGCCAGGATGGTCTCCATCTCTTGACCTTGTGATCCTCCCAACTCAGCCTCCCAAAGTGCTGGGATTACAGGCATCAGCCACCGTGCCTGGCTTTAATTTTTGTATTTTTAGTAGAGACATTTTTTTCACCATGTTGGTCAGGCTGGTCTCGAACTCCTGACCTCGTGCTCTGCCCTCTTGGCCTATGAAAGTGCTGGGATTGCAGGCGTGAGCCACTGCACCCGGCCTAAGAATTGCTTTTCTTAAAGAAATAATGGGCTGGATGCAGTGGCTCACACCTGTATTCCCAGCACTTTGGGAGGCTGAGGCGGATGGATCACCTGAGGACAGGAGTTTGAGACCAACATGGCCAACATGGTGAAGCCCAGGGCACAATGGCAGGTGCCTGTAATCCCAGCTACTTGGGAGGCTAAGGCAGGAGAATCACTTGAACCTGGGAGGCAGAGGTTGCAATGAGCCAAGATCATGCCACTGCACTCCAGCCACGACAAGATCTAAACTCCATCTCAAAAATAATAAAGTTTACAAATATAGCTACATTCCAATGATAACCCTTTCTGATCCCACTCTCCTCTCTCTCTCGAAATGTAATTACATTCTTAAACAGGTGTCATTCTATTCTTATTTTTACTAGAAATGTATGTATCTGTAAATAACATACTTTTTTTTTTTTTTTTTTTTTTTTTGGGACTGAGTCTCTCTCTGTTGCCCAGGCTTAAGTGCAGTGCTGTGATCTCGGCTCACTGCAACCTCCACTTCCTGGGTTCAAGCAATTCTCCTGCCTCAGCCTCCCGAGTAGCCGAAACTACAGGCACATGCCTGCCACACCCGGCTAATTTTTTGTATTTTTGTAGAGATGGGGATTCACTGTGGCTGGTCTCAAACTCCTGAGCTCAGGCAATCCGTCCACCTCAGCCTCTGAAAATGCTGGGATTACAGGCTACACCCGGTGAGCCACTGCACCCGGCCGATGTACATTGTTTTGTATACACAAAATTTTTTACATACATGACATCATTCTGCACTTTTTGAGGCTGAATTTAGAGCCAAAGTGCCTGGGTTTAAATCCTGCCTGCTAGAGATCTCTTTTTGGGCCAGTGAGAGGCTAAAATTAGATAAGTGGTGACGGCTGCCCAATTCTCTGAGTATGCTGAAAGCTGCTGAATTCTACACTTTAAAAGAGTGACTTCTGGCCAGGCGTGGTGGCACATGCCTGTAATCCCAGCACTTTGGGAGGCCAAGGCAGGTGGATCACGAGGTCAGGAGTTTAAGACCAGCCTGGCCAAGATGGTGGGACCCAGTCGTTACTAAAATAACAAAAATTAGCTGGGCTTGGTGGCATGAATCTGTAATCCCAGCTACTCCGGAGGCTGAAGCAGAGAATTGCTGGAATCCAGGAGGCGGAGGTTGCAGTGGGGCGAGATCACACCATTGCACTTCAGCATGGGTGACAGAGTGAGACTCTGTCTCAAAAAAAAAGTGACTTATGCTATGTAAATTATATCTCAATAAAGCTATTATAAAAATATAGTTAACAATGAAAGCTGAGATGCGAAAAAAATCCTGGATGCACTATGAGTAGCATGGGCTTGGACAAGATATTTAAAAAGCTTTCTTGAGCTGGGCACGGTGCTCATCCCTGTAATCCCAGTACGGGAGTTCAAGTCAGGCGGATCACGAGGCCAAGAGATGGAGACTATCCTGGTCAACAACGTGAAACCCTGTCTCTACTAAAAAAACAAAAATTAACTGGGCATGGTGGTGCAAACCTGTAGTCCCAGCTACACGGGAGGCTGAGAGAGGAGAATTGCTTGAACACAGGAGGTGGAGGTTGCAGTGAGCCAAGATGGTGTCGTGTACTCCAGCCCGGGTGACAGAGCAAGACTCTATCTAAAAAAAAACCAAAAAACTTTCTTTGCCTCCCCGTTCTTATCTATAAAATGAGATAATTATAGCCTCTAGCTATTAATTTTGTTGTGAGAATTGAGTGAGTTAACACTTTGTGTGTATGTGTGTGTGCCCGGTGGAGTTAACACTTTTTAGAAATCCTTTTAGAAACACTTAGAACAGGCTGGGGGAATTAGGCTGACGCAGTGATCAATAAATATTAGCAATTATGACTATTTTTGTTGCCTTATGTTATTTAGGGTTTTTGTTGTGTTGATTTCAATGTTCTTGATGATATATATGAACTAGTTGATTCAGTCTAACTTTTTTTTTGTTTTTCTCCACACATTTACTTTTAAAAAATAATTGTACAAAACAATGATTTCTTCAGGTATATCAGAAATGCTGAGTCCCAGGCCGGGCCCTGCCCCTGCAGGGCAGTGACTCTGCAGCTGGGGGCTTGTCCAGCTGCCCTTTTCAGTGCTTTTCTCCAGGACACAGAGCTTCCGGAAGCACAGCAGTCCCCATGTGTCCCCGTAGGCTGACCTCTGTCCCCAGGCATGGTGTGATGCTTCCCCTGTCTCGAATCCTTCATTGTTCAACCGTAAGCCCAGTGTTTTCATTTTGCATGTTAGGTGTCTGGTCTTGCCTGTCCTACGCTGAACCCAGGTTCCCTGGGGCCATGTAAGACTCAGGCAGCTCTGATGCCCCCGAGTACTTGGAAGAACTCCCAGGAAATCCAAGCCTGCGCCAGGGATCTCTGGCTTTCAAAGTCTTCAAAGGCTGGAGCAGCTGCCCCTGCCACCCGCAAACTCCACAGAGCTCTGACAACCTGCTTTCTTTCCTGAACGCCTCGTTACTGGGTCCTTTCACCCACTGGACCTCACCGTGTGGCCTCAACTTGGAGGCACTTGCCCTCTCAACCCCCAGTTTTACAATAAATGGGGTAGATTCCAAACGTCACTCAGCTCTGACCTCCGACTTTTCTTCCTCACTCCTCTGCCTGCTGAGCTCCTATTCATACTCCAAAGCCTCAGTTAAAAATCCCCCTTCCGGAAGGAAGACTTCTCTGCTTCCTGTCTGGACTTTCCCAGCCGCGGGTCTCTTCTGGTTCCATGATGCTGGAACTGTCTATGGCTCTGCGTCTTCCAGACTGAAGGTTCCTGGAGGACTCCAGTGCTGCCAACAGGCTGGGAAGACAGGTTATTAAACAGTGTCTTGGATGCCACCCTTGGTATTCAAAGCCTCGCAAGGGCAGCGGTCCAGGTAAGTCAGATTCCAGCCTGGCTCTTCCTCTGTCCCTGTGATGTCGGAAAGGCCCCGCCTCACTCTGAGGCTTGGTTTCCCCAACTTCGATGTAGCTGGGGAGATCAGTCCTTGGTCCAGCCACTCCCCACAGTCACGGTGGCTGAAAGCAAGTGTGCAGCGTCGTTCCTCGAGATGTCCCTGTGCTGTTCAGCAAGTCGTGCAGCGCGGCCTCATGGCCTACGAGGGGTGGATTTGGATCCTCCTCGGAGTACAGGGGTGGCGGGCGGTAGAGGAACTCTTGGAAGTAGGCGAAGAACGGGCCTTCCAGGCTCATGTCAGGGTCCTGCGGGAATGGGAAGGGGCTCTGCCCCAAGGCTGCCGCCTCGGTGTCCGCTACCACCTCTGAGTATTCAGGAGGAGCCTCTGGCCACTCCGGCAAGGCGCCCAGCCCCCCGTCCCGCAGGAAGCTGGCGTGGCTGCCCACGCTGGAGGAACGGCTGCCGAAAGGGTGCAAGGGGATGGTGCTGATCACCAGTGACAGCTCCAGCAGTAGCTTGGATGTGCCCGGGATGTCCACGCACACCTCGAGTGCGTAGTCCACGTGGAGAACGCGGCAGTGCAGGATGGAGGACCCACCGGGGGTATCCGCAGCGCCCGGCCCTGCCGCAGCGCCCGCTGTCCCGGACCCACCGGCTCGCCCGGGAGGCTGGCCACCACTGCCTGTTTCTGCTTTCCGGCGCCTAGGGCCATGAACGTCTTCGTCTGCACCACCGCTGCCCGAGGCAGCACAGGACGCGTGGAGCTGTTGTCGATCTCGGCAAAGACGGGGATGACCTCTCCTGGCGTGTAGCCCTTGCAGTCGATCTTGGCTGAAAGGGAGACGAGGCCACAGTTACGGTACCAGGATCGGGCGACATTTTCCTGAGCCCCCGCTTGAGGTGCCAGTAGGGCGGGCGTGTTGATGTCGACAGGCTCGATGACAGTGAACACCTTCCTTGCACTGCTTGCTGGGATCCAGGGCCGGTGCAGGGTAGCCTTGATACAGTAACGGACACTACCGTCCTCGAAGGATGTCACCAGGGTCGGGGGCAGCTGGAAGCTGAACAGGAACTCATGGCACCCAGGAAGCAGGGTCGTGGTCTCCCCCGTGTCTCGGAGCAGCAGCTGCCGCCGCCACAGGTAGGTCTAGGCAGCCGCGTAGTAGCTGGACTCGGCGTTGACGCCCACGCTGCGACCCTCCAGCCAGTAGGTGACCGCTCCGCCGCGCGCCTTCACCTGGAGGGCTCACACCCGAAGCGGCGCCGCCACCTCCAGCAGCACCCGGCCGCATAGTCGCTCCCCGCTGCAGTAGGCGCAGCCCGGGCCCAGCGCCAGCTCCAGCGCGAAGCTGCGCACGCCCCCAGGGCTCATGGCACGCGGCGGGGACAGTGCACCCGGCGGGGGCCACAGCCTGGACGCGCGGCGGGGAGGCGCACGGCCGGGGTGCGCCTGCAGGTCCCCTGGGTCTCCGCGGCCCCCCTTCGCGGCCCCGGGCGCCCCCGGAGTTTCCTCCCGGGCCCCGGGGGAAGTTGGGCCCCAGTCTAACTTTTTTATACTTTTTGTTTTTTTTGGGGGGCCTTGCTCTCTCACGGAGGCTGGAGAGCAGTGGCACAATCTCGGCTCGCTGCAACCTCTTCCTTTCAGATTCAAGCAATTCTTGTGCTTCTGCCTCCCAAGTAGTTTGAGTAGCTGGGATTACAGGCTCCTGCCACCATGGCCAGCTAATTTTTGTGCATTTTTATCTATTTATTTATTTATTTTTTTGAGACGGAGTCTCTCTTTGTCACCCAGGCTGGAGTGCAGGGGCATCACCTCGTCTCACTGCAACCTCTGCCTCCCGGGTTCAAGTGATTCTCCTGCCTCAGTCTCCTGAGTAGCTGGGACTACAAGTGCCAGCCACCATGCCTGGCTAATTTTTGTATTTTAAGTAGAGACAGGGTTTTATCATGTTGGCCTGTATGGTCTCCATCTCTTGACCTCGTGATTTGCCTGCTTCGGCCTCCCAAAATGCTGGGATTACAGGCGTGAACCACCTCGCCTGGCCAATTTTTGTATGTTTTGTAGCGATTGTGTCTCACTGTGTTGCCCAGGCTGGTCTTGAAATCCTAGCCTCAAGCAATGTCCCCAAACTCAGTCTCTGGAAGTGCTGGGATTACAAGTGTGAGCCACCTTACTGACTTAATATTTGTTTTAATACATAATACATTTACCTATTTCCCTAGGTGTGTATTAGTTTTTTTCCATTTTGCTATTATAAACCATGTTGCAATAAACAGGCTTATATGGTATCTATGGACACATATAAGAGTGTTCAAAGGGAACCTAGAGGGGGCTTACTGGGTTACGGGTATGCAACATGTTAACATAAAAAGTTAATAATTGGCCCAGTGTATTGGCTTGTGCCTTAATCCAAGCACTTTGGGACGCCAAGGTGGGCAGATCGCTTGAGTTCTGAAGTTTGAGACCAGCAAGATGGTGAAACCTGTCTTTACCAAAAATACAAAAAATTGGCTGGGCATAGTGGCATATGCCAGTGGTCCCAGCTACCTGGGAAGCTAAAGTGGGAAGATCACCTGAGCTTGGGAAGTTGAGGCTGCAGTGAGCCAAGATGTCGCTACTGCACTCCAGCCTGGGTGACAAAGTGAGACCCCCATCTCAAAAAAAATATTATTTGGCCAGGTGTGGTGGCTCACACCTGTAATTCCCAGCACTTTGGGAGGCCAAGGTGGGTGGATCACCTGAGATCAGGAGTTTGACACCAGCTACTCAGGAGGCTGAGGCAGAAGAATTGTTAGAATCCGGGAGGTGGAGGTTGCAGTGAGCTGAAATTTTGTCATTGCACTCCAGCCTTGGTGACAACAGTAAGACTCCATCCACAAAAAAAATTATTCATAACACTTGTTAAACATGGTAGGGCTGGCCAGGTGCGGTGGCTCATGCCTGTAATCCCAGCCCTTTGGGAGGCCGAGGTGGGTAGATCATAAGTCAGGAGATTGAGGATCACGAGGTCAAGAGATCAAGACCATCCTGGCCAACATGGTGAAACCCCATCTCTACTAAAAAAATACAAAAATTAGCTGGGCGTGGTGGTGCGTGCCTGTAGTCTCAGCTACTCAGGAGGCTGAGGCAGGAGAATTGCTTGAATCCAGGAGGCAGAGGTTGCAGTGAGCTGAGATGGTGCCACTGCACTCCAGCCTGGCGCCTGGCAACAGAGCGAGACTCTGTCTCAAAAAAAAAAAAGAAAGAAAAAAATACAAAAATTGCTGGACGTGGTGGCGGGTGCCTGTAGTCCCAGCTTCTGCGGAGGCTGAGGCAGGAGAATCGCTTGAATCCAGGAGTTGGAAGTTGCAGCAAGCCAAGATTTCGCCACTGTACTCCAGCCTGGGCGACAAAGCGAGACTTCATCTAAAAAAAAAAAAAAAAAAAAAATGGTAGGGCTGACCTTATTCAAGGCAGAAAGTGTTGGTCTGTTCATGTGGCTATAAATAAATACCTGAGGCCAGTCAGGGTGACTCACGCCTGTAATCCCAGCACTTTGGGAGGCTGAAGTGGGTGGATCACCTGAGGTCAGGAGTTTGAGACCATCCTGGCCAACATGGTGAAACCCCATCTCTACTAAAAATACAAAACCTAGCCGGGCATGATGGCACATGCCTGTAATCCCAGCTACTCTGGAGGCTGAGGCAGGAGAATTGCTTGAACCCAGAAGGCAGAGATTGCAGTGAGCCAAGATTGCGCCATTGCACTCCAGCCTGGGCAAATACACATACACATACACACACACACACACACACACACACACACACACACACACCTGAGACTGGGTAACTTATAAAGAAAAGAGATTTATTTGGTTCATAGTTCTGCAGGCTGTACAAAAACATGGTGCCAGCATCTGCTTCTGGTGAGACCTCAGGAAGCTTCCACTCACGGCTGGAGGCAAAGTTGAAGCAGGTGTGTTACATGAACAGAGAGGAAGCAAGAAAGAGGGAAGGGAGGCACCTGACTCCTTTTTATTTTATTTTTTAAATTTTATTTGTTTATTTATTTTGAGACGGATCTCCCTCTGTCACCCAGGCTGGAATGCAGTGGCATGATCTAGGCTCACTGCAACCCCGCCCCCTCCCAGTTTCAAGCAATTCTCCTGCCTTGTACTCTCGAGTAGCTGGGATTACGGGCAGGTGCCACTACACCCAGCTAATTTTTTTGTAATTTTTTTTTTCCTTGAGACAGAGTCTTGCTCTGTTGTCAGGCTGGAGTGCAGTGGCTCGATCTCCACTCACTGCAACTTCCGCCTCTTGCATTCAAGAGATTCTCCTGCCTCATCCTCCCAAGTAGCTGGGACTAAAGGTGCCCGCCACCATACCCAGCTAATTTTTTTAATTTTAGTAGACACAGTGTTTTACCATGTTAGCCAAGATGATCTCAATCTCCTGACCTTGTGATCTGCCTGCCTTGGCCTCCCAAAGTGCTGGGATTACAGGTGTGAGCCACTACATCTGGCCAATTTTTGCAATTTTAGTTGAGATGGGGTTTCACCACATTGGCTAGGCTGGTATTGAACTCCTGACCTCAGGTGATCCACCTGCCTTGGCCTCCCAAAGTGCTTGGATTACAGGTGTGAGCCAGGTGCCCAGCCTGTTTTATTTTTTGAGACAGGATCTCCCTCTGTTGCCCAGGCTGAAGTGCAGTGGCACACATCTCTGCTCACTGCAACCTCTGCCTCCTAGGTTCAAGTGATTCTCCTGCCTCAGCCTCCTGATTAGCTTGGTCTATAGGCGCTCACCCCGACATCCTGCTAATTTTTGTATTTTTAGTAGGGATTGGGTTTCGCTATATTGGCCAGCCTGGTCTCAAACGCCTGGCTTCAAATGATCTGCCCGCTTCAGCCTCTCAAAGTGATGAGACTACAGGCGTGAGCCACCATGCCTGGCCTTAGACTCCTTTTTAAACAACCAGATCTGACATGAACTCATAGAGTGAGAACTCACTCATCACCAAGAGGATGGCGCTAAGCCATTCATGAGGGATCCGCCCACATGTCCAGCACCTCCTGCTAGTCCCCACCTCCAACATTGAGGCTCACATTTCTTTTCTTTTTTTTTTGTTGAAGCATGCAGGTGTTAGGTATTCACTTGTTTGCAAAGTCCACTTCCCAGTGGGCTTCTCAACTGGAAACAAAGGTATCTCTGAGTTCACATTTCAACATGAGACTCAGAGGGGACACACAGCCAAGCTGTACCAGAGGGACACTACGATGGCATTTTGTAGTTAGGGAGGAGATCAGATTCAACTCCAAATACAACAGGAAAAGTGAGAATCTGTAGCCAAGAATAAGATTGTATGTGTTGGCAGGGGGTGGTCAGTGCATGGAAAATCACCACAAAGCGATAGTAGGGGTAAGGGGAGGAGGATCCCAACCAGTTATAGAGGATGATCAGATATTGAGAATGAGGGATTCAGGCTAAAGTGACTTTGCTAGGATTCTTTTGAAAATTGGACAATACAAAGATGAGTGTGTGAACTCCAAAATCAGGGCCTAACTGAGAAATCAGGGTGGGGCCTGACTAGAGAGAAGTCAAGGAGAGAATCTTCATCAACCATTTGACTTTATTCAACATTGCTAAACTGCTCATTACCAAGGTAGGATAGTTTCTCTATTTTTGTATCCTCACCAACACTTGGCATGAGAAAGTTTAAATTTGCAAATATAATTTGAAACAGTATTTCATTGTTTAACTTGCATTTACTTGTAGCTAATGAACCTTGTGCAGATTTTCTCTCTTAGTGGTCATATGGGGTTCCTCTTTGGTTAACTGTATGTTTACTACTGTAAGCTGAAATGTGGTATTGTATTGCTTAAAAACAATTGGCCGGGCACGGTGGCTCATGCCTGTAATCTCAGCATTTTGGGAGGCTGAGGTGGGTGGATCATGAGGTCAGGAGTTTGAGATCTGCCTCGCTAATATGGTGAAACCTGTCTCTACTAAAAATACAAAAATTAGCCGGGTGTAAGCTGGGGGCGGTGGCTCATGCCTGTAATCCTAGCACTTCGGGAGGCTGAGGCCAGCAGATCACAAGGTCAGGAGTTCAAGACCAGCCTGGCCAAAATGGTGAAACCCTGTCTGTACTAAAAATACAAAAATTAGCTGGGTGTGGTGGTGTGCCCCTGTAATCCCAGCTCCTCAGGAAGCCGGGGCAGGAGAATTGCTTGAACTGGAACCTGGGAGGTGGAGGTTGCAATGAGCTGAGATTGCACCACTGCACTCCAGCCTGGGATATAGAGTGAGACTCCCTTTAAAAAAAAAAAAAATTGGCCGGGCGCGGTGGCTCATGCCTATAATCCCAGCACTTTGGGAGGCCAAGGCGAGTGGATCATGAGGTCAAGAGATCGAGATCATCCTGGTCAACATGGTGAAACCCCGTCTCTACTAAAAATACAAAAAATTAGCTGGGCGTGGCGGCGCACGCCTGTAGTCCCAGTCACTCGGGAGGCTGAGGCAGGAGAACTGCTTGAACCCAGGATGCGGAGGTTGCGGTGAGCCGAGATCGCGCCATTGCACTCCAGCCTGGGTAACAAGAGCGAAACTCCGTCTCAAAAAAAAAAAAAAAAAAAAAAATTAGCCGGGCATGGTGGTGCACACCTGCAGTCCCAGCTACCCGGGAGGCCGGGGCAGAAGAATCGCTTGAACCTGGGAGGCAGAAGTTGCAGTGATTGAGATTGTGCCACTGCACGCCAGCCTGGGTAACAGAGGGAGACTATGCTTTCAGAAAGAAAAGAAAAAGAACTACTAAAGAACTTCTCCTCAGTCTCCTGCGTAGCTGGGACTACAGGCGCACACCACCATGCCCAGCTAATTTTTTGTATTTTTAGTAGAGATGGGGTTTCACCATGTTAGCCAGGATGGTCTCAATCTCCTGTTCTTGTGATCTGCCTGCCTTGGCCTCCTAAAGTGTTGGGATTACAGGCATGAGCTACTGCACCGGCTTTCTTTTTCAATTTTTGTAATAGCTGCATACCATTTCTCATTTTATGGATGTAGTCTAACTGGTCTTCTATTTTGAGTTTGGATTTATTGTATTGTTCTTCTATTATAAACTATAGTTTAATGAACATTCATTCTTTCCCCTTTTTTTTTTTTTTTTTTTGAGATGGAGTCTCACTCGATAGCCAGGCTGGAGTGCAGTGGTGCAATCTCAACTCACTGCAACCTCCACCTCCAGGGTTCAAGTGATTCTCCTGCCTCAGCCACCTGAGTAGCTGAGACTACAGGCATGTGCCACCATGCCCAGCTAATTTTTGTACTAGTAGTAGAGACGGAGTTTCACCATGTTGGCCAGGATGGTCTCAATCTCTTGACCTCGTGATCCGCCTGCCTTGGCTTCCCAAAGTGCTGGGATTACAGACGTGAGCCATCGTGCCCAGCCTGAACATTCTCATAGATTCATCTTTTTTTGTAATTCTGATTATTTCCTTTGGATATATTTCTATATGTAGCTCAAACCAAACGACTATTTAAAAGCTTTTTTTTTTTTTGAGACAGAGTCTCACTCTGTTGCCCAGGCTGGAATACATTGGCACAATCTCGGCAAACTGCAGCCTCCACCTCCTGGGTGCAAGCATTTCTTCTGCATCAGCCTCCCGAGTAGCTAGGATTACAGGCATGTGCCACCATGCCCAGCTAATTTTTGTATTTTTTAGTAGAGACAGGGTTTCACCATCTTGGCCAGGCTGGTCTTGAAATCCTGACCTTGTGATCTACCTGCCTTGGCCTCCCAAAGTGCTGGAATTACAGGTGTGAGCCACCACACCCAGCTATTTAAAAGCTTTACTATGAATTGCATTGTCTTCTAGAAAATTTGCTTCCATTTACTGTATAGAGTAGGTTGCTTTTTTCTCTATGCCTTCAGTAACACTGGCATTTCCAGTGATGGTGGAAAATGGTGAGAACCAGATATTGCATACCAATATTATTATTACTTTACCACTGCCACCACCCTATTATTATTATTATTAAACTATAGAGAGGAGGTCTCACTACATTGCCAAGGCTGGTCTTGAACTCCCGGCCTCAAGCAATCCTCTTGCTTCAACCTCCCAAAGTGCTGGGATTACAGGTGTGAGCCACCTTGCCTGGCCCATGCTAACATATTTAATGCCAGCAAAGTATGCCATTGTATGAATGTTTATCATTATTATTATCATTTTTTTGAGACAGAGTTTCATTCTTGTTGCCCAGGCTGGAGTTGAGTGGTGTGATCTCGGCTCACTGCAACCTCTGCCTCCCAGGTTCAAGCAATTCTCCAGCCTCAGCCTCCAGAGTAGCTGGGATTACAGGCGCCTGCCACCATGCCCAGCTAATTTTTTTTTTTTTTTTTTTTTTTTTTGAGATGGAGTTTCACTCATGTTACCCAGGCTGGAGTGCAATGGCGCGATCTCGGCTCACCGCAACCTCCGCCTCCTGGGTTCAGGCAATTCTCCTGCCTCAGCCTCCTGAGTAGCTGGGATTACAGGCACGCGCCACCATGCCCAGCTAATTTTTTGTATTCTTAGTAGAGACGGGGTTTCACCATGTTGACCAGGATGGTCTCGATCTCTTGACCTCGTGATCCACCCGCCTCGGCCTCCCAAAGTGCTGGGATTACAGGCTTGAGCCACCGCGCCCGGCCCCAGCTAATTTTTTTTCTATTTTTAGTAGAGATGGGGTTTCACCATGTTGACCAGGCTGGTCTCGAACTCCTGATCTCAGGCAATCTGCCCGCTTCAGCCTCTAAAGTGCTGGGATTACAGGCGTGAGCCACCAGGCCTGGTGAATATTTGTCATTAATTTAGCCAATTATCGGCCGGGTGTGGAGGCTCACGCCTGTAATCCAAGCACTTTAGAGGCCAAGGCCGGAGGATCACCTGAGGTCGGGAGTTCATAGACCAGCCTGACCAACATGGTGAAACCTCGTCTTAAAAAAAAAAAAAGAAAAAAACATTTAGCCAATTATCTTGTCTTCTTGTTTTGGTGTTATAACCATCGTTTCAATCAATAGCTTTTAAATGATGTCGTTTTTCTCATTGTTAACTTTTAACTTATGATAAATTTCTGACCGTAGAATTGTTGAAGAAAAAAATATTAGTTTTTTTTTGTTGTTGTTGTTTTGAGACGGAGTGATGCTCTATCGCCCAGGCTAGAGTACAGTGGTACGATCTCAGCTCACTGCAACCTCTGCCTCCTGGGTTCAAGCGATTCTCCTGCCTGAGCCTCCCAAGTAGCTGGGACTACAGGTGAACATCACCATGCCCAGCTAATTTTTGAATTTTTTTTTTTTTAGTAGAGACAGGGTTTCACCATGTTGATCAGGACGATCTCCATCTCTTGACCTCATGATCTGCCTGCCTCGGCCTCCCAAAGTGCCAGGATTACAGGTGTAAGCCACCGTGCCTGGCCAGTATTAGTATTTTTAAAGCTGTAAATACATATAGACAAAACGCTCTTCAGAAGAGCTGTGTTCTTGTAGAATATCAGCAAGTCACAGGAAGGAACATCTCTGTTTTTTTACTTTTTGTTTGTTTGTTTGTTTTTGAGTCAGAGTCCCGCTCTGTTGCCAAGGCTGGAGTGCAGTGGCATGAGCTCAGCCTCCTGGGTTCCAGCAATTCTCCTCCCTCAGCCTCCCAAGTAGCTGGGACTACAGGTGTGGGACATCACGCCTGGCTAACTTTTTGTATTTTTAGTAGAGGCACGGGTTTCACCATGTTGGCCAGGCTGGTTTCAAAGTCCTGACCTCAGGTGATCCGCCTGCCTCAGCTTCCCAAAGTGCTGGGATTACAGAGGTGAACCATTGTGCATTGTAATCTAACCTAACTGGAGAACTACACCTTTATTTATTTTTTCTTTTTCTTTTTTTTTAAATTTATTTTTACAGTACTTTGAGTTGCTGTTTAAGAGAACTACACCTTTAATTGCCTCAACCAAGCTGAATGCATCTAAGCATGACTGTCTATGAAAAACAAGTTCAAATAAAATTCTTAAATGATGGCATTTTTACATATCGTGCTGTGGTTAAGGTCCAAAATCTGAAAGATTTTCATTCTAGCTGTAGCTGTTCTATGACAAATAAGGATAATTTTCAACAGCATTATCTTAGTGACCAAGTCATCACCTTCCTTCCTCCTCTCCTCTCCCCTCCCCTCCTCTCCTGTTCTCTCCCTGGAGTCTCCTTCTGTCACCCAGGATGGATCAGGGACACCTCCAAAGGTCAAATAGGGTGGAAACAACCTCCCTTCCTCCCTCCCTTTCTTCCTTCCTTCCTTCTGATGGAGTCTCCTTCTGTTGCCCAAGTTGGAGTGCAGTGGTGCAGTTTCAGCTCACTGCAGTCTCCACTGGATCAGGGACACCTTCAGAGGTCAAATAGGGTGGATCGATCCTCCCTCCCTCCCTTTCTTCCTCCCTCCCTCCTTCCTTCCCTCCCTTCCTCCCTCCCTCCTTCCTTCCTTCTCTTCCTTCCTCCCACCTTCCTTCCCTCCCTCCCTCCTTCCCTCCTTGCTTTCGATGGAGTCTCCTTCTGTCGTCCAGGCTAGAGTGCAGTGGTGTAATCTCAGCTCACTGCAACCTGCACCTTCCAGGTTTAAGCGATTCTCCTGCTTCAGCCTGCAGAATAGCTGGGACTACAGGCAGGTGCCACCATGCCCAGCTCATTTTTGTATTTTTAGTAGAGACGGGGTTTCACCATGTTGGCCTGGCTGGTCTCGAACTCCTGACCTCAGGTGATCTGGGCCTTAACCTTCCAAGTGCTGGGATTACAGGTGTGATCCGCCACAGCCCGCCTAGGCTGGATTTTTGAATCTGAGGGCTTCAAATCATAGTGGTTTGAAACCAGCCTGTCCAACATGGTGAAACCCCTGGCTCTACTGAAAATACAAAAAAATTGGCTGGGCGTGGTGGTGCACACCTGTGATCCCAGCTACTTGGGAGGCTGAGGCAGGAGAATAGCCTAGTGGATGCATTGTGGCCAGGGCTGGGGGGTTTTAGGTTGGAAAACTAACCTGCACATGTACTCCTGAACCTGAGTGTGCGTGCGTGCGTGCGTGCGTGCGTGCGTGTGGCATTGTGGCCAGGGCTGGGGGGTTTTAGGTTGGAAAACTAACCTGCACATGTACTCCTGAACCTGAGTGTGCGTGCGTGCGTGCGTGCGTGCGTGCGTGTGGCATTGTGGCCAGGGCTGGGGGGTTTTAGGTTGGAAAACTAACCTGCACATGTACTCCTGAACCTGAGTGTGCGTGCGTGCGTGCGTGCGTGCGTGCCTGTGTGTGTTTTAAGAAAACATTTCAGGCCAGGCACGGAGGCTCACGCCTGTAATCCTAGCACTTTGGGAGGCCGAGGTGGGTGGATCACCTGAGGTCAGGAGTTCAAGACCAGCCTGGCCATCATGGTGAAACCCCACGTTTATTTAAAAAAAAAAAAAAAAAAAAAAAAAAAGAGAAAGAAAGAAAAAAAGAAAACACTTCAGTTGTAAATTCTAAGAGGAATTTCTGTTAGGTTGAATTCACTTTGCACTTTGGAATCTCGCTGGCATCTTCCGTTTTTTTGTGGCTTAACGGTTGACCAATAGGTTCAGTTCAGTTCTCATTGATACAGGTCTTGAAAATGCTTTTTTTTTCTGGAAAACAAATGACCAAAGTCATTACTGTACCCGCGAAAGGTAAATATATTTCGATTAGTTTCTGCAGACACCTGATTCTTATTCTGACACCAGTCTTGGCGTGAGACGTGAGCGCCAAGACCCTTCTGGGGCAGCTGAGAGACAGGCCAGGGTACACTTTGGCGTCGCTGAAACCCCGCCGCCGGACGACGAGCCCACAAGGGCGCATGCGCCGGGCGTGCGCCCGCGCCGGACACGCCCAGCAATTCCAGTCTGAAAAAGAAAGGGGCGGAGTCGGCTCCAGGCCCCGCCTCCTATTAAGGTGCGCTCTTGGCCCGGGCTGGTTTTCCGCTTGGCGAGGGGTTACTTCCGGGTCGGACCCCGCTAGCTGCGGGAGCTGAGTGTGGCAGTACTGGGCGGGCCAGCCGGGTGGGCTGCGGCCCGCGCGCTGCCGGCGATGCAGGGGGACAGCTCCGGGGCCCGCGAGCGCGAAGAGGAGGGCGAAGGGGCAGGGGCTTTGGCTGCGCCGCCGGCTATTGACTTTCCCGCCGAGGGCCCGGACCCCAAATATGATGGTGAGGGACCGGAATGCGGCGTCGCCGCTCTGCTGTCTCCGTCCACCTGCGTTTCTGGGCGGTCCAGGGGGGGCCCCGAGGTTTGCGTCAAGACCTGGGCAAATTTGGCTGCCTCCGGGCTTGAACCGGGGAGCCAGCCGGGGGTGGGGCGGCGGGCGGGCCATCAGGGTAAGGTAAATATTTATTGAAAAAAACGTCTGCTTCTCGCTCCTTTGACTACATTTCTGTTCCTTTGTTTTCTCTCTGGGAACTGAGGCCTTCGGATGGCTGGGGTCATCCCTGAGGCCACCGTCCTGCCCCCAAACCTTGTGTTTTTGTCATTTATTGAGAACGATCTCCGTTCATTAATGCAATGAGACTTCGCAAACTGTGCTGAATAGTTTGCGTTGAGAGTTGTAATTTGTAGCTTTTGTTTTTTGCTTCATTGATGGGAGAACTAAAGATTTCTCATAGTGAGGCAGCATGGAAATAAATCAGCTTCTTTGGTTTAAAGAATAAAAAGGCCCAAGGTTTTTTGTTTTTTTTGAGACATCGTGCCCTGTCACCCAGTCTGGAGTGCAGTGGCACAATCATAGCTCACTGCAGCCTCCAACTCCTGGGCTCAAGTAATCCTCCAGTCTCAGCATCCCGAGTACTGGGACCACAGGTGCACACCACCATGCCGGGCTAATGTTTTGATTTTTTTTTGTAGAGATGGGGTCTTGCTGTGTTCCTCAGGCTGGTCTGGAAGGCCTGGCCTCAATCTCTTCTCCCGCCTTGGCCTCCCAAAGTGCTGGAATTACAGATGTGAGCCACCACTCCCAGCGCCCAAGTTTTCTTGAGGCGTTTGGTTACTAGGAGAAGTAGCATAGCTAAGTTACTTAGCCTAGAGTAGGAGATGCTTAAAACATTGACTGTAACTAGGTAAAAGTGTCCATAATTTTGATGAAAGTGAAATAGAGTCTTTAGTTGCTGCCAGGTGTTTTGGCAATATTAAAAATCGTGCTATCAAGAATGAATACATTGGCTGATCAGGGTGGCTCCTGCCTGCAATCCCAGGATTTTGGGAGGCTAAGGCAGGTGGATCACCTGAGGTCAGGAGTTCAATACCAGCCTGGTCAACGTGATGAAACCCTGTCTCTACTAAAAATACAAAAATTAGCCGGGTGTGGTGGCAGGCGCCTGTAATCCCAGCTACTTACTTGCAAGGCTGAGGCAGGAGAATCACTTGAACCCAGGAGACGGAGGTTGCAGTGAGCCGATATCACACCACTACACTCCAGCCTGGGAAACAGGAAGACTAAATAAAAAAAAAAAAAAAAAGAATACATTGATTCAGGGATTTTTTTTTGTTTGTTTTTTAATGGAATGCTTCAGGAATTTGTGTTTCATCCTTGTGCAGGAGCCACACCAGTCTTCTCTGTATTATGCCAGTTTTTAGTATATGTGCTGCTGCATTGAGCATGATTCAGGGAGGCTTTAACTATATGGTAGTTCCTATAGAATGAGAATACACATTGATTTGAAGCATAAAACAAAACAAATATGTTGCAGTTGATTTAAAGGTGCAAATTGTTCCCGTAAGAGAAAGCATATGAGAAAAAATAAACGTGCAAACTAAGTTGAAATGGTTTTGATTGATTCAAATGGAATAAATACATGGAAATGTTGTTGCACTTTTAGCCTTAACACAACCTATAATTTTTTTTTTTTTGAGATGGAGTCTCACTCTGTTGCCCAGGCTGGAGTACAGTGGCATGATCTCAACCTACTACAGCCTCCACCTCCCAGGTTCCACCTGTTCTCCTGCCTCAGCCTCCGGAGTAGCTGGGATTACAGGCATGTGCCATCATGCCTGGCTAATTTTTTTTTTTTGTATTTTTAGTAGAGATGGGATTTCACCACGTTGGTCAGGCTGGTCTCGAACTCCTGACCTCGTGATCTGCCGTGCCTGGCCTATTTATTTATTTATTTATTTAAAGAGATGGGATTTTGTTTTGTTGCCCAGTCTGATCTTAAACTCCTGGGCTCAACAGATCCTCCTGCCTCAGCTTCCCAAAGTGCTAGGATTATAGGCATGAGCCACTGTGCCCAGTCAAGCCTATAATTTTTGACCGTAAAGAGAAGCAAGAGCAGAGTGTGGTGGTAATTCAAATAGAAAAAAAGTTACAGGGTGTGGTGGCTCACACCTGTAATCGCAGCACTTTGGGAGGCTGAGGTGGGCAGATCACCTGAGGTCGGGAGTTTGAGACCAGCCTGACCAACATGGAGAAACCCCATCTCTACTAAAAATACAAAATTAGCCCAGCATGGTGGTGCATGCCTGTAATCCCAGCTACTCATGAGGCTGAGGCAGCAGAATCGCTAGAACCTGGGAGGCGGAGGTTGTGGTGAGCCAAGATCACGCCATTGCACTCCAGCCTGGGCAAAAAGAACGAAACTTCATCTCATAAAAAGAAAAACAAAAAAATTTTAACAATGATTTTTTTAGTGGACAAACAACTTTTCCCCCACATGTAAGGTGGTATATGATAGCTTAATAATACGGAAAGTGTTATGTCATAGGAAAAGTCCCAACTGTAAACATGCAAGTGTGCCATTTCTGTAACATTGTGATAAGGGTTTCTGCAAACTAAAGATTATTCTTGAAGGGAGTGATCTTAGATAAGCTTTTAAAATTTTTCCTTTCCTGGGTTACCGATAATACTGTTGTGCTGATGCATGGCCTTTTCTCCCAGAATGTCCAGACACAGTTTGTGTTTAAAAAATTTTTTTAGAGATAGAATCTCGCTCTGTCACCCAGTGCAGTGTGTGATCAGAGCTCAGTGCAGCCTTGTTTTCTCAGGCTCAACCTATCTTCACTTCTCAGCCTCCCAAGTAGCTGGGTCTACAGTTGCGTGCAACCATGCCCAGCGAATTTTCTGTATTTTTTCTTTGTAGAGACAGGGTCTCAGTATGTTACCCAGGCTGGTTTTGGACTCCTGGGCTCAAGCAATTCTCATGCCTTGCCTTTTCAAAGTGCTGGGATTACAGGCATGAGTCACCACCCCTGGCCCCTTTTCTTTTTTTTTCTTTTTCTTTTTTTTTTTTTTAAATTTTAGAACACTAGAATTCCACCTGATCATTTTTCACTAGATGTAAAAATGGAATAGCTAAAAAATAGGTAGTCCGTATGATTTGAATAAGTCATTCTGCCGGTTAATGGCAGAGTCAGAAAATTCAAAACCTAAATGTAACTTTAACATTTTTGCCAGTTTATTAAATGGAGTTTGGTTCTGTCACCCAGGCTGGGCTGCAGTGGTGCAATCTCTGCATAATGAAACCTCCACCTCATGGGTTCAAGGAAGTCTCCTGCCTCAGGCTCCTGAGTAGCTGGGGTCACAGGTGCATGCCACCATGCCCAGCTAATTTTTGTACTTTTAGTAGAGACGAATTTCACCATGTTGTCCAGGCTTGTCTTGAACTCCTGACCTCAGATGATCCGCCTGCCTTGGCCTCTCAAAGTGCTGGAATTACAAGTGTGAGCCACTGCGCCCAGTTTTTTTTTTTTTTTTTTTTTTTTTTTTTTTTTTAACCTGTTTAATAATGTCTTAAACAGTAAGAGAGAATTTAGGACCTTCAGCCTTGGTGCCAACTCGTCTGTCTGCCTGGTCTCAAACAGTGCAGAGGACGGGCTTGGGTGTCAGTCTGATCTGCCTGGTTCACTGGTTCCTCAGTCTCTCTGAAATCAGTGTTTTCATCTGTAAAATGGGATGAACACTTACCTTATATTAATTTGTGAGGATTGAAGGAGATTGCATATGTATATCATACATAGTAGCACATGCTCATTGAGAAAAGTTTCAATTTTTCCTATCTTTTCTTCTCTCCTCTGCCCAACTCCCTCCCTCCCTCCCTTCTTTCCTTCCCCTCCTTTCCTTCCTTTCCTTCCTTTTCTTTCTTTTTTATGGAGTTTTGCTCTTGTTGCCCAGGCTGGAGTACAATGGCGTGATCTTTGCTCACTGCAACCTCTACCTTCTGAGTTCAAGTGATTCTCCTGCCTCAGCCTCCCGAGTAGCTGGGATTACAGGCATGTGCCACCATGCCCAGCTAATTTTGTATTTTTAGTAGAGACAGGGTTGGTCAGGCTGGTCTTGAATTCCCGACGTTAGGTGATCCACCCTCCTCGGCTTCCCAAAGTGCTGGAATTACAGGCGTGAGCCACTGTACCTGGCCCCAGTTAACTTCTTTCTTTGTGCCTGGGTCTTCTCAAAGGAAGGAAGCTATTCTAGTCCCACTTCCTTGCATATTTATTTATTTCTACCGTTAGACCCATCAGAAAACTGTTTCTCCTCTGTCTCATGGCATCTTTCTGCTGATCCTCCAGCTTCCAGGATTTAACTCCAGAGTCACTTCCAGAAAGCCTTTCTTGATTAACCCAACTCAGCATAACTGTTCTTGTGGTTTTTGTGTGCTTACATTTAAATAGTTTGTGTTTCATTAATTAGAGTATACTCTAAAAATTAAAACAATTAAACTGATGGAAATAGAGTAGAATGATGGTCACCAGAGTCTGGGAAAGATAGTGAGGGGGTAGGGGAGGATGGTTAATGGGTACAAAAATACAGTTAGAATGCATCGGATCTATTATTTGATAGCACAGCAGGGTGACTACAGTCAACAATAATTTACTGTACATTTAAAAATAAAAAGACGGCCGGGCACAGTGGCTCACACCTGTAATCCCAGCACTTTGGGAGCCAGAGATGGGTGGATCACTTGAGGTCAGGAGTTTGAGACCAGCCTGACCAGCATAGTAAAACCCTGTTTTGTCATTATGAGACAGGTTTACCATTAATTTAAATGTACTTTCTTTTTTAATTTTTAGAATCTGATGTTCCAGCAGAACTCCAGGTGTTAAAAGAACCTCTACAACAGCCAACCTTTCCTTTTGCAGTTGCCAACCAACTCTTGCTTGTTTCTTTGCTGGAGCACTTGAGCCATGTGCATGAACCAAACCCGCTTCGTTCAAGACAGGTGTTTAAGTGTAAGTAAGAAGGGTATATTAATCTTGCTAAATAAAGCTTGTGAAGTCTGGGCTCTGTGACTCAGGCCTGTAATCCCAGCACTTTGGGAGGCCGAGGTGGGTGGATCTCCTGAGGTCAGGAGCTTGAGATCAGCCTGGCCAACATGGTGAAACCCCATCTCTACTTAAAATACAGAAATTAGCTGAGTGTGTGGCAGGTGCCTATAATCCCAGCTACTTGGGAGGCTGGGGCAGGAAAATCTCTTGAACTGGGAGGTGGATGTTGCAGTGAGCTGAGATCATGCCACTGCACTCCAGCCTGGGTGACTGAGTGAGATGCTGTCTCAAAAATAAATAAATAAATAAATAAATAAAGTAAGCTTGTAAAAAAGAAAAAAAGACTATGCTGCCGTCCTCACTTATTTGTGGGAGCTAAAAATTAAAACAATTAAACTAATAGAGATAGAGTAGAATGATGGTCACCAGAGTCTGGGAAAGATAGTGGGGGTGGGGTAGGGGAGGATGGTTAATGGGTACAAAAATACAGTTAGAATGAATCAGATCTATTATTTGATAGCACAGCAGGGTGACTACAGTCAACAATAATTTACTATACATTTAAAAATAAAAAGACGGCCGGGCACAGTGGCTCACACCTGTAATCCCCGTACTTTGGGAGGCCGAGACGGGTAGATCACTTAAGGTCAGGAGTTCGAGAGCAGCCTGACCAACATGGTGAAACCCCGTCTGTACTAAAAGAATACAAATTTAGCTGGGCATGATGGCGCACACCTGTAATCTCAGCTACTTGGGAGGCCGAGGTAGGAGAATGGCTTGAACCCAGGAGTTGGAGGTTTCGGTAAGCTGAGATCATGCCACTGCACTCCAGCCTAGGCAACGAGCAAAATTCCGTCTCAAAAGAAAAGAAAAAGAAAAAAAGTATATTTGGATTGTTTGTAATACAAGGAAAGGATAAATGCTTTAGATGATGGATACCCCATTTATCCTGATGTGATTATTACACATCACATGAGTGTATCAAAATACCTCATGTACCCCCATAAATATATACACCTACTATGTACTCACAGAATACAAAATTAATAAAAGTATGTTGTTTAATGCTATGAGTCTGAAAAGCAGCTGGTATACAAAAATTGGAGTGAAATAAATATGAATGATGTCCCCACTTCAGTTCAGCTTATATTTTCCTTTGAGTAATTCCTTATGAATATGATCACTGTGAATCCCATAATTGCATAAAATTGAATAAATGAAAGATAGTTCTTTTGCATCTATAATATGATAATGCATACAATTTTTTTTTTCTTTAAGATGGAGTCTTGCTGTGTTGCCCAGAATGGAGTGCAGTAGTGCCATCTCTGCTCGTTGCAACCTCTGCCTCCTGGGTTCAAGTGATTCTCCTTCCTCAGCCTCCTGAGTAGCTGGGATTACAGGCACACGCCACCATGCCTGGCTAATTTTTGTATTTTTAGTAGAGATGGGGCTTCACCATGTTGGTCAGGCTGTCTTAAACTGCTGACCTGGTGATCTACATGTCTTGGCCTCCCAAAGTTCTGGGATTACAGATGTGAGCTACCGCGCCTGGAAAATTCATAGAATTTTTGAAGATCTGTTGTATAGCTGGTGAGCAGGTAAAAGAAAATCACGTGAACTCACTCTGAACCAGTTCTTGACCAGAGAACTGAAGTCAGCCACACATTGTGTTGTTGAAAATGTTTATTTTTATACCTGCTGTAGGGTATTTATATGACAAACTTGAGCACAAAAGTGAGTAGAAATATAGGTTATGATGTTTATGGTTTAGCTTATTGACTGAGACCATTGTGGCCTCTTTAATACTTCTGGCCACAAGTTGGGCATGGTGGCGTGTGCCTGTAATCCCAGCGACTCGGGAGGCTGAAGTGAGAGGATTACTCGAACCTAGGAGTTTAAGGCTGCAGTGTGCTGTGATCACGCCTGTGAGTAGCCACTACACTCCAGCCTGGGTGACATAGCAACACTCTGCCTCTAGAGAAAAAAAAAAAAAGAATAGTTCAAGCCAGAGATTCTGAGGTTCTCTTTTTTTTTTTTTTTTTTTTTTTTTTTTTTGGAGACAGTCTCCCTCTGTCGCCCAGCCTGGAGTACAGTGGTGTGATCTCAGCTCACTGCAACCTCCGCCTCCTGGGTTCAAGCAATTCTTCCGCCTCAGGCTCCTGAGTAGCTGGGATTACAGGCGCGCATCTGGCTAATTTTTCTAATTTTTTGTTTCCTTAGTGGAGAAGGGATTTCATCGTGTTGGTCAGGCTGGTCTGTGTCTCCTGACCTCGTGATCCACCAACTTCAGCCTCCAAAGTACTGGGATTACAGGTGTGAGTCACTGTGCTCAGCCCTCTGAGGTTCTTTTTTACTCAAAGTCTCAAATTTATAGGTACTTTTATGTGGTCTTAAAACTGAATTTGTTTTTAGTTAAAGATACATTATCATTTTGATAAACTTGATGGGACATGAAAAATGGTACAAATATCTGTACATTGTACATTTACTATTTCTTGAATAAAGCAAATATTATGCTCTGCATTCCAAGCAGTGGCATATTTGGTGGGAGGTGGGTGAACAGAAGGAAGTGTGTTCCTTAGGTTCTGAAGTGTTGGTGCCTGGGGATTATTGTATTAGTCCCATCAAATAGAGAAGCAGATTAGAATAACTTTAATACCATAATCTTGCTCATCATTAAAGAAATCCTGTGACTTTTACTGATTTTAAGATAATTTTGAATTCCTCATATATAGCCTTTAGATGACTGAATTTTAAAACAAGTTTATTTAAATAAATATTTTTTATGTGATTAGTGAGTTGATAATCTCCATTTGGAGAGTTTTTTTTTTTAAGCAACAAATTTGGCTTTCATAAATGTAGACTTTTTGATGCAGAAAGAATATTTTCAGCCAGTCATGGTGGCTCACGCCTGTAATCCCAGCACTTTGGGAGGCCAAGGTGGGTGGATTACTTCGGGTCAGGATTTTGAGACCAGCCTGGCCAACATGGTGAAACCCCATCTCTACTAAAAAACACAAAAATTAGCCAGGCATGGTGGCAGGCACCTGTAATCCCAGCTACTTCGGAGGCTGAGGCATAAGAATGACTTGAACCCAGGAGGTGGAGGTTGCAGTGAGCCAAGATGGCAACACTGCACTCCAGCCTGGCTGTTAGGATGAGACTGTGCCTCAAAAAAAAAAAAAAAAGAAAACATTAGCTGGGCATGGTGATGGGTGCCTGTAATCCCAGCTACTCAGGAGGCTGAGGCAGGAAAATCGCTTGAACTCAGGAGGTGGAGGTTGCAGTGAGCTGAGATCAAGCCATTGCCCTCCAGCCTGGGCAACAAAGTGAGACTCTGGCTTAAAAAAAAAAGCACATCCTCTATGATATCTGTATTTGTTGAATGAGTAGGAGCCAAGGCACCATTATGGAAACTTCTTTTTCTAAGGAGCTTGGTATTTGGTTTACACATATATGTAACATGCGCTCTTTGAATGTTGCTTAAAGTTATTTCATGATGATAAATGGTCCCATTGTTGTGAGTCATCATCATATGTTTGCACTCTTGCCCTTATTCTTCTCTTACTGCCTATCAGCAAAGGGTAACGTTTGGAATGTTAGAAGACTTTGTTTACTTTTTTTTTTTTTTTTTGCCCTTTTTTCAGAAACAGCTTATTAGTACTTTACTGACTAGGCTTGGTAAACAAATGACTAAACAGAATAAGAGAAGTAATTATAGTTGTGCTTTTCAGTCAGTGAGTGCACTAGTTGCTCCTTCTCTTTTAGGGAATCATTCCCCAAGTTTCTTCATTAAAAAAAAAAAATTCTTTAAGAGTTGGGTGTGGTGGCTCACGCCTATAGTCAAAGCACTTTGGGAGGCCTAGGTGGGCAGATCACTTCAGGTCAGGAATTCTAGACCAGCCTGCCAACATGGTGAAACCCTGTCTCTACTACAAATATAAAAATCAGCTGGGCATGGTGGCACAAGCCTGTAATCCCAGCCACTTAGGAGGTTGAGGCCAGAGAATCGCTTGAACCTGGGAGGTGGAGGTTACAGTGAGCTGAGACTCTGTCTCAAAAAAAAAAAAAAATTCTTTAAGGTATTCTAGAGAACATTCTCCTAGTTTATTGTGTTTATAAATATAGCATTTTTCCTATTGAGGTTTTTGTGTATATTGCTATTATTACACTTTATTCTCTGTGTATGCTTTAAAATTGCCATTTTATTAAAGATGTTTCTAATAATAGTTTTTCATGTTCTTTTTTTAGTACTTTGCCAGACCTTTATCAAAATGGGGCTGCTGTCTTCTTTCACTTGTAGTGACGAGTTTAGCTCATTGAGACTACATCACAACAGAGCTATTACTCACTTAATGAGGTCTGCTAAAGAGAGAGTTCGTCAGGTAAGCCCTAAGAAACATACTTTGGGTGTGATAGAAATATACTTTAGTTTCAAGAGAACGGTATTTTCAAGCACTATGAAATTCTGAGGGCCAGGCGTAGTGGCTCATGCCTATAATCCAGCACTTTAGGAGGCTGAGGTGGGGGGATCGTTTGAGGCCAGGAGTTCTAGGCTGCAGTGAGCCATGATTGTGCCACTGTACTCCAGCCTGAGTGACAGAGTGAGAGTGAGAACTTGCCTTAAAAAAAAAAAATAGAGGAGAGGCAAGGTAGAGGGGACAGATGGACTGGGATCTTGAGACCATTTTAATTTATGGGTTTTTGTTTTGTTTTGTTTTTTGAGACAGAGTCTCTCTCTCTGTTGCCCAGGCTATAGTGCAGTGGCAAAATCTTGGCTCACTGCAAACTTCGCCTCCCAGGTTCAAGTGATTCTCCTGCCTCAGCCTTCCAAGTAGCTGGGATTACAGGCACATGTCACCACGCCCAGCTAATTTTTGTATTTTTAGTAGAAAAGGGGTTTCATCATATTGGCCAGGCTCGTCTCAAACTCCTGACCTCGTGATGTGCCTGCCTCGGCCTCCCAAAGTGCTGGGATTACAGGCATGAGCCACTGCTCCCAGCCTAATTTCTGTTTTTTGCTTAGTAAGATGGGAGGTGGTGCAGGATTTTGATCAAAGGAGTGACACAATCTGACTTAGATTTTAGGGGGGTCCCACCAGCTGTGGTGTTGAGAATGGACTGAGGGGGCACAGGCAGAAGCAGGGGGCCAGGTGCCACCATACACACAAGAGAGGTGGGGCAGACAGGAGGGGTGGGCAGCTCCCGCATGGATTTTGAAGGTGATGTCAGTCTTGTCTGCTTCCTGGTAAATTCTTAGCTTTGAAATATTGTCAGTTGTAAACTCTTAAGTAATAGTGACAAAGCCAGTGGTTTTAAAAATGTTGTTTGTGCACTGGGGCTGTTAATGTGATGTTGAATTTTGATAGATTCTTTATTCCATGCAAGTTTTCCAAATGCTTTTTAAAAACATTTTTTTAATTGTAGGATCCTTGTGAGGATATTTCTCATATCCAGAAAATCAGGTATGTGTTAAAACTTGATTATGCAGATTACTGAAAAGAGATCAAAATGAAGAAAATACTGGTTTTGAGGTCAAAACATATTGTTAGTGTTGTTGATGAACATTAAAAACTTTATTTTCAGCAATTAAGTACTGCTCCAAGATTTGCTTTGCTTCTTATTCCCTCCTCTTTGATCCTCTGCCTCCCTTCCATTAATGGTGGATTCCATGGGCACACTTTTGGTTTTTTTTTTGAGACAGGAATCTCACTCTTTTGCCCAGGCTGGAGTGCAGTGGTGCAGTCTCAGCTTACTGCAGCCTCCACCTCCTGGGTTCAAGCAATTCTCTGCCTCAGCCTCCAGAGTAGCTGGGATTACAGGCGTCTGTCACCACGCCCAGCTAATTTTTTTATATTTTTAGTCTTGGCCAGGCTGGTCTTGAACTCCTGACCTTGTGATCCACCCATCTCAGCCTTCCACAGTGCTGGGATTACAGGTGTGAGCCACTGCGCCCAGTGGGCACACTCTTAATTCACATTCCTGATACCCGGTCTGTTAGGAGACCATTGAATTTTGGCTAGTTTAAATACTAGTTTAAAATCTAGCTGGTATGACCTAAGTATTCATCCGGTCATGAATACATAAACATGTGGTCTATCCCTGCAAGAAAGTGTTATTCAGCTATTGAAAGGAATGAGACCAGGCACAGTAGCTCACACCTGTAATCCCAGCACTTTGGGAGGTTGAGGCACGCGGATCACGAGGTCAGGAAATTGAGAACATCCTGGCTAACATGGTGAAACCCTGTTTCTACTAAAAATACAAAAAATTAGCTGGGCATAGTGGCACATGCCTGTAGTCCCAGCTACTCGGGAGGCTGAGGCCGGAAAATCACTTGAACCCGGGAGATGGAGATTGCAGCGAGCCAAGATCATGCCACTGCCCTCCAGCCTGGGCAACAGAACGGGAGACTCTGTCTCCAAAAAAAAAAAAAAAAAAAAAGGAATGAAGTACTGATTCACACCGCAGTATGGATGAACCTTGAAAACATCCTAAGTAAAAGCAGTCAGTCACAAAAGGCCACATATTGTGTGGTTTCATTTATATGAAATGTCCAGAGTAGGTGAATCCATAGAGAGGTAAATAGTGGTTTTCAGGGAGTGGGGTAAGGGAATGATGAGGGGTGAAAGCCAATGGATACAGGGTTTATTTTGGGGGTGATGAAAATATTCTGAAATTAGATAGTTGTGATGGTTGTACATCTCTGTGTACTAAAAACCACTGAATTGTACACTTGGGAGAGGTGAATTTGATAGTATGTGAATTAGATCTTGACAAAAATAAAGCACTCTACATTAAAAAAAAAATTTTAACTGGTCTGCATCATTAAGAAATTCAAGTAGCTGCGTGTGGTGGTGCATGCCTGTAGTCTCAGCTCCTTGGGAGCCTGAGGTAAGAGGAGTGGTTGAGCTCAAAAGTCTTGGGCTGTAGTGCACTATGCCGGTCTGGTATCTGCAGTAAGCTTGACATCAGCATGGTGACCTTGACCTCCCAGGAGCAAGGGACCACCAGGTTCCCTAAGGAGGAGTGAACTAGCCAGCTTGGAAACAGAGCCGGCCAGTATCTCGTGCTGCTCAGTAGCAGAATCACACCTGTGAAGAGCCACTGCTATCTAGGCTGGGAAACATAGCAAGACTCTTTCTTAGAAGAAAAAGAAATAAAAAAGAAATTTCAGTAAATTTATTACTGAGCTTAGCTAGCTAACCAACTGCTGGCTGTTAGTGATTCTTAGGATTTCTGCTGTACAACATTGATAATAATTTCTACTTGGAGTACTAGTGACTGGTAAAACACTTGAAAGAAGTGTCGTAACCCCCTTGCTGTTTTTATTACACTTTTGATCTGCTGAGCCATGTTTTCTTCATAGGGTTGAAAAATTTCATTTAATCCCATCCTTTCCAAATCAGCACGACTTGTTATAAATGAGGTTTGTGAGGTTAGTAATCCAGTGAGCGTGAAGTATCCTAGAACATTTTGATTCTCTTGTGTTTTAATATTGATTATTTGTATTTAACTTTTAGATCAAGGGAAGTAGCCTTTGAAGCACAAACTTCACGTTACTTAAATGAATTTGAAGAACTTGCCATCTTAGGAAAAGGTGGATACGGAAGAGTATACAAGGTTGTCTTCCACATACTTGTTTTGACCTACTACCCTAAATAATTGTATTTTCAGACATTGTTTTCATTATTTATTTATTCATTCATTCATTCATTCATTCATTCTGAGACAGTCTCGCTCTGTCGCCAGGCTGGAGTGCAGTGGTGCAATCTCAGCTCATTGCAACCTCTGACTCCCTGGTTCAAGTGATTCTCCATCTTCAGCCTCCTGAGTAGCTGGGATTACAGGCACGCGTTACTACACCAGCTAATTTTTGTATTTTTAGTAGAGACAGGTTTCATCATGTTGACCAGGATGGTCTCGATCTCCTGATCTCATGATCTTCCCGCCTCGGCCTCCTGAAATGCTGGGATTACAGGCATGAGCCATCGTGCCCGGCCTGTTTTCATTATTATTATATGAAGTACTCAAAGGAAAATTCCAAAAAAATCATGTATATTTACTTTTCATTAAGATTTGTCATTTGCAGGAAAGTGGGCAGGTTGTAATTTTTTTCTAACCATGTTGGTTGTTTACATGGATTTTGGAAACTTTGGATTTTTGATCTATAGTTAATTTTAATTAAAAGTGTGTTAGTAAAAAAAGTTGTGCTACTGTGTTTTGAGCTTACACAGACCTTTTGCTAACATTCCCAGCCTGGAGCTTCATAGGAGCTAGACTCCTAACGCTATCTGAAAAGCTCTTAGTCTGGCTGACTTTCCTGATCATAGTAAGGAGACATGTCTCTAGCTATATTTTAACTCTTTGGCTAGTTTGGATTGTCTAAGCTCAGATTAAAATAACTTCTTTTTTCAGTTAAAATTTAATGACACAATATACTTTGTCTTTTCTTCTACTTTTCAGGTCAGGAATAAATTAGATGGTCAGTATTATGCAATTAAAAAAATCCTGATTAAGGGTGCAACTAAAACAGATTGCATGAAGGTATGATTTTTAGAAATTACTTATTTTGAATAATTGTGTATTTAGTTATTTTTGTAAGAGCAATACGTGTATGTGTGTATATTTGGCAAAAGTAGGCGATGTGGATTTCCAGATTACTAGGGATAGGGTTATAGTAAAGTACCAAAACTAAATTATTATTATTATTATTATTATTATTATTATTGAGATGGAGTTTCGCTCTTTCACCCAGGCTGGAGTGAAGTCACATGATCTCAGCTCACTGCAACCACCACCCCTCAGGTTCAAGCGATTCTCTTGTTTCCCAGGTAGCTGGGATTATAGGTGCCTGCCACCACGCCTGGGTAATTTTTTTTTTTTTTTTAAGAGACAGGGTACTGCTATGTTGCCCAGGCTGGGGTGCACTGGCTTTTCACAGGTGACCCCAAGGCTGATCAGCACGGGAGTTTTGACCTGCTCTGTTTCTGACCTGGGCTGGTTCACTCCTCCTTAGGCAACCTGGTGGTCCTCTGCTCCCAGGAGGTCACCATACTGATGCCAAACTTAGTGCGGACACCCGATCAGCATAGCACACTACAGCCCAGAACTCTTGGGCTCAAGCAATCCTCCCACCTTAGCCTCCCAAGTAGCTGGGACTACAGGCATGCGTCACCGTGCCTGGTTAATTTTTACATTTTTAGTAGAGATGGGGTTTTGCCAAGTTGGCCAGGCTGGTCTCAAACTCCTAACCTCAGGTGCTCCACCTGCCTTGGCCTCCCAAAGTGGTAGGATTACAGGAATGAGCCACTGTGACCGCTAAATTATTATTATAATTTTTAAATGTTTTGCTCTCTCACCTGGGCTGGAACCCGTGGTCTCAAGTGATCTTCCAGCCTTGGCTTCCCAAAGTGCTGAGATTGCAGGCCTGCCCCTACATTTCTTTTTTTTTTTTTTTTTTTTTTTTTTTTTTTTTGAGACAGAGTTTTACCCTGTTGCCCAGGCTGGAGTGCAGTGGTGTGATCATGGCTCACTGCTACCTCGACCTCCTGGGCTCAAGCAATCCTCCCACCTCAGCCTCTCAAGTAGCTGGGACTACAGGTGTGTGCCATCACATCCCACTCCTTTTTTTTTTTTTTTGAGACGGAGCTTCGCTCTTGTTACCCAGGCTGGAGTGCAATGGCACGATCTCGGCTCACTGCAACCTCTGCCTCCTGGGTTCAGGCAATTCTCCTGCCTCAACCTCCTGAGTAGCTGGGATTACAGGCACGTGCCACCATGCCCAGCTGATTTTTTGTATTTTTTTAGTAGAGACGGGGTTTCACCATGTTGACCAGGATGGTCTCGATCTCTTGACCTCGTGATCCACCCGCCTCGGCCTCCCAAAGTGCTAGGATTACAGGTTTGAGCCACCGTGCCCGGCCACATCCCACTAATTTTTAAACTTTTTTTTTGAGATGGAGTTTCACTCTTGTTGCCCAGGCTGGAGTGCAATGATGCAATCTTGGCTCACCACAACCTCTGCCCCCCAGGTTCAAGGATTCTCCTGCCTCAGCCTCCCGAGTAGCTGGGGTTACAGACATATGCCACTATGCCTGGCTAATTTTGTATTTTTAGTAAAGATGGGGTTTCTCCATGTTGGCTAGCCTTGTCTCGAACTCTTGACCTCAGATCGTGATCGCCCTGCCTTGGCCTCCCAGAGTGCTGGGATTATAGGCGTGAACCACTGTGCCCGGCCAGTTTTTAAACTTTTTATAGACAGGATCTCACTGTGTTGCCCAGGCTTGTCTTGAATTTCTGGGCCCACTCAACCCTCCAGTCTTGGCCTCCCAAATTGCTAGGATTTCTAGTATAAGCCTCTGTGCCAGGCCTAAATTTTTATTTGATGTAATTTTTTTATAGGCACTTCAGACCACATTTCAGGGTAATTTTTGGGGAAATTAATTTTTTAAAATAAGTAATTGATATATAATATAGCTACTTATGAAAAATCATAAGCCCAATTCCAGTTCCACTTCTCCCTGACATGCTGTGTGGTTCTGGACAAGTTCCCCAGTCCTCTGAGCCACTTCTGTTACCTGAAATACTAGTGACAGTAGTGATTTTACCATTCGGGACTGGGGTAGGAATCAGAAGAGAATGGTGATAAGGGGGCTGTAAAAAGTATACAGTGCTATATAAATATGTTATTTAGTTGCTATAGCAATTGCCATTTGTCCCTCAAAAATATTTCCATTATTTTGACCAGGCGCAGTGGCTCACACCTGTAATCCCAGCACTTTGGGAGGCCGAGGCAGGCAGATCACTTGAGGCCAGGAGTGCGAGACGAGCCTGGCCAACATGGTGAAACCCTGTCTCTACTGAAAACACAAAAATTAGCCGGGTGTGGTGGTGCATACTTGTAGTAATCCCAGCTACTAGAGAGGCTGAGGCACGAGAATCACTTGAACCCAGCAGACAGAGGTTGCAGTGAGCCAAGACTGTACCACCGTACTCCAGCCTGGGCAACGGAGCCAATACTCTGTCTCAAAAAAAAAAAAAAGTTCCATTATTTTAACATAGTTTAAATGTTTGAACTTTGTTTAAAAACACCTCTTGTACAGAGGAGTTTTTTTTGTTCTGTTTTTTGTTTTTTTTCAGATGGAGTCTCACTCTGTAGCCCAAGCTGGAGTGCAGTGACCCAATCTTGGCTCACTGCAACCTTCATGTCGGGGGCTCACGCCATTCTCCTGCCTCAGCCTCCCAAGTAGCTGGCACTTGAGGCGCATTCCACCACACCCAGTTACTTTTTGGATTTTTAGTAGAGGCAGGCTTTTACCATGTTGCCTTGGGTGATCTCAAATTCCTGAACTTAGGTGATCTACCTGCCTTGGCCTCCAGAAGTACTGGGATTATAGGTGTGAGACACCATGCCCAGTCCAGAGGAGTTTTTTAATTTCAGATATTCCTCGTCATATGTTGGGATTATGTCCTGATAAACCCTCCTAAGTTGAAAATATTGTAAGTTGGAAATACATTTTAATATGCATAGCTGACCAAACATTGTATCTTACCCTTCTTACCTTAAATGTGCTCTGAACACTCACATTACTCAATAGTTGGACAGAATCATCTAGCACAAGCCTGTTTTATAATAAAATACCACATATCTCATGTACTGCATTTTGCAAGCTGGGGAAAAGATCAAAAGTTAAAGTATGTCAAAATTGTGATGTCTTCACACCATTGTAAGTCAGGGGCCGTCTGTATTTTGCTCTGGAACAAGAAGTATTTGCCTGCATAAACATTTAACAAGTTATCAGCAAAAGGCAGATCTAATTCTATGTCTTTTTTAGGTCCTACGGGAAGTGAAGGTGCTGGCAGGTCTTCAGCACCCTAATATCGTTGGCTATCACACTGCATGGATAGAACATGTTCATGTGATTCAGCCACGAGGTAAGCTGTTTTTGATGATATGGAGTTGAAGGATTCGCAAACTTCAGCCTGTGGACCAAATCTGGCCTGCCCTTGTTTTTGTACATACCACAAGCTGAGAATTGGTTTTTACATTTTTTATATAGTTAAAATGAAAAGATTTTATGAAAATTATGTGAAATTAATTATTTTTTTTTTTTTTAATTTTTTTGAGACAGTCTTGCTGTGTCTGCCAGGCTGGAGTATAGTGGTATAATCTTGGCTCACTGCCACCTCTGCCTCCTGGGCTTGTGATTCTCCTGCCTCAGCCTCCCAAGTAGCTGGTATTACAGGTTCCTGCCACCACACCTGGCTAATTTTTGTATTTTTAGTAGAGATGGGGTTTCACCATGTTGCCCAGACTGGTCTCAAACTGCTGACCTCAAGTGATCCACCTGCCTTGGTCTCCCAAAGTGCTGGAACTACAGGAATGAACCTCTGTGCCTGGCCCAAAATTTTAATGTCAATAAATTAAGTTTATTAGAACACAGGCACATTCATTTATTTATTGTTTATGGCTGCTTTTTAAATTTAAATTTAATTTTCTTTCAAAAATAGAGATGAGGAGTCTCACTGTATTGTCCAGGCGATTCTTAAATACCTGAGCCCAAGTGATCCTTGAGCCTTGGCCTCCCAAAGAGTTGGGATTACAGGTGTGAGCCACTGGGCCCATGGCTGCTTTTATATCATAACAGAATTGATCAGTTACAGCAGGGTCCCAGAGGGCCCTAAAACCCGAAATATTTACTATCAAGTCCTCTGTAATGTTTGCCAACCCCTAGTATAGTTGTGTGGCTTTGTTTTTAGCTTTCCTAACACATGCCATTTGAATAAACTTTTTGTATTTTGCAAGAAGGTCATGACATTTTTAGACTTGTAGTCTCATTTGATACTATTTGTATATTTTAACTTTGCCTTTGACTACAAATTGAAAAACTGGGCTGTTTGAAGATTTTTGTTGTTTGTTTTTGTTCAGCAGACAGAGCTGCCATTGAGTTGCCATCTCTGGAAGTGCTCTCCGACCAGGAAGAGGACAGGTATGTGAACTGGTGTGTCCCTTTACATGTTAGGACATTACCTCTTGTCACCTGCATTGGGCTGTCTTTTTTTTTTTTTTTTTTTGAGATGTTTTGCTCTGTCGCCCAGGCTGGAGTATAGTGGTGTGATCTTGGCTTACTGCAACCTCCGCCTCCTGGGTTCAAGCAATTCTCCTGCCTCAGCCTCTCAAGTAGCTGGGACTATAGGGACCTGTCACCATGCCCGGCTAATTTTTGTATTTTTAGTAGAGACAGGGTTTCACTGTGTTAGCCAGGATAGTCTTGATCTCCTGACCTTGTGATCCATCTGCCTCGGCCTCCCAAAGTGCTGGGATTATAGGCATGAACATTGTGCCTGGCCTGCATTGGGCTGGTCTTTGCCTTTTGCTACAAGGAGCTCAGGAGGAATATTTTAGACTTTACTTATTTTCATTACAAAATGTTATTTCTTTCTCTCAGATATTTCCTGTCAGTATTTTCTCCCAAGCTGGAGTGTAGTAGCACGATTGTAGTTCACTACAGCTTCAAATACCTTTCTCAAGGGATCCTCCCGCCTCAGCCTCCCGAATAGCTGAGATCTCAGTCTGCACCACCGTGCCTGGCTAATTTTTTAAATTTTTAGTAGTGATGGGGGTCTCACTCTATTGCCTAGTCTTGTCTTGAGCTCCTGTCCTGTCAGTATTTTAAATAAATGTTGCTGTTAGACAAATTTGATGGCATATTTATCAAAAGTTCATCAATAAGATTAATATAGGCTTGAAGGAATAGTTGAGTTACTCTGGATCTTTTTTTACATTGACTGTTTAATTTTCTAAATTTTAATTTTATTTTTAATTACTTCATTTTATATTTTGAGATGGAGTCTTGCTCTGTCGCCCAGGTTGGAGTGCAGTGGCATGATCTCAGCTCACTGCAACCTCTGCCTCCCGGGTTCAAGTGATTCTCCTGCCTCAGCCTACCGAGTAGCTGGGATTACAGGCCTGTACCACCATGCCTGGCTAATTTTTTGTATTTTTAGTAGAGACAGGGGTTTTGCCGTGTTGGCCAGGCTGGTCTGGAACTCCTGAACTCTAGTGATCTGCCTGACCTGGCCTCCCAAAGTTCTGGGATTACAGGCGTGAGCCACTGCACCCGGCCTATTTTTTTTTTTTTTATTGAGACAGGGTCTCGCTCTTTCGCCCAGGCTGGAGTGCAGTGGTATGATCTCAGCTCACTGTAGCCTTCAACTCCTGTATTCAAGCAATCCTTCTACCTCAGCTTCCTGAGTAGCTGGGACTACAGGCATGTGCCACCATGTCTGGCTCGTTTTTATATTTTTTGTAGAGATGGGGTTTTGCCATGTTGCCCAGGCTAGCCTTGAACTCCTGGGCTCAAGTGATCCTCCTGCCTTGGCCTATCAAGTTGTTGGGATTACAGGCATGAGCCACTGTGCCAGACCCATACTTTGACTTTTTTTTTTTTTTTTTTTGGAGATGGAGTCTCACTTACTCTGTCACCCAGGCTCGAGTACAGTGGCACAATCTCGGGTCACTGCAGTCTCCACCTCCTGGGTTCAAGTCATTCTCCTGCCTCAACTTCCCCAGTAGCTGGGAATATAGGTGTGTGCCACCACGCCTGGCTGATTTTTGTATTTTTAGTTGAGATGGGGTTTCACCATGTTGGCTAGGCTGGTCTCCAACTCCTGATCTTAAGTGATCTACCTGCCTTGGCCTCCCAAAGTGCTGGGATTACAGGCATGAGTCTCTGCCCTTGGCCCATTGACTTTTGTCTTTACTATTTTTTTTTTTTTCAGAGACCAAGATAGAGTTAAAAATGATGAAAGTAGCAGCTCATCCATTATCTTTGCTGAGCCCACCCCAGAAAAAGAAAAATCCTTTGGAGAATCTGACACTGAAAACCAGAATAACAAGCCGGTGAACTGTACCAACAATTTAGTCACAAGAGACAATGGTGAATTTGAGTCGACCCTGGAGCTCCAGGAAAATGGCTTGGCTGCTTTGTCTACCAGTTCGATTGTGGAACAGCAGCTGCCGCTCAGGCGTAATTCCCACCTAGAGGAAAGTTTCACATCCACTGAGGAATCTTCCGAAGAAAATGTCAACGTTTTGGGTCAGACAGAGGTAGATTACTTTCCCAGACCCTTCTCATTTGATGTTTGCCAGCAGTAATTGTACTGGGGACTGTGCAGGTGTGTGGCCTTCCGCCTTCTCTCTCTTGGCTCCTGTTCTTCTGCCCTGCATCCAGTCTCTTGTACTGGCCATGTTCTCCTTGCCATGTGGCCTTTGTATTTGGTTCTGCCTCCTTCACTTAGGTAACTCTTACTCATCCTTTTCCGGCCTCCCCAACCTGGCCATTTGCAGCTCTAGATTATCTCAAGTGTGTACCTCGGAGTTGGAGGCCTCACTCACACTCTTTTTCTGTTGTATGATAGCATCGTGCTATAAAGATAAATTTATGCAAAAAGATTTTGCAGCATGACTTTAGGTGAGTCCCAGTAGGATTACCATGTCCGTATTCTGGATATTCTTTTTCATTTTAAAATTTATTTTAGTCTAGTATTCAGGATGCTCTTCTTGAGGGTTAGACTGATGGAACCCTCCTTCCCTGGTCACACCACCATTATGCTTTCACCAGTATTTTAAGTAGTAATATTAAAAACATATGCTAGGTGCGGTGGCTTATACCTGTAATCCTAGCACTTTGGGAGGCCGAGGTGGGTGGATCACAAGGTCAAGAGATTGAGACCATCCTGGGCAACATGGTGAAACCCTGTTTCTAATAAAACAAAAAACAAACAAACAAAAAAAAACCCAAAAATTAGCCGGGCATGGTGGCACACACCTGTAGTCCCAGCTACTCAGGAGGCTGAGGCAGGAGAATCGCTTGAACCCAGGAGGCGGAGGTTGCAGTGACTGAGATTGTGCCACTACACTCCAGCCTGGCAACAGAGTGAGACTCTGTCTCAAAACAACAACAACAACAACAAAAAATCATGAACATTAGGCCAGGTGTAGTGGCTCACACCTGTAATCTCAGCACCTTGGGAGGCTGAGGAGGGTGGGTCACCTGAGGTCAGGAGTTCAAGACCAGCCTGGGCAACATGGTGAAACCCCATCTACTAAAAATACATAACTTAGCTGGGAGTGGTGGTGTGCACCTCCACACAGCTACTCAGGAGCCTGAGGCAGGAGAATTACTTGAACCTGGCAGTTGGAGGTTATAGTGAGCCAAGATCACGCCACTGCACTTTAGCCTGGGCGACAAGAGTGAGACTCCGTCTCAAAAAAAAAAAAAAAAAAAAAATACATGAAAATTAACAGGGTCTACACGTAATCTGTCTTGTTAGGATTATAAAACTGTATATACTATCTACATAGACACAGTGCAGAATTAATTTTTGTCAAGGAATATGTGTTTCTGAGCCTGTGCTTTTTTTCGTTTTGTTTTTTTTTTTGAGACAAAGTCTCACTCTTGTCACCTAGGCTGGAGTGCAGTGGCATGATCTTGGGTCACTGCAACCTCTGCCTCTTGGGTTCAAGTGATTCTCCTGCCTCAGCCTCCCAAGTAGCTGGGATTATAGGCGCCCACCACTACACCTGGCTAATTTTTTTGTATTTTTAGTAGAGACGAGGTTTTACCATATTGGCCAGGCTGGTCTTGAACTCCCAACCTCAGGTGATGCACCCTCCTTGGCCTCCCAAAGTGCTGGGATTACAGGCATGAGCCACTGCACCTGACCAAGCCTATGTTTTTTTATGAAACATAAAACTTTGAACACTTTCACTTGAATTTAGAAGACTTCAGTTTGGGGGACTTTTAATCAGAATAGTTTCATTTCTCTGCATTTTATTTAGAAAATTTTCCTAAATGCCTAAATCAGATGGTATATACAGTGTGCTACAGTAAGCTTAATACTTAACTTTTTATTGAATAAGTTATTAGTTAATTACGATGTGAAGCCAGACAAAGTATATATATACTTTATAGTAAAGTATATAGAGTAGTAGAATATCATACAGCCATTCTTTGATGCTTTCTCTTAGCTTTAAAAACTGTTTATGTAGGGCTGGGCATGGCTCACACCTGTAATCCCAGCACTTTGGAAGGCCAAGGTGGGCGGATCACAAGGTCAGGAGATTGAGACCATCCTGGCCAACATGGTAAAACCCAGGCTTTACTAAAAATACAAAAAGTACCTGGTGTGGTGGTGTATGCCTATAATCCCAGCTACTCGGGAGGCTGAGGCAGGAGAATTGCTTGAACCAGGGAGTTGGAGGTTGCAATGAGCCGAGATCTCGCCACTGTGCTCCACGAGATCTTACCACTGCACTCCACCCTGGTGACAGAGTGAGACTCGGTCTCAAAAATAAAAAAAAAAAACTATATAGTGAGCAGACCAGTTTCAGGACCTGTTCCTCGGGGTCAAAGTTGAGAGTTTCTGCCACTGGACCCCTGCTTGACTTCAGCCTGGCCCCCTGCTTCTGCTGGTATTACAACACCTGCTTTTTTCTCCTTTTTTATTTTTTTGAGACAGAGCATCGCTCTGTCACCCAGGCTGGAGTACAGTGGTGCAGTCTCGGCTCACTGCAACCTTCGCCTCCCAGGTTCAAGTGATTCTCCTGCCTCAGCCTCCTAAGTAGCTAGGATTACAGGCACACGCCACCACACCTGGCTAATTTTTGTATTTTTATTAGAGACGGGGTTTCATCATGTTAGTCAGGCTGGTCTTGAACTCTTGACCTTGTGATCCTCTTGCCTCAGCCTCCCAAAGTGCTGGGATTACAGGTGTGAGCCACTTGCCCTGCTTACAACCCCATTTTAATTATTGCTCTGCTTATCTGTTGCTTTCATTAGACTCTGGGCTTCTTGGGTGGGCCTGTGTCCTCAGCAGTTCCGTCTTGCAAAGGGAAGTTCACACAGGTTAAATGACTTCCCTAGAGGCCCATTCTCTTGGCCCAGAATAGGCAGATAAATATTCGTTGGTTAAATGAAAAATGTGAGTGAATTGTGCAAAGATGGGAGCCAGCACTACGTCCTCTCCTAGGCGCAGTACCACCTGATGCTGCACATCCAGATGCAGCTGTGCAAGCTCTCGCTGTGGGATTGGATAACCGAGAGAAACGAGCGGGGCCGGGAGTGTGTGGACGAGTCTGCCTGTGAGTACCATCTGGGTCTGCACGTGCTGGGCCGGGAAATAGACCAAGTCACCTCCTCCCCATCTCATATAGGAGTTGCCTCCAGTGCTTTATTTTCATTTGTATTTTTTATTCGCTTTATTTTTTTGAGACAGCCTCCCTCTGTCACTCAGGCAGGAGTGCAGTGGTACACTCACTGCTTAGTGTAGCCTTGGCCTCTCCGGCTCAAGTGATCCTCCAACCTCAACCTCCTGAGTAGCTGGGACTACAGGTGCATGCCACCATGTCTGGCTGCTTAAAAACAAAAAAATTGTAGAGACGAGATTTCATTATCCTGGGTAGGCTGCTCTTGAACTCCTGACCTCAGGTGACCCGCCCGCCTTTGCCTCCCAAAGTGCTAAGATTTTAGGCATGAACCTATGGGTCTGGCCAGACTTTTTCCTTTTTCTTTCTTTTTTTTTTTTTGAGATGGAGTGTCACTCTTGTTGCCCAGGCTGGAGTGCAATGGTGTGAACTCGGCTCACCACAACCTCTGCCTCCAGGATTCAAGTGATTCTCCTGCCTCAGCCTCCTGAGTAGCTGGGATTACAGGCATGCACCACCACACTCAGCTAATTTTTTGTATTTTTAGTAGAGACAGGGTTTCTCCATGTTGGGTAGGCTGCTCTTGAACTCCTGACCTCAGGTGACCCGCCCGCCTTTGCCTCCCAAAGTGCTGGGATTACAGGCATCAGCCATCGTGCCTGGCCTCCAGACTTTTTTCTTTATCAATTTTTGTGTTAGTCCTATAAAACCTCTGCATCTTCTAAATTCACTTATGTCATCATATATATATATATTTTATATCATCATATTAAGAGATGAATTAATTTATGTACATTTTTTGGGGCAATATGCTATGTCATTTTTGAAAAGTGAGGCTTTCCAGATGATTGAATCTTGCTCCTGGAGCTAACTTATTTTATCTTTTTTCTTATTCCATTATTTGTAATAATGTCTTTAATCTGCTGTGGGGTAGGATACCAGATTTATTACTATTAAACCCCAAAATGTCAGGGGTTGAAGGGGACTTAAACTATTAAATCTAGTTGTCTGATACCTGAGAATTATTTAAAAAGTTATTATAATACAAGGAGGGCTCTGAGTGAAGTTAGAGGTACTTTCTTTCTGGTTGACAAAGTCCATCAACTGTTGAGTGCTGGTTTGTGATGGTTTCTTTGCTAGCTGAGGAGGCCTTCTTGCTTATTTCTAGGTTTGAGACCATTCTGCAGCATTGACTTTGTTGAAAATCTGAATGTTCTTAAGTGTCAGATGTTAATGTATTTAGAACGACATTAATATTTAGATGCTAATGTAATGAGTAAAAAAATAAGAGAAATAAAACTTTTTTTTTTTTTTTTTTTACTTCAAGGTCCTTATGTTATGGCCAATGTTGCAACAAAAATTTTTCAAGAATTGGTAGAAGGTGTGTTTTACATACATAACATGGGAATTGTGCACAGAGATCTGAAGGTAAGTGGGGATGATGAAATCATGGAAAGCAGTGGTAGCTGACCATGCGAGGTGGTTTAGGCCTGTAATCCCAGGATTTTGGGAGGCTGAAGTGGGTGGATCATCTGAGGTCGGGAGATCAAGACTAGCCTGACCAACATGGAGAAACCCTGTCTCTACTAAAAATACAAAAACAGCCAGGCGTGGTAGCACATGCCTGTAATCCCAGCTACTCAGGAGGCTGAGGAAGGAGAAGCGCTTGAACCTGGGTGGCGGAGGCTGCGGTGAGCTGAGATCGCACGACTGCACTCCAGCCTGGGCAACAAAAGTGAGACTCCATCTCAAAAAATAAAAAAATAAAAATAAATAAAATAAATAAGCAGTGGTAGCTTTGTAACAGGGAAGACTTGATGTTGGTTCACTGAATTAAATAAGATGACATGTCCTATGTCATTTACTTAGGAGATTATAATTCCTGTTAGATAAATCATTGTTCCGTAGATTCAGAGTCTAAAAACATTAGGTTGAATTTTTTGTTTGTTTGTTTGAGATAAGGTCTCGCTCTGTCGCCCATGCTGGAGTGCAGTGGCACGATCACAGCTCACTACAGCCTCGAACTCCCAAGCTCAAGAGATCCTCCTACCTCAGCCTCCCTAGTAGCTGAGACTACAGGCATGTGCTACCATGCCCAGCTAATTTTTAATTTTTTTTTGTAAAGATGGAGTTTGGCTATGTTGCCCAGGCTGGTCTTGAGTTCCTGGTCTCAAGTGATCCTCCCATCCCAGCCTCCCAAAGTGCTGGGGTTACAGGTGTGAGCCGCTGCACTTGAATTTAAAGCAGTAATTTTTGGACATTTGAAAATCCTCTGTTGAGTACTTTTTTTCAGGTACTAAGTGTGCTCTGAGTACTCATAATCAGTGGTGCTAAAGGTACTTGGTGTTAGCAGAAATGCTCATTTGTTTTTTCAGTCTTAGAGACAAACTCTATTTCTGTAATTGTTCATGTTAAAGCTTAACAAAATGAGATTTTTGTTTTTGCTGTTTAAAAAAAAGTATATAATGACTATTTGATTTTTATCTACAAAAGACTATCAAGAAAGAGAGAAAATATATTTGTTTCTTTGGCTGAAGAGGTTTAAATTAATTTGCTTACTGTCCAGCCAGAAGTTAAGTCATGGGCATGAAAAAAAAACTTAGGAACTCCTTTGACACAGGTTAGAGGGGAAAAAAAAACCACCTAGGAACAAAAATGTTAATAGGCAAATCACTTTATGTTTTGGAAAATGTTTAGGAACCAGTAGTGTGTACATTTGGGATGTAAAGGGTGATAGGTTAAGCATTTTCTGGTACATGTCTAGGCAGAAAATGCAGTTTGAGTGACTGAGATTCCCTGCTGCTGTGAAATTGGAGGTCTGATTTTGAGAGGTACACGGAGTCGTACCAACAGTAGACAGAATTCCATATCTTCACTGGGAGAAGTTGCTTCAAGTGTTGTTTGTATTTCTCACCATAAATATTCCGGACGTTTCTTTTGCAGATATCCTGTAGGAATAAAGGTTTTTGCGATTGTTTTATTAGGGTGTCCCTTAAGAGGCGAAATTCTGGTAGCATGATTCCTGCAGGTAGAATTCCTTGGTTATTGGTCATTCTCAGAGGATAAGTGCGATTAAGAAGCCTGGACAGAAGTGCTGTGTGTCTTATATTGAAACTGCGCTGAAGGTACATGTAAATTGGAGATTCCCCGTTTTTTGTTAAAATATTAATATTTGCTTCAAATTCAAGCAAAAGATCAATTATTGGCTCTCTGCCTCCAAAGCACGCCTCATGGATGGCTGTTTGGCCTTTGTAGTCCTGGGCGTTGACTTTGGCTCCATGAGTGAGTAGCAGACGGATGCAGCTGATCCCCGCCCCGAGTAGTCGGCCTGCTTTGCTTGACGCAGTGCGCACTGCCAGCTTCAGGGCCGTGTTCCCCGTGGAAGAGACAGCACAATTGACGTTTGCTCCATAGGCAATGAGTGTTTCCATCATCTCCTTATTCAGCATGTCTGCGGCCATGTGAAGGGGTGTCATGCTAACTTCATTAATAGCGTTGACATCGGCACCATTTTGGGCCAAAATGGAGAGAACTTGATCATAACCATATGTGATGGCCAAGTGGAGTGGTGATTGATTGTTGCTGATTTCCACCCGAGCGTTAACTTGAGCTCCATGCTCACACAAGGTGCGGAGACACGTGATGGCGTTATTCTGAATGTCTGTCAGGAACCTTTGGATTCTGTTGCCTGGTTTTGCCCACGAGGTGGAAGTGACCGGCCAGTGCAGTAACAGTAAGTTGAGTGTGGTGAGGCCCCTGTTGTCCCTAGAATGGGTATTGATTACACGTTACACTGAATTCATGGTGGGAATGGCTCTATGTGAACAGTTAATGCTTAAGAAGCCAGTATTTAAAGTAATACCCTTTAATTACCTTAAGGATGCATTTCAAAATCTGTATTGCTGGGTAGTTTCTCAGGCTATCCCAGGGTTTTTGGGGGGATGTGGTGGGATGCATCACTATATGATGGGGCCTAGCTTCTGTTTTTTGTATATATATAATTTGTTTTTTTTTTTTTTGAAAAATTCTTTTCACTTTTTGACAATGACATGAAGGAGGCCCAGCTTCTTGGAGCAGCCTATTTTAACTGTGCTGCAGTCCCTTCAAAGCTATATCTTAGTGATTTCTGTATCCCAGCACCTGACACAGTGCTGGTCTGGGTTGGTAAGCTTCCCGTGACATTGTGTGGACTTGAGTGGGATCTGTTATTGCCATAGAAGTGAGCCGTAAAGGCCCGAACTCCTGTTGACTCCATTCTTACTGGTTCTGTTTCTGCTCTCCTACCCAACATTTTTATGCATGAGTGTATAGGGAGTAGAAGAGGTGATGAGGGTTGAATCTGAAGACCTGTGGATTCTGAAGTTGATTCCTTGCTCCAAGCCAGGTGGAATGCGCATTTTACAACTTGGCTCTCATCTCAGAAGTGCTTCCAAAAATTCCTCTTTTTTTTTTTTTGAGACAGAGTCTCGCTTTGTCATCCAGGCTGGAGTGCAGTGGCACAATCTCTGCTCACTGCAACCTCCACCTACCAGGTTCAAGCAATTCTGTCTCAGCCTCCTGAGTAGCTGGGACTACAGGCGCCTACCACCATGCCTGGCTAATTTTTGTATTTTTAGTAGAGACAGGTTTTCACCATATTGGTCAGGCTGGTCTTGACTGCTGACCTCAGATGATCTGCCCGCCTCAGCCTCCCAAAGTGCTGGGATTCAGGCGTGAGCAACCGAGCCTGGCCCCAAGAATTCCTTTGTTTTGGCAGAGAAAAGGGAAGATTTATTATGTAAATCTAACTGCTCCACTGAAATTAGAAAGTGATTTTAGTGCACGTATATTTGTTTAGCCTGAGGCCCTAGACTGGGAATGTGGTGAAACAGCATGTGGCCCCTACCTCTGTGGGGCTTACAGTCTAGTAGGGAAGATAGATAAGAAACAATAGAACAACTCAGTAAATACTGGAAGCAGGCTGAATTCTAGAGAGGTGTGGGAGCTTCACACGGCACATGTGGTATGCAAGGTAGGAAGGGGTCCCCTGAAGAGAACAGGGTGTCTGTGATGGTCCAGATGTGGAAGGGACTTCAAGAGGACTTGCAGAGCTAGGTGGGGTGCTCAGGGACAAGCTGAGAGCAAGACAGGTCAGGTGGGTTCTTCTGGAGCAAGGTAAGGATATCGGGCAAGAAGTTCTATTATTATTATTATTATTATTATTATTATTATTTTTGAGACGGAGTCTCACTCTGTTGCCCAGGCTAGAGTGCAATGGCACAGTCTTGGCTCACTGCAACCTTTGACTCCAGGTTCAAGCGATTCTCCTCCCTCAGCCTTCTGAGTAGCTGGGATTATAGGCACACACCACCACGCCTGGTTAATGTTTTGTATTTTTAGTAGAGCTGGGGTTTCACCATGTTGGTCAGGTTGGTCTCGAACTCCTGACCTTGTGATCTGCCTGCCTCAGCCTCCCAAAGTGCTGGGATTACGGGCATGGTACCATACCCAGCCTATTCCCAGTTTTTCAGAGTATCTCATCTACTCAGTAAAGACATTGGTTCATTCATAACATGATAATGTGTAGTCTATCACCTTGAAGAACGAACAAGTCCAGACATAAATGGAAAAAAATGTATGAACTGAAAAAATCTATATCATGTATATCCTCACTTAGAAATGATTGCTGGTGAGGCCAGGTGCTGTGGCTCAAGCCTGTAATCCCAGCACTTCGGGAGGCTGAGGCGAGTGGATCACTTGAGGCCAGGAGTTTGAGACCAGCCTGGCCAGCATGGTGAAACCCTGTCTCTAGTAGAAATACAAAAGTTAGCCGGGTGTGGTGGTGCACACCTGGAATCCTAGCTACTTCGGAGGCGGAGGTGGGAGAATCTCTTGAACCCGGGAAGTGGAGGTTACAGTGAGCTGAGATTGTGCCACTGCATTCCAGTGACAGAGTGAGACCCTGTCTTGAAAAAAAAAGAGAGAAAGAAGGAAGGAAAGGAAAGAAGGTAAAAAAGAAAGGAAGGAAAGGAAGAAAGGAAAGAAAGAAAGAAATGACTGCCGGCGCCCGTGGAGTTAACTTACCTGACTTCCGGGTCAGCGCCATGCCGTAGGAGGCAGCGCAAACTCCGGGCCTTGTGGTGCTCGGCAGCCAGATGGATGGGGATGATAGACTCTGCATGCTTCGGAGAGAAAACAAAACACGTTACAAGTGGCCCTTTTAGTTAAAAATAATACTTGTGTCAGCTTGCCATATTTGTGTTAGCTTGCCATTTCAAAGGCAATACATTTATTTAGTGTCTTACTGGCTCACTATTTTTCTGGTATGTGCATTGAAAATTTCCTTTTCTACTGCCTGTTTTAAATGGTCAAAACTCAGTTAATTCCATGTTATAAAATCTGTATTTTACAGAAATGCACATTTACTGAGGCACCAGAAATAATACTCAAAAGCTTTGGAAGTTTTTAAAAGTTGATTCTTCTGAAGAGCCTGTGGTGTGATATTAATGGCACTTGCTATGAAGTCATTTAGTCCTTAAAGTAACCCACAGGGTGGTGGAGAAGTAGGTGCGGCGTTGTATTGTCAGCTGTAAAACCTGAATCTTCAGAGTTTTCAAATATAACGCAGCATATGTTCTGTCTATGATTAGCAGAGCTGTTTGTGCCAGCACTTAAAATACACATATAAGTAGTGGTTTTACACCGTTGCTGCAAGATAAGACAGTAAGGTACAAGAGAGGGTGATTTCCTTTTTGAAAAAATATTTTAATTGTAAAGGTAATAATCATTGTATAAAAATTTAGAAAATGAAAATGTATATATTAAAAAGGGGAAAACTGATTTTTGTTTGTTTGTTTTTGAGACGGAGTCTTGCTCTGTCATCCAGCTGGAGTACAGTGGTGCGATCTCGGCTGACTGCAACCTCTGCCTCCTGGGTTCAAGTGATTCTCCTGCCTCAGCCTCCCAAAGAGCTGGGATTATAGGCTCCGGTCACCATGCCCAGCTAACTTGTGTATTTTTAGTAGAGATGGGATTTCGCCATGTTGGCCAGGCTGGTTTCGAACTCCTGACCTCAGGTGATCCGCCCACCTCAGCCTCCCAAAATGCTGGGATTACAGACGTGAGCCACCATGCCCGGCCACAAAAGGAAAAACGAATTTGACCACATGGAGGTTATCACTGTGGGTATGTTTGAGAGATGACATGAGTGGTCTTCCAGCCACACAAGATCTGGTGTGTTCTCCTGTTGTTTTGTGTGTGACATGTATAGGGGAGGCTTAGCAGGCTTTGGGGAGCATTGCTGTGTTGTGGAGTGAGCTGGAGTCATGCCTCGTAAGGGCTGTGAGCTTAGTGGATTCACCAGCATTAGATCATGCTCCTTTCTAAGCAGGCTGACTTTTTCCCAGAAGTGACTGGGCAAAAAAGAGGGTACCTGGCTCAGAAATAATCTGTTGCTGGTGGAGTCGGGCAGAATGGTGATGGGCTGGTTGACGGGGTGATTTCTCAACAGTGCCTCAATGGTAGTGCAGTCTTCGCCCATAATGGCTTCATAGATTTTCAAGTGAAGGGCTACGGATGAGCCATCTTCCAGGGACTTGGGACTGTCAACCACCAGGTCTCTGCTGCTTTTCCTGGTTATATTCCCCATGGGAAAAACTTAAGACTTAGGGGAAAATGTTGTTATGGAATTGGTCAGTTTCAGCCTCTTTATGATGATTCTTTCAGTTCAGTTCTAGAACTGTTCTAGAATTTATTGAGAATTGTATCTGTGAACATAGTCCATCAAAATTTGTAACCAATGTCCAGACTTTGTTCCTTGATCATATATAATATCAAATGTTAGCAGTTTTTAGGGTTTTCTACTCAATGGTAAAAACATATCCAAGCTATCATCTTACATCTTTATTCCTGATTTATCTCCAATTCAAGCATAGTTCAAACATTGATCAAAGCTAAAACAGGGGAATTTCTACATTAAAATAAAAAGCTAAAATTATTATGTTTAAAGTAAGAAAACTTTTAACCTAAGTTATTTTTTTGTTTTTTACTATAATAGAATCTTCTCTTTCCCCATTACAGGTTCAGTTTTTCACTGGCATAGGAATAGTTTGGGAGATATTTTGGGTCTGCACTCGTTGCTTAAATAAAGCCATTTAGTGTGATCTATTAGTTCCCAACCCTGGCTAATATATATGAGTTATCTGGGAGCTTCTAAAAAATATCAAAAAGTTTTTTCATAGTGTGAGAAACATGCTCATCCTCCAAACCCAAAGAATGGGCTTAGGGGCACAAAGAACAGTGAAAGTGAGACTTTAATAGCAGTCTCGCAAGATCAGGTGTCTAGTAGGCAGGTACAAAAAGGGCAGTTACAACAGGTAATTTATCTTCTTGCATGCAAGTCCCTCTTCTAGTTCCTCACTGGTCGGTACTATGGGGTTAAAATTTTCCCTGAAGTTGCCTAAGGTTTTTTTTCTTTTTAAGATGGAGTCTTGCTCTGTCACCAGGCTGGAGTGCAGTGGTGCGATCTCGGTCCCCTGCAACCTCTGCCTCCCGGATTCAAGTGATTGTCCTGCCTCAGCCTCCCTAGTAGCTGGGGTTACAGGCATGTGCCACTATACCCGCCTAATTTTATATATATATATATATTTTTTTTTTTGAGACGGAGTTTTGCTGTTGTTACCCAGGCTGGAGTGCAATGGCGCGATCTCGGCTCACCGCAACCTCCGCCTCCTGGGTTCAGGCAATTCTCCTGCCTCAGCCTCCTGAGTAGCTGGGATTACAGGCACACGCCACCATGCCCAGCTGAATTTTTGTATTTTTAGTAGAGACGGGGTTTCACCATGTTGACCAGGATGGTCTTGATCTCTTGACCTCATGATCCACCCGCCTCGGCCTCCCAAAGTGCTGGGATTACAGGCTTGAGCCACCGCGCCCGGCCCTAATTTTATATTTTTAGTAGAGATGGGGTTTCACCATGTTGGCCACGCTTGTCTCAAACTCCTGACCTCAGGTGATCTGCCCGCCCCAGCCTCCCAAAGTGCTGGGATTACAGGCGTGAGCCACTGTACCCGGCTGGATGTTGAGATTTTTAAAACTCCCGGATGATTCTAACGTGCAGGTGAATTTGGGAACTATTCCTCTGATATTTTTGAGGGGGCTGCTTGCTCCTGAGTTCAACACACTTAACATTTGCAGGTTTTTACTATTTGTTTTAAGAAAGCCAAAGAGTTGACTTTTTTTTTGTTGTTGTTGATAGCCAAGAAATATTTTTCTTCATGGCCCTGATCAGCAAGTAAAAATAGGAGACTTTGGTCTGGCCTGCACAGACATCCTACAGAAGAACACAGACTGGACCAGTAGGAATGGGAAGAGTAAGATTTTGTTTTGTTTTGTTTTGTTTGCATAAGCAAAATACATGGTTGCACATGTTAGTATTTAAAGAGAATCATAAAGATTTAATAGCAAGGCCGGGCGCGGTGGCTCAAGCCTGTAATCCCAGCACTTTGGGAGGCCGAGGCGGGTGGATCACGAGGTCAAGAGATCGAGACCATCCTGGTCAACATGGTGAAACCCCGTCTCTACTAAAAATACAAAAACATTAGCTGGGCATGGTGGTGCGTGCCTGTAATCCCAGCTACTCAGGAGGCTGAGGCAGGAGAATTGCCTGAACCCAGGAGGCGGAGGTTGCGGTGAGCCGAGATCGCGCCATTGCACTCCAGCCTGGGTAACAAGAGTGAAACTCCGTCTCAAAAAAAAAAAAAAAAGATTTAATAGCAAAGGTAAGATAAAAAGCAACCTTGTTCCCCGAGGTGCTGCACTGCTTGCTCATAGTAAATGTTCTTTAATGTTGACAGTGCTAACACTGCAATGTTTAATATGTGGCTTTTGAAATGATAGGAACACCAATGCATACGTCCAGAGTGGGTACTTGTCTGTACGCTTCACCTGAACAGTTGGAAGGATCTGAGTATGATGCCAAGGTAGTATTTGTTGCTTTCTGCCCTTTCATTCAACTTACTCTTCAGTGGTAAATAACAAACAGTACAAGTCTAGGCGCGGTGGCTCATGCCTATAATCCCAGTACTTTGGGAGGCCAAGGTGGGTGGACACTTGAAGTCAGGTGTTCAAGACCAGCCTGGCCAACATGGTAAAGCCCATCTCTACTAAGAATACAAAAATTAGCTGGGCATGGTGGCGCACACCTGTAGTCCCAGCTACTCTGGAGACTGAGGCACAAGAATCGTTTGAATCTAGGAGGCGGAGGTTGCAGTGAGCTGAGATCGTACCATTCCATTTGAGCCTGGATGACAAGAGCAAAACTCCATCTCAAAAAAAAGGAGAGAAAAAAAAAAACCCAGTACAATGAAATGTAGAAGTTCTATCATAGAGATGTTTTTGGAGATAACTGAGTACTGTAGTTTATTAACTGGATCAAACCGCCCTAAGAAGAAGCCTCACTTTTCAGTGGAATCTGTGTTGCCTACTTTACCATTGCAAAATCCACGGGTGTCACAAACTTTTTTGTTCATTTGTTGTTTTTGAGACAAGGTCTTGCTCTGTTGCCCAGGCTGGATTGCAGTGGTGTCATCATAGCTTATGGTAGCCTCCAACTCCTGGGCTCAAATGATTCTGCCACCTCAGCCTCCCATGTAGCTGGGACTACAAGAGTTGTGCCACCACACCCAGCTAATTTAAAAAAAAATTTGTTTATTTACAGAGATGGGGTCTTACTTTGTCCAGGTTGGTCTCAAACGTCTGGCCTCATGTGATTCTCCTCCCTTGACCTCCCAAAGTGCTGGTATTACAGGCATGAACCACTGCGCATGGCCTAAATTGTTTCTGAAATGAGCTTTCCCTTTAAAACACCACTATTCACCTCAGTAAGCTAGAATTCATGGAAGTCTATTTTCAGCCTTTTCTTCTTCTTATTTTTTTTTTAAGCTCTAGTAAATAAATGCCACAGGGAAGCCTGCCCCTTGACTCCCCTTGAAATAGAATGAAGATGCTGTAAAGTCTGAATCACCATTGTTCCTTGAAGAAATGCTAAAATCCATTTTTCTTTTTTTTTCTTTCTTATTTGAAATGGAGTTTTGCTTTGTCACCCAGGCTGGAGTGCGGTGGCATGATCTCAGCTCACTGCAGCCTCCACCTCCTGGGCTCATGCAGTTCTCCTGCCTCAGCCTCCCGAGCAGCTGGGATTACAGGCATGCGCCACCACACCCAGCTAATTTTTGTATTTTTAGTAGAGACAGGGTTCGACCATGTTGGCCAGGCTGGTCTCGAACTCCTGACTTCAAGTGATCCACCCACCTCAGGCTCCCAGAGTGCTGGGATTACAGGTGTGAGCCAGCGCACCTAGACTAAAATCCATTTTTCTTTTTCTTTTTTTGGAGACGGAGTTTCACTCTTGTTACCCAGGCTGGAGTGCAATGGCGCGATCTCGGCTCACCGCTACCTCCGCCTCCTGGGTTCAGGCAATTCTCCTGTCTCAGCCTCCTGAGTAGCTGGGATTACAGGCACGCGCCACCATGCCCAGCTAATTTTTTGTAGTTTTAGTAGAGACGGGGTTTCACCGTGTTGACCAGGATGGTCTCGATCTCTTGACTTCGTGATCCACCCGCCTTGGCCTCCCAAAGTGCTGGGATTACAAGCGTGAGCCACCGCGCCCGGCCTTAAAATCCATTTTTCAAATGGATTTTCTTCCTTTTGTTGGCTCATCGAGCTTTTTAGTGATTGAGAAAGAGCTGTCAGAAAAAATGATGACTGCCCCTAAAATCTTGTCTAGCGAAGACCTTCGTAAAAAATCTGTTTTTAGGAGTAGTAGCGCAGATTTTTATACAGTTAAGTGTCACCGAGACACTTGGTAAGTACGACTGGAGGCAGAGGTGAGACCAGAGGAGAACCTGCGACCCTCTTTGGCTCTCCCAGAGCTGGCACTAGCAGGCGTGAGCTCACGTCACTCTGCTTGGGTCAGACCTGGATTGTTAAGGGGTGCTGAAGAGAGTTGTATGGTTGTGACTGCTATGGGTGGGGGAATTATTCCTGGCCTCTACCTGACCATTCATTCTGCATACCCACGGATGCCCCTTTTTGGGGTTGTGAAAGTCCCTGTCACTGATGAGCCATCCTGCTCTGCTCCTTCTTGTGGGTGACTATATATCCTCATTCTGAGAAACCCTCTCCTGTTTGGGAGGGTGGAACACAGAAGTGGAAATGTTCTTTTAACTCGATTTCACTACTGAGCTGCCCTTTTTTTTCTTTTTCTAGTCAGATATGTATAGCTTGGGTGTGATCCTGCTAGAGCTCTTTCAGCCATTTGGAACAGAAATGGAGCGAGCAGAAGTTCTAACAGGTTTAAGAACTGGTCAGTTGCCGGAATCCCTCAGTAAAAGGTGTCCAGTGCAAGCCAAGTATATCCAGCACTTAACAAGAAGGAACTCATCACAGAGACCATCTGCTCTTCAGCTGCTGCAGAGCGAACTTTTCCAAAATTCTGGAAATGTATGTGCTGTTTTTTTCTTGGTCCTGGAGTGAAGGTGGTTTTTATTTCCTCTTTTGGGGAAGGAAGGGGTGGGTGGTGCCCCTGGAGGATGGGGCTGGAAGAGCCAGATGATGGTTCTGGAGTTGGGGCAGGCCTGTTTGTTCTCATCCACTTCCTGGCACTCAGCTGCAGAGGATGCTCGCAGGACTCACTCCCCTTGGGGTAGCAGCTCTGGCCTCAGCAGGCACAGGAGGGATCTTCTTGTGTTCACAAAGAGGAGCAGAGGGTTGGGGGCCAATCGCAGGGTAGGAAAGCTTCCTGAGGCCAGGTGGGTGTGACTGCTTCCCAGAAAGGCCTAAGGGGCCCACAGGGAATGCTCCTTCTGATGGCTGGGCCTTTAAATGTAAATGTCAAACTGACTCTTAACCACCTGCCTGCTGTTCTGGGCTGTTTGGGTGTCTGTTGGGGGCTCATCACTGGCAGGGCTGGTGACACCAGAAGTGGTGGGCTGGTCCCTCAAGGATGTTTTGGTCACTGGTGAGTTTAGCACTCTTTTTCGAGAATTTCAGATTGTAGATGATCCTGGCACCTCCCCGGGTAGTGCTCAAGAGCATGCCCCAGGGGGGCTGCCACAGTCCCTGCAGAGTACACAGCCACTGCCGACCACCTGGGAGAGGCAGGGCTGGCCTGGCTTGTGGGTCTGGCTACTGCTGCTGCCCTGGATGGACATGGTCTCTATCCATGATTTTTTTTTGTTGTTTGTTTTTAATGCTGAGGAAAATATGAAGCTTAAAATAGAATTTGTTTAAATTGTGAATCCGGGCCAGGCGGGGTGGCTTGGGCCTGTAATTCCAGCACTTTGGGAGGCTGAGGTGGGAGGATCACTTGAGGTCAGGAGTTCGAGGCCAGTCTGGCTAACATGGTGAAACCCCATGTCTACTAAAAGTACAAAAATTAGCTGGGTGTAGTGGTGCATACCTGTAATCCCAGCTCCTGGGGCGGCTGAGGCAGTAGAATTGCTTGAACCCAGGAGGTGGAGGGTGCAGTGAGCTGAGATCACACCACTGCACTCCACTGGTGACAGTGAGACTCCGACTCAAAATAAATAGTGACTCTTGTTTCAGTGAATAGTTGAGCTTAGACTCCTATTGGTGCAAACAAAATATTTAAACCCATTCTCAGAGTTCCCTCACTGTATCAAGTACTAGGTTGAGTATCAGTAGCACACTCATACTCATTGTCCACGTAAGCAGGTTGACTCCCTACTACCTGTCTACTCTAAGAGTTATCAGCTTCAGTTTCTAGCCTCATCTTGCTAAGTCAGTGAAAGGGTTTTGTTTTGCTCTTTCTTCCAACTATGATATATAATCTCTTATTGTGAATGTACCTACAAGTGTCTGGGTGCGGTGGCTCACACCTGTAATCCCAACACTTTGGGAGGCCGAGGTGGGCAGACACGAGGTCAGGAGATTGAGATGATCCTGGCCAACATGGTGAAACCCCATCTCCACTAAACATACAAAAAATTAGCCAGGCGCAGTGGCACGTGCCTGTAATCCCAGCTACTCGGGAGGCTGAGGCAGGAGAATCGCTTGAACCTGGGAGGTGGAGGTTGCAGTGAGCCGAGATCGCGCCATTGCAGTCCAGCCTAGGTGACACAGTGAGAGACTCCATCTCAAAAAAAAAAGGAAAGTACCTAATAGTAAAAAGAGCTGCATACTGAAGGGTAAAAGGCAGCAGTAATTCTAATGGTGAGTTGGAGATGTAACCATGATAGCAGAGACTGCCTTAGCCAATGTAAGGGCTTTCAGCTTTCAACAGTGTGGTTCTGGCTTTCAGTCCTGCAATGTGGTATTGCCCCAGAGCCACCCCATTCCCTTTCTCCTTCCTGACCTGTCCTTAGAGTGCCATGTAGTCTCTCAGCACATAACGGAGACCACAGGTGATTCCATCCATTCTGTTCCTCTAGAAACTTTCTAAGATTTAATAAAAGCCTAATTCAGGATACACTCCGATTCTTTAGTGCTTTGCTACTCAAAGTACCGTCCTCAGACATGCTACACTGGCATGACCTGGGAGCTCTGCCCCCAACATAGTGAGCAGAATCTGTATTTCCACAAGATTTCCCAAGTGACTGACATTCACAGTGTTTGAGCAGCATTGCATGAACGCAGCGGTTCTCAAAGTGTTGTTTCCAGAACAGCAGCATAAAATCACCTGGGAATGTCATAGAATTCTCAGACCCTTCAGTCCCCTGACCTATTAAAAAAGAGAAATTTAGGGAGGAGATGGGGCTGCATCCTGTACTGTAATGAAACTTTAAAGTGATTCTGATGTATACTAGTTGGGGAACCACTTGTAGTGATTGTTTAAAATAATCAGATGGTTGATTTATCTTCTATTTAAGGCTTATTGTCAAGCAAAACTGAATTTTGTTAAATGGTAAAAACAGGTAGGTGTGGTACTTTTCTTTTTGAAAGCGTTTGAAAATAACAGATGTGGTTTATCTTTTTTTTTTGAGATGGAGTCTCCCTGTGTCACCCAGGCTGGAGTACAGTGGCGTAATCTTGGCTCACTGTAACCTCCACCTCCTGTGTTCAGGTGATTCTCCTGCCTCAGCATCTCTAGTAGCTGGGATTACAGGTGCTCACCACAACACCTGGCTACTTTTTTTTTTTTTTGAGACAGAGACTTGCTGTCTTCAGGCACTAGGCTGGAGTGCAGTGGTGTGATCTCGGCTCACTGCAACCTCCACCTCCCTGGTTCAAGCAATTCTCCTTCCTCAGCCTCCTGAGTAGCTGGGACTACAGGCGCGCGCCACCACGCCCAGCTAATTTTTGTATTTTTTTTAGTAGAGACAGGGTTTCACCATGTTGGCCAGGATGGGCTCGATCTCTTGACCTCGTGATCTGCCCACCTATTCCTCCCAAAGTGCTGGGATCACAGGTACGAGCCACCGCACCTGGCTACTTTTGGTACTTTTAGTAGAGACGGGGTTTTGCCATGTTGGCCAGGCTGTTCTCGAGCTCCTGACCTTAGGTATCTGCCCACCTCAGCCTCCCAAAGTGCTGAAAATACAGGAGCCACCAGGCCTGGCCACAGATGTGGTTCTTAAAATCAAGTGTAAACATTTATCTTCATGGCTGGGCACGGTGGTGCACGCTTGTAATCCCAGCACTTTGGGAGGCCGAGGCAGGCGGATCACAAAGTCAGTTCAAGACCAGCCTGGCCAACACAGTGAAACCCCATCTCTAAAAAAACAAAAGCAAAGAAACATTTATCTTCACATATGAAGGGGATTTTCTAATGCCCAGTTAAGATAGCTATTGGAGACGTATTTGTGGTAAGGATTTCTACTATCTTGCAAAAGTTTTTTCTATAAAATGAAACCTTGGCTGGGTGTAGTGGCTCACACCTGTAATCCTAGCACTTTGGGAGGTCGAGGTGGGTGCATCACTTGAGGTTATGAATTCAAGACCAGCCTGGCCAACATGGCAAAACCCCATCTCTACTAAAAATAAAAAATTAGCTGGGCTTGGTGAAGAGCATCTGTAGTCCCAGCTACTCGGGTGGCTGAGGCATGAGAGTAGCTTGAACCTGGGAGGCAGAGGTTGCAATGAGTCCAGATCATGCCACTGCACTCCAGCCTGGGCAACAGCAAGAGTGCTCAAAAAAAAAAAAAAAAAAAAAGTAGTAAGTTATTTTAAGAGTTTAAAATTTTCTCCTTACAGGTTAACCTCACCCTACAGATGAAGATAATAGAGCAAGAAAAAGAAATTGCAGAACTAAAGAAGCAGCTAAACCTCCTTTCTCAAGACAAAGGGGTGAGGGATGATGGAAAGGATGGGGGTGTACCTGTCTAGCCTTCCTCAGGCTGTATCTGTAGGATGAAAGTGGGCTTAAACCTTTAAGGTAGTTAACTGGAATGTAAATTTTTAATCTTTGTTAGGGTATAGTTGATATAATTCTTAGTTGTATTTAGTAAGCCTTTACAAGATTTATTAAAGATGCAAGAGTGCCCCAAGCTCCTGCTCCTTCCCTTTCTGCCCCACAAGCTCCTTTTCCTCAATTTCCTACCTAAATATTACCATATGCCTAGTCTCTGAAACCAAAAGCTTTGACCTCATCCTCAATTACTTTCTCTTTTCAACTTTGTTGACCCTCTCTCTGGTCTTCCTTTAGAAGGTTCTACTGCGGAAATTGACCTGTGCTCCCCGCCCTGTCACTGCCCAAGCCCAGGCCTGCACATACTCACTGGACTGTTCCAGTTTTGACAGCTGCCAGTCTTCCTGCCCGCTTCACACTGCTTCCTATGTTAATTACCAGAAGGATGCCTGACCATTTCATTCCTTGGCTCCAAATCTGCTGCTGCCTCTAAGATAAAACTCAACTTCTTAACAGTATACAGTGTGCAACTTCCAACCTTTTTATCTGTTCTCTCCACTTCAACTTACTGTCATCCCAAAACCACACCCTTGCAGAACTTTGTACTCCTCACCCCAGATGATCTCAAGGCGGCTCAGATGTCTTTCCGACCTTTGCCCTGCCCTGTCCCTAGCATTTCCTCCTTTATTACAGCACTCAACTCCCCAGCCAATTACATCTCAGGGGCAGCAAGCTGAATTGGTTTTTGAAAGGGTCTGTCATGGAGTTGGCAGTCATCATGGTAGATGGCACATGATTTTGCTGAATTTTAAATAAAATGAGAACCACAAATTACATGATGCTTTTATTGACACAACTGGCCTAAATAAAAAGAACTTGAAACTTAATACAAGTCCCTTAACTGGTAATAGGCATGAAACAGCACCATTCTTAAGATCTAAACCCTTTAAAATCAATTATGGAAATTCACTTAAGGAGCTTGAGGGCTGTGTTAAAAGGAGCCAAGTTTTCACAAGACCTCATCCACCTCTGCACGTTGGCTGGCACTGTCACACTGCAGCCTCCGGTCTGCTGGAGTACAGACCACAGCACCACATCTGCTACAGTGAGTTCATTCCCAGCAAGCCAAGGGCTCTTCCCAAGAGCAGAGTTCATGGAGCGGAAAACAGCAGCTTTTTCTTTACTGCTTCCCTCTTTTAACTGAAAAATGGCAATATCTACCCAGCTATCTATGAGAGTTGCGTTGACAGCATTATGCTTCTGGCCAAACAGAGAGAACAAGAAACGCGCAATGTTCCCTTCTCCTTCGATGGGGCACATCGTCTGGACGCTGAATTTCATCTGAGTCTTTGGCACTGAAAAGAAAAAACACACACCACCAGGTAGCATCACAGGAGTAGCCCTGAGGGAAGTAGGTACTTCCTCAGTGTGGAAGGGGATAGTCACCAAAACCACAACTGATGACACGGGAAAGGGTGTTTCCAAGAACATCACATTTTCAGTCTGTCTCCAAGATGCTTAATACTGAAAAGGATTTAAATGCTATTTTGTTAAAAAGTAACCAAAGAGCCATTCCTGGTATTTGATGACAATTCTGAAGCTAGAAGACACCTCAGACCACCTGCTCCAATCCCTGTTGCCTAAGGATCTGGGGCTGAGGACTAGAAACCCAAGAGTTGCATCTTCTAGGCTCTCAGTCCTCATAATTGCTCCCCTTATGTGAAGCTGAGGGCAGTTAAGGTACCACTGGATGAATGACACGAACTCAATTCCCTCCATAAAAACGTAACCAGAAGAGGCATACATCCATGGGATAGTGAATATGTGACATCCATCTTTATATGGCCATATGAGAAGATAACTTTGGTGTCCCTATGATGGCAAGTTTTAGAATGTGAGGGCAAGATGGTGGACAGCCATGACTTCCCTGCTTTGCCTGGTTGGACAACCCCCTTCCTCTGACAGCTCACAATTCCCTCTTGAGCTGTGTCTCACTCAGAAACCCTACATTTTGCAGAGGAACAAGGGCATCTTCGTGTTGCTTCATCTCTGCTCTTCCTCTCCAACAACTCCACAGGCATTCTAGACTTAGAAGATTTGACTTGATGCAAACTGCTGTATGGCCTGTATGCTACAGAATATCCTAACCCCTTGCTGCCTCTTATCAAAACCATGTTGCACATCATATAGTACAGTTGATCCTTGAACAATGTGGGGGTTAGGCCACTGCGCCCCACTGCCATGCAGGTGAAAATCCACCTAAAACTTTTGACTCCTTCAAAACTTAACTACTAATAGCTTACTACTGATGGGAAGCCTTACCCATGACAGTTGATTAACACACGTTTTGTATAGTCTATATATTATAAGCTATAGTCTTACGATAAACTTGAGAAAATGTTAAGAAAACAATAAGGGTGCTGGGCATGGTGGCTCACACCTGTAGTCCCTGCTGCCTGGGAGGCTGAGGTGGGAGGATCACCTGAGCCCAGAAGGTTGAGGCTGTGGTGAGCTATGATCACACCACTGCATTCCAGCCTGGGTGACAGAGCAATATCCTGCCTCTTAAAAGGAAAAAGATAATGAATTTACTATTCATTATGTTGAAGTGGATCATCACAAAGGTCTTCATCCCATGGTCCTCATGCCGCTGAGGAAGAGGGGTTGGTCTTGCTGTCTTGGGTGGCAGAGGCGGAAGAGGTGGAAGGGGAGGCAGGAAAGGAGGAGAGGCAAGCATAGTCGATGTAACTTTAGGGAAACACATCATAATTTGACCTTTTGCCTTTTAATATCTCTAAAAACAGTTCTATGCAGTATGAATCCTTCCACCGTTTGCTTTAGTTTCAGTGCTTGTATCATAGAAGACTTCAGGTCATAAAAGCAGTCTAAAGCAGCCCTGAGTGATCAGAACCCCTCTCTCAGACGGTCTAATGGAAATCTGCTTTCTAGTGCTGCTGCTTCACTGTCTGGCACTGGTTTGGAAGCACTTCTCTCCATTAAGTTGTCTTCTGTCAGTTCCTCTGTGCAATGTCTGTTAGCCATTGAATTTCTCCAAGATCTGGATCCTGAAACTCTTTACCACCCACTTTTGCCCTATCTATGATCTGTTTCATGGTTTCCTTGATTGATTTTTTTATTTTTTAAATAATACAGATGGGGTTTCACCTTGTTGTTCAGGGTGGTTTTGGACTCCTGACCTCAGGTATCCACCCACCTCGGCCTCCCAAAGTGCTGGGATTATAGGCGTGAGCCACCACACCCGGCCTAGTTTCCTTGATTAACTGTTGTAAATCCTATGAAGTCATGCAAATCTGGACACGGGTTTCTCCGGCACGAATTTACTGTTTCACTGTGATGGCTTTCACAGCTTTTTATACAATGATGGCCTCTTAAATGATGTAATCCTTCCAGACTCTTCATGATGTCCTATCAGGGTTCTCTTTTTTTTTTTTGAGACGTAGTCTCGCTCTGTCACCCAGGCTGGAGTTCAGTGGCATAATCTAGGCTCACTGCAACCTCTGCCTCCTGGGTTCAAGCAATTCTGCCTCAGACTCCCGAGTAGCTGGAGTTACAGGCGTGTGCTAACACGCCCGGCCAGGGTTCTCTTTCATAGCACTGAGAGTTATTTCATAGAGTGATGTGTGTAATGAGCATCAGAGGTTCTTAAGACTTTTTGATCTAGAGGCTGAAATAGTGACGTTGTGTTATGAAGAAGTAGACCACTTTGACACCGTTGATGTTAACTCAGGGTTCTGAGAGGCTGAGCACTGAAGAATGTTAAAAGGTGTCCCTTACTGGCATCAATGGAATTAATCCACAAAAAGGGTTCTTGTCCAGACGTTGTACAATCAAAAGACTAGCAGCTGTGTTTATCTTTTCCCATTAAGTCTCGGGTGTTAGCAGCTTTATAGGTAAGAGTGCTCCCTGCACAAAACAGGAGGATTAGCCTAGCTTTCCCTGCCTTCAATCCTGGGGCTCACTCTTCTTTACTAATAAATGCCCTTTGTGTTTTCTCACCCCACCCCAGATGAGGGCAGTTTTGTCTGCATTAAAAACCTGTCAACACAGATCCTTTCCCTCTATGATTTTCTTAATGGCATCTGGGAACTTGTCTGCTACCTCTTGGTTGGTGGAAGCTGCTTCTCCTGTTATCTTGACATTTTTAAAAGCCAAACCTCTTCCTAAAATTATCAACCATCTTCTGCTGGCATTAAACTCTCCAGCTTTAGATCTTTCACCTTCCTTTGGCTTCAAGTTGTCATGTAATGACTTTGCTTTTTCCCAAATCATATGAGAGTCTATAGGTATGCCTTCCTAACAGTAATCCTGCACCCCACAGAAAAGCTGCATTTTCTTGTCTTTTTTTTTTTGAGATGGAGTCTCACTCTGTAGCCCAGGCTGGAGTGCAGTGGTGCAATCTCAGTTCGCTGTAACCTCTGCCTCCTGGGTTCAACCAATTTTCCTGTCTCAGCCTCCCAAGTAGCTGGTACTAGAGGAGAAGGCCACCACGCCTGGCTAATTTTTGTGTTTTTAGTAGAGACGGGGTTTCACCATATTGGTCAGTCTGGTCTTGAACTCCTGACCTCAGGTGATTCACCTGCCTCAGCCTCCCAAAGTGCTGGGAATACAGGGGTGAGCCACTGCGCCCAGCCAAAAGCTGCATTTTCAATATGAGGTGAATAGGTATTTTGCAAAAAATGCAAGGTTTTTGTACCTGTTAGTGTAGCTATAGTGATGCCTTCATGAATTCCCTCCCCCAGTTTTTTTTTTGAGACAGAGTCTTGCTCTGTCGCCACGCTAGAGTGCAGTGTCACAATCTCAGCTCACTGCAACCTCTGCCTCCCGGGTTCAAGCAATTCTCCTGCTTCAGCCTCCTAAGCAGCTGGGACTACGGGTGCGTGCCACCATGCCCAGTTAATTTTTCTATTTTAGTAGAGATGGGGTGTCACCTGATCTTGGCCAGGATGGTCTCAATCTCTTGACCTTGTGATCCACCTGCCTTGGCCTCCCAAAGTGCTGGGATTACAGGTGTTAGCCACCGCACCCGGCTGAATTTCCCTTGTTTTAAACAGTAGTTCTTATACTGAATTCATTTATCTTGAAGTGGCAGCTGCAGATCTCTGGTACATACCAAGCAATTCAACTTTTTCATGTAACATCATGACTTTTCTCTGCTTCTTAGGAGCACTCTCCGTATCACAAGAGACACTTTGTAAATGCCCCACAGTGTTACTCAAGGTTAATGGCAATGCACGATGAAAAATACCCAAAACATGATGAAAAATACCCAAGAACCTGAAGAGATCACTTTTTACTGCAACATGCAATTTCCTGGAGAGATGAATGAACTGCTCACACAGAGATGATTAGCGTCACATGGTGTTTGAAGCAGATACACCCCATACTTGAGGCGGCTGTGAAATTATTACAGCAGTACAGTATGTTCTACAGTGAATTTTATGCAGTTGGGATTCCATGCTCATCTTCACGTTTGTTTGCATTTCTCTCAACTGCAAGTGGTGCCATGTATAGTAAGTAAGTTTTGATGCATTTTAACTTTTGTAATAGATTTGTATACATTTTGTGGTAGCAAATGATAAAATAGACTAGTACGTAAATATTTTGTGCATCATCGCTTCTTCTTACTTGTTTTGATATTTCTAGGCTACGTGGTTTATATGCCAGTTTTTTCAAATTGTTGCAGATCTCCAAAAAATTTTCCAAGGTATTTACTGAAAAAAATCCACAAGGCCGGGGGTGGTGGCTCACGAGGTCAGATGGAGTTCCAGACCAGCCTGACCAAAAAAATACAAAAAAAGTTGGCTGGGCATGGTGGTGCATGCCTGTAATCTCAGCTACTTGGGAAGCTGAGGTAGAAGAATCGCTTGAACCTGGGAGACGGAGGTTGCAGTGAGCTGAGATCACGCCACTGTACTCCAGCGTGGGTCACAGAGTGACACTTTGTCTCATTAAAAAAAAAATTCCAGATTTTAGTGGACCCATGGAGGTCAAACTCGTGGTGTTCAAGGGTCAGCTGTGTCTAAGTTTAACTCATTCCCATCTACTTACCATTCTTCCAAATTAAAGTGAATCCCAGCTGATAGTCTTGGCGGGGCTGTTTTGGATTCTGTTCTCCAAAGCACTTGAGCAGGTTTTCAGGCACACTCTTGACCGATGAGTGTGTGTGCACTGTGGCCAGGACCCTGAAGTGCTCACAGAGCAGCCTGTGCAGCACCAGCAGGGAGAGGGGCGGGGAGGCCGGGTTTGCGTTGATCACGATGTCTTTCAGTGCCCCATAATCCTGGGGAAAGACCGAGACAGTGTAGCGAGTAACAGTAATCAGAGCGTGCGCCACTGTGCCGGGTGTGAGTCTAGGAGCCTAATCAGGGTTCTCTGACTCCTCCACGTCCATGAAGAAGGCACTAGCATCATCTCCACGTTACGGCCAGTAACTTATCCAAGGTCACTCGCTCAGGATGGAGTGAAGCTGGGATATGAGCTGACTCCACCCCCTTACCCCCAACAAATAAAAAGTTGACTTCACTGTCAAATAAAACAACGTTAACAGGAATGAAACTTTTTTTCTTTTTGAGATGGAGTCTCGCTCTGTTGCCCAGGCTGGAGTGCAGTGGCATGATCTCTGCTCACTGTCACCTCTGCCTCCCAGGTTCAAGCAATTCTCCTGCCTCAGCTTCCTGAGTGGCTGGGTTCAGGTGCCTGCCATCATGCCTGGCTAATTTTTATTTTTTTTTTATTTTTAGTAGAGATGGGGTTTTGCTATGTTGCCCAAGCTGTTCTCGAACTCCTGGCCTCAAGTGATCCGTCCATTTTGGCCTCCAAAAGTGCTGGGATTACAGATGGGAGCCATGGCACCTGGCCTAGGAATGATAGTTCTGTTTGTCCCTTTTTCCTGCAATTATTCCAGCTACTGAATCTTTCCAACACCTGACCACAGACAATTTGTGTTCATTAAGATGTTTCCATGAAGAACCCCTTAAGAGAAGGGGTCTTGGCTGGCCAGGCGAGGTGACTCACACCTATAATTCCAGCACTTTGGGAGGCTGAGGCAGGCAGATCACAAGGTCAGGAGATTGAGACCATCCTGGCCAACATGGTGAAACCCTGTCTCTACTAAAATACAAAAATTAGCCGGGTGTGGTGGCAGGCACCTGTAATCCCAGCTACTCGGGAGGCTGAGGCAGGGGAATTGCTTGAACTAGGAGGCAGAGGTTGCAGTGAGCCAAGATTGCGCCACTGCACTTCAGCCTGGGTGAAAGAGAGACTCTGTCTCAAAAAAAAAAAAAAAAAAAAAAAAAAAAAGAAAAAGAAGGGGTCTTGGCGCAAGATCTCATTGGTGGTGAGTGGTGGGGAGATTCTAAAATACTAGGGATTAACTGAAGTGCTGGGACTGATTAGCCTTGTTTTCTCCTTCTCTGCAACACACTTCAGTGCCAGTGGCCCATGGGTACAGAGGCCAGGCAATGGTTCAAGGCCACAATTTTCTCTGGCATGGGGCACTATGAGAGGTCTGGGGGTGGTGGGCTTATCATAAATCCAAACCCATGCATGACAGCCTTTTTAGATAAAGACTTTATTTCTTCTATGCTTTCACTCTTAATAATGAATGCACTGATGTGAACACTCATGGCCAAACTCCTTGGCTTTCTGTCCACTGCCTGCCATTCCTGACCAATGTCCCACACGTCAGGCTATACAGAATGCCTTGCAGGTCCCTGAACATATTGTATTACTTGATGCTGGGCCATCTGAGGTATCAGAATTTATCTGGAGTACCATGCGCTCTGAGAAGCCTCCCAGAACCACAAGAATCCACTGTCACGGCCGCTCGTACTCGACAACTCATCTGCTAGGCTTGGGCTCCCTGAGGGCCTGGTTCATCTCATCTGAGTCCTCAGTGCATGCCAAGTACTGGCTGAATGAAGGAGCAGGGGAAGGAATATGTGAATGCAGAAGGTACTGAGGTTACCAAAACACCCCAGCCCTGGAAAAGACCCCACAACGATGCTTGCATTTTTTAGGTCTTTAAGTGCTATTCTATCACCAATTCTAGAGGAGGCTATTGGTAGGGATGCTTGGGACAAACCCTTTTGCACCCTCAAATAAATACCACTTTGTTGTAACAAATGAGATGGTCTTTCTTTGCATGTCAGATTCTCCCATAAATTAGCTGGAGCCTGTAAACATCAATCATGAGAGCTGGCTGATGCAACTTACTTGTAATACAGCAAACTGAATTCAAGCAAAATGCATTTGAAATATGAGACTGTGACTGGCCTAAGCCATGCATTTCAAAAGGATTGCTAGGATTTTTATGCCTGGGCAGCCACGGTTCTGAAAGTCCGCCTACTACCAAAGAGAATCTGGGTTGCCCTGCTCAACCTCTGGGGAACACTGAGCAAACCAGCTGAGATCTGTTCTTCCAGGGCTCGGAGGCTGCGGGACCCATGCCAGGACTGGCAGAGGCTGTAACTCTTTTGACTCCTCTTCTGCCTACAGATCCTCCCTGTCCTCTAGTCCGCCTGAGAAGTCAAGAGGCTTTAGAGCTTGTTCTGACTTCACTCCTGCCTTGGGAATCTGTTCTGTGCAAAGGAACACTCAATTAGAGAAGAAAAAACATGAACGTGCTTTTTGCTCTGCCTTTGGAAACTAGAAAGCCAAGGCACTAATCACAGTAGCACAATTTCCCTACACTAACCACCCAGCACACACTGACGTTTCAGCTTTCAAAACGAACTTACCTTCCCAAGCAGTGAATTCAAGTCCAATGCATTGGTGGTTAAAGTTGTGGGCTCATCAGCTTGGATTATGTTGGTTACATCCAAGTCTGCATCTGGTGTCTGAATCATCTTGGAGAGACCATCAACTGCAGCTTTCAACTCATACAAACGTTTTAAAATATCATCTTGGCGGGACTCAAGAGCTTGCAGAGACGGGTTAGGCTCTTCCTAAACAAACCAACAGCCAAATGTTCACTTCCTCGCCCGTCAGACCAGTGTTGTTTAAATTTGATCATTTGCCATGCACTCACCAAGCCTCCCACCCTTTAAAAGAAGACATTAGGGGCTGGGTGCAGTCGTACAAGCCTGTAATCCTAGCACTTTGGGAGGCTGAGGCAGGCGGATCATGAGGTGAGGAATGGAGACCATTCCGGCCAGCATGGTGAAACCCCATTTCTACTAAAATACAATAAAAATTAGCCAGGCTAGGTGTCATGCGCCTGTAGTCCCAGCTATTCAGGAGGCTGAGGCAGAGGAATCATTTGAGCCCAGGAGGCAGAAGTTACAGTGCACCAAGACTGCACCACTGCACTCCAGCCTAGGTAACAAGAGCGAAACTCCGTCTCAAAAAAAAAAAACATTATCAGGTGCTGACTGAAAATAATTTTGAAAGCAAGATGTGTGACACGGAGGGCTACTACCTGTGTAATATTGTTACTTAATGGTAAGTCTTGAGTCATATTTCCAATCTCTTGTTTGTGTATAAGCTTGCTAATTTCTACAAATGACAGTAGGATGTCTGCTCCAATAGGGCCAAAAATGCATCAGCTGGATTCAAAGCTCAGTCAGGGCCAGGGGGCAGTGGCTCACGCCTGTAATCCCAGCACTTTGGGAGGCTGAGAGGGGCAGATCACTCGCGGTCAGGGGTTCGAGACCAGCCTAGCCAACATGGTGAAACCCCATCTCTACTAAAAATACAAAAATTAGCTGGGCGTGGTGGTGAGCACCTGTAATCCCAGCTACTCGAGAGGCTGAGACAGAAGAATCGCTTGAACCCAGGAGGCGGAGGTTGCAGTGAGTTGAGATCGCACCACTCCACTACAGCCTGAGTGACAGACACTCCACCTCAAAAACAAAAACAAAACAAAAACAAAAAACTTGTTCAGGAATGAAGAAAGTCTGAAGCACTGTTTGAGTAACGTGGCTTGTGATTTAGAAGCTCTGAGTGCAGCTTTATCTAGTCCTTTGTGATCTGAATAATAAAATGTTTAAGATCTGTTTTATCTCATTGGTGCCGTCTAATGTTGGCCTATTGTTTTCCTTGCTGGGACTGGATTGTGATGTGGTATATTGTTTTTATCAATTTGTTTTAATTTATATGTATTTATAAGCAGCTTATTCTTCACGTTGCTCTCATTTACCCTGGAGATGCTTGATTGCTTGCTTCCTTTTTTTTTTTTTGAGACGGGGTTTTGCTCTTATTGCCCAGACTGGAGTACAATGACGTGGCCTCGGCTCACCGAAACCTCTGCCTCCCAGGTGCAAGTGATTCTCCTGCCTCAGCCTCCCAAGTATCTGGGATTACAGGCATGCACCACCATGCCCAGCTAAATTTTTATATTTTTAGTAGAGACGGGGTTTCTCCATATTGGTCAGGCTGGTCTTGAACTCCTGACCTCAGGTGATCTGCCCCTCCTCGGGTCCCCAAAATGTTAGGATTACAGCTGTGAGCCACTGCACCTGGCCTTTTTTTTTCCTTTTTGAGACAGGGTTTCACTCTGTTGCCCATGCTGGGTGCAGTAGCACGATCACAGCTCAATGCAGCCCTGACATCCTGGGCTCAAGTGATCCTCCCCCCTCAGCCTCCTGAGTAGCTGGGACTATCATCTCATGCCACCACATCTGGCTAATTTTTGTACTTTTTGTAAAGATGGGGTTTCACTGTGTTGCCCAGTTTGGCTTTTAAATCCTAGGTTCAAGTGATGCTCCTGCCTTGGTCTCCCAAAGTGCCGGGATTACAGGCGTGAGCCACCGCACCTGACAAAGATGTTTTACTGCTAATTATTTGTCTGTCCACATTGTTATCATCTCCTAGAGAAATTGCTAGAAAAGTGAGATTACATGTCTTCTAAGTTCACAAATAAGAGCCCAAAGGAAGTTAGGCAGCAGACGACAGAACCACCCAACCAAAAACCCCTGCAAAACTTGGTCTTCAATGAGAGGTGACATTCTCCAACCTGGGCTGTCTTTCTGGTCTCATGGGACTGTGTAGTTGAAGGAGTACTGGGCTTGTTTCCAAGGCAGGGACCATTGAACCATGTCTGCTATTTCTATCTTAGCTCTGTACTGAAATAACAGTTGTGTTACTGGGTTTCAAAAGAAAGTCCCTTCCTCCTGATCTAGGCAGAAAGCCATTAAAGAAAACAGAAGGAAAACAAGCAGTGGGAGGCCAGGCAAGGCGGTTCACACCTGTAATCCCAGCACTTTGGGAGGCTGAGGCAGGCAGATCACCTGAGGTCGGGAGTTCAAGCCCAGCCTGGCCAATATGGAGAAACCCTGTCTCTATTAACAATACAAAATATGCAAAATTAGCAGGGCGTGGTGGTACCTGCCTGGAATCCCAGCTACTCGGGAAGCTGAGGCAGGAGAATCACTTGAACCCAGGAGGCTGAGAGCTGAGACTGTGCCATTGTACTCCAGCCTGGGCAAGAGGGAGACTCCATCTCCAAAAAAAAAAGCAGTGGGAAAACAGACCAGAAAAGTTACCGATTCACCCATCTTGTGTCAGAATAGACAGACCCATTTCTCCTGCTGGAAACATGGGATGTATGTTTGCCATGAGAAAAGGGTGAAAGATTTGAGCAGGTACATTACAAAAGAGAAATCACAGCGGCCAATGAACATGAAAAAAGGTCCTCAACTTAGAGAAGTCTGGAGAAACCCAAACTAAAACTACCTTAGAATACCACACCACACCCACCAGCTTTGGGAAGGGTGCAAACATCACAGAGTCTTCTACCCTGCCGGTGAGAGCATAAACCAGTATAACTACTTTGGAAAACAATTTAGCAAAGTGGAAGCCAGACTGGCCACTGAGCCAGAAGTCTCATTCATTAGTACATACCCCATGCCTGCTCCTCTGTATAAGAGTATTCACTGCAGAATCATTCATAGCAGGTTAAAATGGAAAACAATCCAGTGTCCCTGAGCAAGTAAAATGGATAAGTATATGGTGCAGAGTCATGCAACAGAACAGTATACTATAGAGAAGATGAATACTTCCATTGTTACAATAAAATGACTCTTAAAATCATGTCTACAAAATAGAAGCCAGGGCTGGGCACCCATGGCTCCTGTTTGTAACCCCTGGACTTTGGGAGGCTGGGGTTAGAGGATCGCTTGACGCCAGGAGATTGAGATCACCTTGGATCTCCATAACCACCTTTTATTTAGAGATGTAGTGAGACCCCCACCTCTACATTAAAAAAAAAAAAAAAAAATGCCAGACACATCAGAATATATACTGCATGCTTACCTATATTAAGACTATATTGTTTAGGGGCCGGGCGCAGTGGCTCACACCTGTATCCCACCTTGGGAGGTCAAGGTGGGTGGATCGCTTAAGGTCAGCCTGAAACCCATCTCTACTAAAAATACAAAAATTAGCTGGGTGCAATGGACGCCACCTGTAATCTCAGCTACTCAGGAGGCTGAAGCAGGAGAACTGCTTGGACTTGGGAAGTGGAGGTAGCAGTGAATGGAGATCACGCCACTGTACTCCAGCCTGGGTGACAGAGTGAGACTCCGTATAAAAAAACAAAACAAAACAGGGCCGGGCGCGGTGGCTCAAGCCTGTAATCCCAGCACTTTGGGAGGCCGAGGCGGGTGGATCACGAGGTCAAGAGATCGAGACCATCCTGGTCAACATGGTGAAACCCCGTCTCTATTAAAAATACAAAAAATTAGCTGGGCATGGTGGTGCGTGCCTGTAATCCCAGCTATTCAGGAGGCTGAGGCAGGAGAATTGCCTGAACCCAGGAGGCGGAGGTTGCGGTGAGCCGAGATCGCGCCATTGCACTCCAGCCTGGGTAACAAGAGCGAAACTCCGTCTCAAAAACCAAAACAAAACAAAACAAAAATAGACTATATCGTTTAGGGACACATACTTAGTTGACAAAATAATAGAGACAAGCAGGACATAATTATCATAAAAATCAAGACCTCCAGGACAAAGGTTTAAGTGGAAAGAATGGAGCAGTGACGTGTGTCAACCTGGGCCGTGGTGACCCTGGGGTTTGCTTTGTAATTCCTCAAAATGAACATTTATGTGCTATTCACTTTTCAGAGGGTAGAATCGCTGAACTAAAAAGTTTAAACAGCCATATGTGAAAAAAATAAAAAATATGGATAGATTTTTATTTTAATTAAAACATTTTTAAAATAGAGACGGGGTCCTGCTATGTTGCTCAGGCAGATCTCAAACTCTCGGGGGTCAAGCGATCCTCCCACCTCGGTCTCCGAAAGTGCTGGGATTCCAGGCATGAATCACCGCGCCCGGTCTGGATAGATCTTTTTTATTTTTATTTTTTGAAATGGAGTTTCGTTCTCGTCGTTGCCCAGGATGGAGTGCAGTGGCGCAATTGTGGCTCACTGCAAAACCCGCCTTCCCAGGTTCAAGGGATTCTCCTGCCTCAGCCTCCGGAGTAGCTGGGATTACAAGCGCTCGCCACCACGCCGGGCTAATTTTTGTATTTTTAGTAGAGATGAGGTGTCACCATGTTGGTCACGCTGGTCTCGAACTCTTGACCTCCGGTGATCCGCCCGCCTCTGCCTCCCAAAGTGTTGAGATTACAGGCGTGAGCCACGGAGCCCGGCCTGAATAGATCTTCAAAGGACAAAAGTTTGAGTGAGTCCCAGGCCGTCCGGCACAGAGGCCAGGTGGGGCCGCGAACCGGATGGGACGCACTCGCTCAAGACTGGGGAAACTGCGGCCAGCAGCCGGCCGCCGCGCGTGCGCACTACGCAGCCCCACCCAGCGCTCCTACCTGCACGTGGCCTGTGCCCGGCGCAGAGCCGCCGCTCCTGCTGTGCAAGTTGGGGAGCCGGTACATGCAGGTGGGAGGCTCCACACGGAGAGGCGCGCCGCCCCCGTGATAGGGCTTTACCTGGTACATAGGCATCGCGGCACCAAAGCAAGAGGGGGTGGCGCTGCCAGACACCAACGTTCAGAAACGGTCCAAGGCCACGACTGAGGGTTGCCACCTCCTTTCTGACCCTGCTGCGGGCGTTCGGGAAAACGCAGTCCAGGGTGCTCTGATTGGCCCAGGCTCTTTGACGCCACGTACTCGACCTTTGACAAAGCCTATAGACGAGAAGGAGAGACGGGAAGTAGTTTGCTGCCCCGCCCGGAAAGGGTGGAGCACAACGTCGAAAGCAGCCAATGGGAGGCCAGGAGGCGGGGCGCCTGTGGGAGCCTTCAAGGGAACGTTCCCAGTCCCTGAGGCGGATCGGTTGTTGCATCCATGGAGCGAGCTGAGGCCTCGAGGTGAGCGGGGCTCGCGGTCTCCCCTCGTGCGCGCCCTCCTTGAGACCCACGGCGTTCCAGCCTCCCTGGAAATAGGGGGAACATGGCCGAGGCGCGTGGCGAGGCCGCCGTGTGGAGGCCCTGGAGCGACGTCCTTAGTGCCCCCGCCACCCGGCGCCCTTTGGGTACGCCTTGAGACCCGGCGAACTCCTCCAGGTTCTGGGCTGCGGGCAAAAGATTCTGCCCCGTGAGGAGTTGGGTTCCGCCTGTCCCACGCAGGCCCTGTCCACTTCTCATCAGAGGGCCGTGGACTTGGAGCTGGATAGTGAAATCCCCATAGACTGCATTTCCTTTCTTCCTATTTTCTCTCCCCTTTTATTTTTATATTATTTTATTTAATTTTATGATCATTATTATTATTATTTGTAGAGACGGGGATCTCGCAATGTTGCCCAGGCTGGTCTCCAACTCCTGAGCTCAAGTGATCCGCCCGCCTCGACCTATCAAAGTTCTGGAATTACAGGCGTGATGCACCATGCCTGGCCTTTTTGTTGTTTTTTTTTTTTTTTTTAATTGAGGTTATTTTGGGGGAGGTGCAGCGTCCAGACACATCCTAATTTGCATAGCCGCGCAGTTTTAAAAAATGCAGTGCCTGTTAGGGTATGTGATTTCTGGCTGGTGAGCTGCACCGAATCTTGGCTAACACAGTTGGATTCCATGTCAGATTTGTAAACACGAATTTGCTCTCTGTATTTAAATATATTAGATATATTTATGTAACTACATTTAAATGTTTTGAGACATTTAAATAAATGGGTGTCTGTATCTAAATGCATTCCCTCCTCAGAATAAATATCAGAAGCAGACCTGTAGCCTGTGGTGTGTTGCCAAATAAACTTATTTTTAGAGATGTTTTCCATTTTCTGTGAGGTCATCTGCAGTTTCACATGGTAGACAAACTTAGGTGAGATTCTTAGAAAGGTAGAATGAAGAATAAAGAGGTTTGTTTATTTCACAAGGGTTTATTGAAGGTCTATGATGTGTTCGATGCTGGAGGAAATACCCAGTGATTTTTCTTTCATGGAGGTTTCCTGCTTTCTCTTATCAAGTTATCAATTAAACTGTTTACTGGAAATTGCTAAGTTAATGAACACATGGGATACATTCTTTGGATGAGCAGGCATTGGTTGGGCAGAGGAGGAAGAAGAGAGCAGTTTAGAGAGCCCTGCTTATACACTGGCATCTAAAAGCACTTATGATGTTCAGGAAACAGTCACTGTCTAAAAATGTAGGGGATGGCACCTACATTTTTTATTGTATCCCTCAAATTACAAATTACCAAAATCTTTGGCAACAATGGTGTTTTCTTTCTTGAAAAGTGAAAGCATGACCAGGTGTGGTGGCACATGCCTATAATCCCAACACTTTGGGAGGCTGAGGTGGGCGGATCACCTGAGGTCAGGAGTTCGAGACCAGCCTGTTCAGCATGGTGAAACCCCATCTCTACTAAAAATACAAAAATTAGCTGTGTGTCATGGTGGGCACCTGTAATCCCAGCTACTTGGGAGGCTGAGGCAGGAGAATCGCTTGAACCTGGGAGGCGGAGGTTGCAGTGAGCAGAGATTGTGCCACTGCACTCTGGCCTGGGCAACAAGAGTGAAACTCTGTCTCAAAAAAAAAAAAAAAAAAGTAATAAAAAAAATAATGTGGCCGGGCGCGGTGGCTCACGCCTGTAATCCCAGTACTTTGGGAGGCTGAGGCGGGTGGATCACGAGGTCAAGAGATCGAGACCATCCTGGTCAACATGGTGAAACCCCGTCTCTACTAAAACTACAAAAAATTAGCTGGGCATGGTGGCGCGTGCCTGTAATCCCAGCTACTCAGGAGGCTGAGGCAGGAGAATTGCCTGAACCCAGGAGGCGGAGGTTGCAGTGAGACGAGATCGCGCCATTGCACTCCAGCCTGGGTAACAAGAGCAAAACTCCGTCTCAAAAAAAAAAAAAAAAAAAAATAATGTAGGGGACTTGACGAAGGGAAAGGATTAGAGAGATTAGTTTTAGGCCCAGTGATGAGTAGATTTTAAATTTCATATAGTAGGAAGTGGGGCACTAGTAAATTTTTAAGCAGAAAATTTATTTGACCAGATTTGTGATTTCAAAAATAGCTCTGGTGGTAAGAGGATGGATTGGAGCAGGGAGTAAGGGGAGATAAAACCGTTGTAAAACTCTTAAAGCTAGTATGGCAAGAACTTTGAGGGTCTTTGCTAAAACAGCAGCTGGCAGCTTGAATTTGGAGTGGGGTAACAAAGACAACTACACAGGAATATGTATAGGAATAGTTACATAACTGGTATGCAATTTCTGAGATGATTTTGACTCAGACATTGTGTATTTCCCAGCACACTCTCAGCATACTCTTGGTTTTTCGAATTATGTGGAAATGTTGCTTTCACTTTTTTTTTTTTTTTTTTTTTGGTGGAGTTTTGCTGGTCGCCCAGGCTGGAGTGCGACGTGCAATTTTGGCTCGCTGTAATCTTGGCCTCCCAGGTTAAAGCAATTCTCCTGCCTCAGCCTCTGTAGTAGCTGGGATTACAGGCATCTACCACCACGCCTGGCTGATTTTTTATAGTTTTAGTAGAGATGGTGTTTACCCAAGTTGGCAAGGCTGGTCTCGAACTCCTGACCTCAAATGATCCACCCACCTCAGCCTCCCAAAGTGCTGGGATTACAGGCATGTGACACCACACCTGGTCATGCTTTCACTTTTCAAGAAAGAAGACACCATTGTTGCCAAAGATTTTGGTAATTTGAGGGATACAATGTGTATTTTCTCCTTGTGGATCCTAGTATAATTAGATAGTAAGTATCTGTTGAATTCCAAGTGTCTCTCCAGAATTATTTTGGGTACATGTTTAAGGACTGTAAAACAATGTTTCTATTTCTGGATATAATAAATGTATTTGTTGGTCAGGCCTGGTGGCTCATGCCTGTAATGCCAGCACTTTGGGAGGCTGAGGTGGGTGGATCACAAGGTCAGGGGTTCAAGACCAGCCTGGCTAAGATGGTGAAACCTCATTTCTACTAAAAACTACACAAATGAGCTGGGCGAGGTGGCAGGTTCCTGTAATCCCAGATACTCAGGAGGCTGAGGCAGGAGAATTGCTTGAACCCAGGTGAGGGAGGTTGTGGTGAGCCAAGATCACACCACTGCACTGCAGCCTGGGTGACAGAGTGAGTCTCCGTCTCAAAATAAACAAATAATGAATAACTAAATGCATTTGTTAATATAATAAATGAATAGATTTGACCCATAAACTATTTACAGTGTTGAGTCAGTTCCCACAGTTAAAATCAGGATGAAAATATATAGCTGAATACTTGCTTTGTTTCTTGTAACTGATTTCTTTAGCACAGAACCTGCTAAGGCCATCAGACCTATCGATCGGAAGTCAGTTCACCAGATTTGCTCTGGGCAAGTGGTACTGAGTCTAAGTACTGCAGTGAAGGAGTTAGTAGAAAACAGTCTGGATGCTGGTGCCACTAATATTGGTAAGTTTGGGAGAGTTTTCAGCCACAAGAAATAATCAGCATGTGTTGTTGTATTCAAGAAACATTTGTTATTGAAAGAAGACAAGTATTGATGTAGTAATAAATTATTATATTTAAGTTAAAGTTAGCACCCATTATGTGCCTAGTACTTAGCTAGGTACTAATAATAACAGCTTTTATTGTGTTCTTATGGTGTGCCAGGCAGGTGTTTTGCTAAGAATTACGCAGAAATATCTCATTTAAGCTGAAGAATAGCTGGGCATGGTGTCTCACACCTGTAATACTTGCCCTTTGAGAGGCCGAGGTGGGAGGATTGCTTGAGGCCAAGAGTTCAAGATCAACCTGGCCAATATAGTGAGACCTCGTCGCTACTAAAAAATAGAGTCAGGTCCCTGCAGCGGTTGCAGCGCTCTCTTCTTCTGTGGCTTTCCGTGCCCTCTCCTTTTCACTTCCGGAAACGTGACCTCTGGTGTGGCTGTCTCTGATGGTGTCATCAAGGTGTTCAATGACATGAAGGTGCGTAAGTCTTCAACACCGGAGGAGGTGAAGAAGCGCAAGAAGGCTGTGCTCTTCTGCCTGAGTGAGGACAAGAAGAACATCATCCTGGAGGAGGGCAAGGAGATCCTGGTGGGCGATGTGGGCCAAACTGTTGACGACCGCTACGCCACCTTTGTCAAGATGCTGCCAGATAAGGACTGCTGCGGCGCCCTTTATGATGCAACCTACGAGACCAAGAAGGAAGACCTGGTGTTTTATCTTCTGGGCTCCTGAGTCTGCGCCCCTTAAGAGCAAAATGATCTATGCTACCTCCAAGGATGCCCTCAAAAAGCTGATGGGGATCAAGCATGAATTGCAAGCAAAATGCTACTAGGAGGTCAAGGACTGCTGCACCCTGGCAGAGAAGCTGGGGGGCAGTGCCGTCATCTCCCTGGAGGGCAAGCTTTGTGAGCCCCTTCTGGCCCTCTGCCTGGAACATCTGGCAGCCCCATACCTGCCCTTGGGGGTTGCAGGCTGCCCCCTTTCTGCCAGACCGGAGGGGCTGGGGGGATCCCAGCAGGGGGAGGGCAATCCCTTCACCCCAGTTGCCAAACAGACCCCACACCCCCTGGATTTTCCTCCTCCCTCCATCCCTGACGGTTCTGGCCTTCCCAAACTGCTTTTGATCTTCTGATTCTTCTTGGGCTGAAGCAGACCAAGTTCCCCTCAGGTCCCCCAGTTGTAGGGGGAGCCTGTATTTTTTTTTAACAACATCCCCCATCCCCACTTGTTCCTCCCTCTTCCCATGCTGCCAACTTCTAACCGCAATAGTGACTCTGTGCTTGTCTGTTTAGTCCTGTGTATAAATGGAATGTTGTGGAGATGACCCCTCCCTGTGCCAGCTGGTTTCTCTCCCTTTTCCCCTGGTCACTGCTACTCATGGAAGCAGGACCACTAAGGGACCTTTGATAAAAAAAAAAAAAAAAAAAAAGGCAATAAAAAAATAAATAAATAATAAAATAAAATAGGCCTGGAGTGGTGGCTCATGTCTGGAATCCCAGCACGTTGGGAGGCCGAGATGGGCTGACCATCTGAGGTCAGGAATTTGAGACTGGCCTAACCAACATGGTGAAACCATGTCTCTACGAAAAATACAAAAATTAGCCAGGCATGGTGGTGCATGCCTGTAATCTCAACTATTCAGGAGGCTGAGGCAGGAGAATCGCTTGAACCTGGGAGTTGGAGATTGCAGTGAGCCAAGATCATGCCACTGCACTCCAGCCTGGGTGACAGAGTGAGACTACATTTTAAAAATAAATAAATAAAAAGAAAATAATAAAATAAAAAACAAAAACTCATTAATCTGCAGAGTAACTATGAGCTAGAAATGATCATTATCTCTATTTTACAAATGAGGAAATTAAGGGACAGGAAATTGTCTTTCTTTTTTTTTTGAGATGATAAAGCTAATCAAATAGGATCCAGGAAATCTGACTCTAGAACCTGTTCTCTTTAATGGCTATATTAACATTATTTCTTTCAAAAGAAAATTCTGGTCCAAATGTGATGGTGTTTACAACTAATTGATCACAACCAGTTACAGATTTTTTTGTTCCTTCTCCATTGCAACTGCTTCACTTGATTAGCCCCAGTGGGGAGAAAAAAGAGGAAAGAAAGAAAAAGCTGAACTATTTAGTCTGGGCTAGGAAATAACCAGAAAGGGCTTTAAAAAAAAAAAAATGAAATATACAAAATGACACTAGTATGTTTAACTACAGCTATCGTTACAACTCTTAAATTTGCATTACATGGGCCAGGTGCAGTGGTTCATGCCTGTAATCCCAGCACTTTGGGAGGCTGAGGTGGGTGGATCATGAGGTCAGGAGATTGAGAACATCTTGGCCAACATGCTGAAATACCGTCTCTACTAAAAAAAAAAAAAAAAAAAAAAAAATTAGTGGAGGTACATGCCTGTAGTCCCAGCTACTTGGGAGGCTGGGGCATGGGAATTGCTTGAACCTGGGAGTTGGAGGTTGCAGTAAGCTGAGATTGTGCCACTGCACTCCAGCCTGGTGACAGAGCAAGACCCCATCTCAAAAATAAAAAGTAAGTTAAAAGCACTGTATGTTATTATATCAGTATAAAAACTTTTAGCGTGAGTCAATCTTGAAGAAATATGTAAATATTTTAAACTTTTCAGATCTAAAGCTTAAGGACTATGGACTGGATCTCATTGAAGTTTCAGACAATGGATGTGGGGTAGAAGAAGAAAACTTCGAAGGCTTAAGTAAGTTGACTTTTTCTAATCCTATTATAAAATAATTGGGCCAGATGTCTCAGCATTTTTAGTAGCACTGTCTTGGGAAACGCAAAAACAGTTTTTTAAAGCCAGTTACTGTGGTAGATAGCATGTATATTCATTGCTATAGCACTTGAGATACCATGGTCCTTACTTTATATTGTCTTTCAGCTCTGAAACATTACACATCGAAGATTCAGGACTTTGCTGACCTAACTCAGGTTGAAACTTTTGGCTTTCGGGGGGAAGCTCTGAGCTCACTTTGTGCACTGAGGTGATGCAATATTTTTATCCATTCACTTGACCCTTTAAAAAAACCTCTCTGAAAAGTAATTCGAATCATTACTGTTTACAGTTCTGTCTCAGTGTCTCAGCTTCTAACTTCTGAATTCTGTTTTGTCTCACTGCCGATCTAAGTCATAATACTTCTGAAATGTCAGCAATAAATGAATGAAATGAAGCAAATAGTATTGTAAAAATTTTTTTTTCCCTTATTAAAACAGTAACTTCTCAATTTTAGCATAACATACAGATAATAAATGATAGTTACATTGGTTTTCATTATCAACTTTTAGGGAAACATTTCACCAAAGCACTATATAATTATATCATAGATTCTAAATTTTTGTAAATAATTACATATATATATATATATCTTTTTTTGACAGAGTCTTACTCTGCCTCCCAGGCTGGAGTGCAGTGGCACAGTCTCATCTTACTGCAGTCTCTGCTTCCCAGGTTCAAGTGGTTCTTGTGCCTCAGCCTCCTGAGGAGCTGAGACTATAGGTGTGCGCCGCCACGCCTGGCTAATTTTTGTATTTTTAATAGAGACGGGGTTTTGCCTTGTTGGCTAGGCTGATCTTGAACTCCTGGCCTCAAGTGATCTGCCTACCTCGGCCTCCCAAACGGATGGGATTACAGGCATGAACCACCACACACTGCCCTACATATACATTTTAATTATAATATCTTTTGGATTCTTTTTAAAAATTTTGTTCCAAGAGTAGTAACAAAACAGAAATCTCTATTTGTGAGTAAATAAATCTTGAGATCATTTATTGTTTTGCAGTTCAAGCTGAAAAATGAAATCAAAACTTTTATCAAAACAAAGCATGTTTAGCTCTCTCCGTCTCACTGTCTTTTGGATGCCAAACCTTAGGTTTTATGATGACTCCACAGCTGTTTAGATCTTGATTATCTCAGAGAGATCATCAGCTTTTTTATTTTTCTTTCCTTATTTTTGTGAGATGGAGTCTTGGTCTGTTGCCTAGGCTGGAGTGCAATGGCACAATTCCAGCTCACTGCAATTCCCACCCACCCCCCGAGTTCCAAGTTCAAGCAATTCTCCTGCCTCTGCCTCCTGAGTAGCTGGGATTACAGATTTGTGCCACCACGCCCGGCTAATTTTTGTATTTTTAGTAGAGATGGGGTTTTACCATGTTGGCCAGGATGGTCTCGAACTCCTGACCTCAGGTGATCCACCCACCTCGAGGATCATCAGCTTTTAAAGAAAGTTTTGAGAGAAAAGCAAGTGAAGAAAAGAGTAGTCAGTGTCCAGCATCATGGGTCTCTAACTGAACCCACCGTCCCTGGTATTCTCTCACAGTGATGTCACCATTTCTACCTGCCATACATCAGTGAAGGTTGGGACTCGACTGGTGTTTGATCACAATGGGAAAATTATCCAGAAAACCCCCTATCCCCGCCCCAGAGGGACCACAGTCAGCGTGCAGCAGTTATTTTATACATTACCTGTGCGCCATAAGGAATTTCAAAGGAATATTAAGAAGGTACAGTAAATTAATCCTGGTTTTCAAGAGTATTGGTTACAATACATGAGAAAAAGATTTACTAAAGATGTTTATTCTTCAGTTGATTCTCTTCTCATAATTTATTGAAAAATGCTTTATTTTCGTCTTTCCATTAAAGACTTAATTTTAGGATGATTTACGTTTTTCCTTTTTGATTAAGCCTGGGCAACACAGTGAGTCCCTGTCTCTATGAAAAATTTTTAAAAGGCCTGGCGCGGTGTCTCACACCTGTATCCCAGCACATTGGAAGGCCGAGGCAGGTGGATCGTGAGGTCAGGAGTTCAAGACCATCCTGGCCAATGTTGTAAAACCCTGTCTCTACAAAAATATAAAAAAATTAGCCAGGCTTGGTGCCCTGTGCCTGTAGTCCCAGCTACTCAAGAGGCTGAGGCAGGGAATTGCTTGAACCCAGGAGGGAGAGGTTGCAGTGAGCAGAGATCATGCCACCATACTCCAGCCTGGTGACAGAGCAAGGCTTTGTCTCAAAAAAACAAAAAAAAATTAAAAATTTTACTGGGCATGGTGGCATGTACCTGTAGTTCCAGCTACTTGGGAAGCTGAAGTGGGAGGATCACATGAGCCCAGGAACTCAAGGCTGCAGTGGACTATGATGTCACCTCTGCACTCCAGACTGGGAAACAGAGTGGTACCCTGTCTGGAAAAATATATATATACATATATATTTATTTATTTTATATTTTTTAGAGACAGAATCTCTCTTTGTCCCCCAGGATGGAGTGCAGTGGCATGATCTCTTTTCACTGTCTCCCAGATTCAGGCGATCCTCCTGCCTCAGCCTCCCAAGTAGTTGGGATTACAGGTATGCACCACCACACCTGGCTAATTTTTGTATTTTCAGTAGAGATGAGGTTTCCCCATGTTGTCTGGGCTGGCCAGGCTGGTCTTGAACTGCTGACCTCAGGTTATCTGCCCACCTCAGCCTCCCAAAGTGCTAGGATTACAGGTGTGAGCCAGTGCGCCTGGCCTTACATACTTCTATTTTAATAAGAATATTTGTCTTGATTTTCTGAGAAATGAGTAATTGTAACCCTTATGAATTTGAATGCAAATGAAACAGCTAAATGTATAATTGTTATCTTTAAAAAGCATATTAAAAAACAATTATAAAAAAAAACTGTATTGTATGATTACGGTTTTATAAAAACAAAACAACAGGCCTAAATGTGTATAGTATGAAGGCTGGAAGAGTCAACACTTTCATGTTCTCAGCGGTTATCCTTGGATGTGAGACCTCATGCACTTTTTTGCTGCCTTCTTTTTGCTTTTTCATTTTGTGCGTGTATTTTTTATAATCTGAAGTGTTACCTAAACATATGCCGCTTAAAACTTTTTTTACTTGTAAAGCAATTGGTGCTAATTTTAACTTTTTTTTTTAAACGGAGACTTCTCACTCTGTCCTTCAGGCTGGAGTGCAGTGGTGCAATCTTGGCTCACTGCAATCTATGCCTCCCAGGTTCAAGTGATTCTCCTGCCTCAGCCCTCCAAGTAGCTGGGATTACAGGTGCCTGCCACCTCACCCAGCTAATTTTTGTATTTTTAGTAGAGACGGGTGTTTCCCGATGTTGGCCAGGCTGGTCTTAAACCCCTGACCTTAAGTGATCCGCCTGCCTCAGCCTCCCAAAGTGGTGGGATTACAGGCATGAGCCACTGCGCCTGGCTGCTAATTTTTACTTTGTTACATTTTTTCAAAAATTTTAATTTTTAAAATAGAGAGAACTTACCTTTTTTTGCATCTTATAATAAAAAAAAATTAGTGCCTTAGCAAAATATAGGAATGTAGAACTTCTTTTTGTCAGAGATAACCATCATTTACAGTTTGTATATCTGTTCAGACTCCTTTTAAATTCATGTGTTTATAACTGTTGGAATAATTTTCAAGATAAATTCATTAATTAATATAATGAAAACAAGTAATATAGAATGTACAGCAGGCAAGTAATACAGAATTGTATGTGGTTGAAAAAAAATTTTTTAATTTAAATTTTTATTTTTTTTGAGTCAGAGTTTTGCTCTTGTTGCCCAGGCTGCAACCTCTACTTCCCTGTTTCAAGTGATTCTTCTGCCTCAGCCTCCTGAGTAGCTGGGATTACAGGCATGCGCCACCATGCCCAGCTAATTTTGTATTTTTAGTAGAGACAGGGTTTCATTATGATGGTCAGGCTGGTCTCGAACTCCCAACCTCAGGTGATCTGCTCACTTTGGCCTCCCAAAATGCTAGGATTACAGGCATGAGCCACTGCGCCCAGCTGTTTTTTGTTTTTTGTTTTGTTTTGTTTGTTTTAATTGAGATAGGGTCTTGCTTTTTCACCCAGGCTGGAATGTACTGGCACAATCTCAGCTTACTGCAGCCTTGATCTCCCAAGCTCAGTGGATCCTCCCACCTCAGCCTCCCAAGTAGCGGCGACTCCAAGCCCATGCTACCATGCCCAGCCAATTTTTGTATTTTTCTGTAGAAATGGGTCCTTCTGTGTTCCCTAGGCTGGCCTCAAACTCCCGGGCTCAAGCCACCCTCCCACTTCAGCCTCCCAAAGTGCTAGGATTATAGCCGTGAACCATCATTCCTGGTCCTGTAACTGACTTCTACTTAGCATATTGTGATTGTCTTTTTCAGTCAGTGCATATTGCCTTATTTTTTGTCATTCTGCTGCAATATGGGTATACCATAGTTAATTAACTCCTTGATGATGCTTGTTTAGGTTGTTTCTGATTTTTCATAGAGATTGATTCAGTGAACATTTTTGTATCTCTGTACACCAAAATGCTTGTGCCAGTCTTTCTATTATACAAAGACACAATTCAAAAGGAGAGATTATAAAGTCAAACAGAATGTATGTTTCAGTTTTTTAATTTTCATTTTTAGAGATAGGGCCTTTCTCTGTCACCCAAGCTGGAGCCCAGTGATGTGATCATGACTCACTGCAGCCTCAAACTCCTGGGCTCAGGCAATCCTCCTACCTCAGCCTCCTGAGTAGCTGTGACTACAGGCAGGCACCTCCATGCCTGGCTAGTTTTTTTTGAATTTTTTGTAGAGACAGGGTCTTGCTGTGTTGCCCAGGCTGGTCTTGAACCCGGGTCTCAAGCAGTTCTCCTGCCCTCAGCCTCCTGAGTGGCTGGGATTACAGGCTATATTTTTCAGTTGTTTTACCAGGACGCATAGCACGTTGGCAAGTTAGAGGATTGAGACCAGGTGGCAAAAGCTCTGCATTGCTTTCCATAGAATCTAGGAAGATACCTCTTTGCAGATCATTCTGTCAACAGTACTTCTCTTCATTTGTGAGATGATGTGAGAACCTTGCTTTGGATTGTTATAACTTGAGCTGTGTAATTCCTGTAATATGAAAGTAATGTAGAATATTGTGTTTATGTTTTTTAAACAGGAGTATGCCAAAATGGTCCAGGTCTTACATGCATACTGTATAATTTCAGCAGGCATCCGTGTCAGTTGCACCAATCAGCTTGGACAAGGAAAACGGCAGCCTGTGGTATGCACAGGTGGAAGCCCCAGCATAAAGGAAAATATCGGCTCTGTGTTTGGGCATAAGCAGGTAGTGGTGGCCAGTTACTTAAACACCTCTTACTGCTCTAGTGATTAGGGTGGGTTTCCATTGTCCTTTCCAGTAGAATGGAGAATAAAATTTAAGAATTGATTTTTTTTTTTTTTTTTTGAGATGGAGTCTTGCTCTGTTGACCAGGCTGGAGTGTAGGGGCGCCATCTCGGCTCACTGCAAACTCTGCCTCCCAGTTTGAAGTGATTCTCCTGCCTCAGCCTCCTGAGTAGCTGGGATTACAGGCACATGCCACCAGGCCCACCTAATTTTTTGTATTTTTAGTAGAGACGGGGTTTTACCATGTTGGCCAGGCTGGTCTCGAACTCCTCACCTCAAGTGATCCACCTGCCTCGGCCTCCCAAAATGCTGGGATTATAGGCATGACCCATTGCACCTAGACTAAGAATCATTTTTTAAAGTACCTATCACAAAAATTAATGTTTGAAAGCTGAAAGTTTTTCATTCTTCCAGAGACAGTCATATATTGCGTCTTTTCACTCTCTCTCTGAAAAAAATATAAATTATTGTGGGCAATGTGTGGGTTATGAATAAGTAGGTACTTATTTCATCTTTCTCATGTCATAAAATCAAAAGTGGTGTCCTGATGGCTCATGCATGTACACCCAGTACTTTGGGAGAAGACTGCTGGGATTACGTGTTTGAACCACTGGGCCAACAATTTTGAGGTGGGAGAATTACTTGAGCCCTGGAATTTAAGACCAGCCTGTATAACAAGGCAAGAGACCCCATCTCTACAAAAATAAAAATTAAAAGCATTAGCTAGGTATGGTGGTGTGCACCTGTAGTCCCAGCTACTCACTCGGGAGGCTGAGGCAGGAGGATTGCTTGAACCCAGGAGTTTGACACTGCAGTGAGCTGTGATTGAGCCGCTGCACTCCAGCCTGGGCAAGAGAGAGAGAGACCCTGTCTCAAAAATCAAAACCAAAAAAGGATTCCTTGAATTTTTTTGCACTTGTAAGGTGGGTAGCTTGACTAGGAAGGAAAACAAGTTAAGTTCAGCCTGTCTTTATAGGAGGTAACTGTGAATTTTTTTTTTTCTTTTTAGTTGCAAAGTCTCATTCCTTTTGTTCAGCTGCCCCCTAGTGACTCCGTGTGTGAAGAGTATGGTTTGAGCTGTTCGGATGCTCTGCATAATCTGTTTTAGTAAGTAGATTGCTGGTAAGAGAATTACAATTGAACGTTTTATCTTGAGAGTTTTATTTTTTTTAAGATAGTGATTTTAGGGGTAATTGTTTTTCTTTTTCTTTTTTATTGTACTTTAGGTTCTGGGGTTCTTTTTTTTTTCTTTTTTTTTTTTTTTTTTTTTTTAAAGAGATGGAGCCTTGCTCTGTTGCCTGGGCTGGAGTGCAATGGCACAATCTTGGCTCACTGCAACCTCTGCCTCCCCAGTTCAAGCATTTCTCCTGCCTCAGTCCCTGAGTAGCTGGGATTACAGGCATGCACCATCACGCCTGGCTAATTTTGTATTTTTAGTAGAGATGGGGTTTCACCATGTTGGCCAGGCTGGTCTCGAACTCCTGGCCTCAGATGACCTGCTCACCTTGGTGTCCCAAAGTGCTGGGATTATAGACGTGAGCCATCATGCTTGTCCAGGGCTAGTAATTGTTTATGTCTTTTATAAAACTGTGAGCAGTGCTATTGCTAAGAAAGATGATTTATGCAAAGGATTCAGTTACTTAATTCACCGTGTTCTGGGTAACTGGTACATTTCAGGTGGTTTCCTGTTGAGTTAGTCGTCTTTAAGGTTCTGTTTAGTTAGACTAGCTTTTAAATTGTTTTATAATTTTAAATGATTTTGACTTTTCTGGCATCTAGTGAAGGCAGTTCAGCATGATTACTTTAGTATAAGAAAATAGACACTTCCATAAATAGGATTGGTCCTGTTAAGATCTGTATTTCTTCTTTCTTTTCTTTATTTTGAGACAATATCTCACTCTGTTGCCCAGGCTAGAGTGCAGTGGCATGTGATGTTGGTTCACTGCAACCTCTGCCTCTTGGGTTCAAGCAATTCTCCTGCCTCAGCCTTCAGAGTAGCTGAGATTACAAGTGTGCACACCATACGTGGCTAATTTTTTTTTTGTATTTTTAGTGGAGATGAGGTTTTACCTCATGTTGCCCAGGCTGATCTCGAACTCCTTACCTCAGGTGATCTGCCTGCCTCAGCTTCCCCAAGTGCTGGGATTACAGGGATGAACCACTGTGCCCAGCCTAAGATCTCTTTGTTTTTTGTTTGTTTGTTTGTTTTTAGATCTATATTTCTTATTCTTCCACCACTTGCTTTTGGCTTATGGCTGAAATTGTAAACATGGAGCTTTATGTCTTTATGTGAAGGTGGTGTTCTTCTGGAAATGCCAGTATCCCTGGGGTGGATCTCATGTGAAACAAGCACTTTACCAAGACATGAGATATAAGTTTGCTATCCAGGAGATTTTGAAAGGGGAGGGAGTATGGGCAAAATCCTGAGCACAGGTGGTTAGACTTTACTGATAAACCGGGTTGGCAGTATCGGGGTTCTGAGAATGCATTTGAATGAGACCCACTCCTCTTACGGAGGCCAAGGATTTATCAGGAAGGTGATAAGAGAGCTGCAACACATCAGTTTTGGACCCACTGCATCACGTGTGGTGCATTGGTTGACTGTAGGAGCTCTAGAGCGTTACAGAAGGTCTCGTTCTTTGATGATGCATAAAGATTTGGAGCATAGGTACCCATGAACTGCAATAGTGATACTTATCAGCATGTCACCTGGTGTTTTATTGTCGTTTCACTTTAAGAATGTGCCATGTGATTGTATTTCTAATTCTTTTCACTCTGGAATTCTGCCCTTACCGTATTACTATTGAAAAGCATCTCAGGTTTCATTTCACAATGTGCACATGGAGTTGGAAGGAGTTCAACAGACCGACAGTTTTTCTTTATCAATCGGCGGCCTTGTGACCCAGCAAAGGTATTTAAAAGTTTGTATTCTTTGATTCTTTATGCCTTTGACTTTTCATTGACAACTTTTTTTTCTGATATAGGCAGTTTACATGGAATTTGGGACTTTGAGCAACGTGGCTGTCACATTATCTTATTTTGGGCATTTACAGAAGTCTACTACAGCTGGTCCCCAGCTTAAGTGGTTTCAACTGAAGATTTTTCTGGCTGGGCGCAGTAGCTCATGCCTGTAATCCCAGCACTTTGGGAGGTTGAGGCGAGTGGATTGCTTGAGACCGGAAACTCAAGACTAGCCGGCCAACATGATGAAATTCTGTCTCTACAAAAAAAAAAAAAAAAAGCCAGTTGTGGTGGCTTACGCCTGTAATCCCAGCTATTGGGAGGTTGAGGCAGGAGGATCGCTTGTACCTGGCAGGTGGAGGTTACTGTGAGTCAACATTGCACTCCAACTCTCTGGGTTACAGAGCGAGACTCTGTCTCAAAAAAAAAAAAAAAGAAAAAAAAGATTTTTCTACTACTTTACCATATTGTGCAAGTTATTCGTGCAATAGATACTGTACTTTAAGTACCTGCGTAACCATTGTTTTTCAGTATAGTATTCAATAAATTACAGAAGATATTCAACATTTTATTATAAAATAGGTGTTTTATTTTGCCTACCTATAGACTAATATAAGTATTCTGAGGCAAGGCTAAGATAGGACATTCAGTAGCTTAGGTTATCACAAATGCATTTTTGACATAAAATATTTTCAGTTTATGGGTTTATCAGCACATAACCCTATCATAAGGCAAGGAGCATTTATCTGTGTACACTTTTTAAAATTTCATATATGTGTGTTCTTATGTGTATATATACATTATATGTGTTGTTTTTATATATACATAAATATATAAACACATATTAATTACCAGTATATTTATTATTATAAAAACTATAGTTATTTGAATAAATTAAACATTTTATAACATTCTGTGTCATCTTTCAGTATAGACTGATTACATGGTTTCTATATTTTCTATGGGTTTCTGTATATTCTCTTTCTTCTTTCTACTTTCCTAGGAAAGAGAGGGGTTGGATTACTTCTGCCTCAAATTTAAACTGATCATTTTGATTTGGTTACATGGGTTTTTCGAGTTTGCAGCTTAGCAGCACAACATTATACCTCAGTAGTATTTTCTGGTTTTCTTTTTTTTTTTTTCTGAGATGGAGTCTTACTCTGTCACCCAGGCTGGAGTGTAGTGGCGTGATCTTGGCTCACTGCAACCTCTGCCTCCCAGGTTCAAGTGATTCTCCTGTCTCAGCCTCCTGAGTAGCTGGGACTACAGGCGCGAACCACCATGCCCAGCTAATTTTTGTATTTTTAGTAGAGACAGGGTTTCACTATGTTGGCCAGGCTGGTCTAAACTCTTGACCTCGTGATCCACTCGCCTTAGCCTCCCAAAGTGCTGGGATTACAGGTGTGAGCCACCATGCCCGGCCTATTTTCTGTTTTTCAATAAGAGTTTAGAGTTCACTTGTAATCTGCCAGATGTGGTTCAATTTCTAGATTTTGTAGCCTATATTGTGATTAATAATTATTAATTATAACAATGTGATATTTTGGTTTATTTCTAATGACATATGTCATAAATATGTTTCTATGTACATTGAATGTGTTTTATGAACCTTTAAGCTGTGCCTGCATTTCACTAAAATTTCCTGTAGAGTGACTTTAGGTTGGAAAAAGATTTAGTTTTAGGAATCCATGATTAGAAATATCACTTTGAGGGGTGTGAAGAAACTTTTGGTGATGGATATATTCTTTATCTTGATTGTGGGGATAGTTTCACAGATATTTGTGTATATATGTCAAAACTTATTAAATTGCACACTTTAAATATGTGTAGTTTATTCCATGTCAGTCATAGCTCAGTAAAAGCTGTTAAAAAATGTATCCTAGCCACATGTAGTGGCTCACGCCAATAATCAAATACCAGCACTGTGAGAGGCTGAGGCAGGTGGATCACCTGAGATTGGGAGTTCGAGACCAACCTGACCAGTATGGAGAAACCCTGTCTTTACCAAAAATACAAAATTAGCCAGGTGTGGTGGTGCATGCCTGTAATCCCAGCTACTCTGGAGGCTGAGGCAAGAGAATTGCTTGAACTCGGAAGGTAGAGGTTGCAGTGAGCTCAGATTGCGCCATTGCACCCCAGCCTGGGCAATAAGAGTGAAACTCCATCTCAAAAAAAAAAAAAAAAAGAAAAGAAAAGAAAAGTATCCTTAGGCCAGGCATGGTGGCTCACTCCTGTAATCCTAACACTGAGAGATTGAGGTGGGTGGATCAACTGAGGTCAGGAATTCAAGACCAGCCTTACCAATGTGGTGAAACCGTGTCTCTACCTCTACTAAAAATATAAAAATTAGTCATGGTGGCATGTGCCTGTAATCCAGGTAACTCTGGAGGCTGAGGCAGGAGGATCACTTGAGCCTAGGAAGTTGAGGCTGCAGTGAGCCGTGATTGCTGCATTGCACTCTAGCCTGTGATAAGGCGAGACCTTGTGTCCAAAGAAAAAAAAAGTATCCCTTTCTAAGAACATGCTGGTTGGTTAGAATAGCATGTTGTTAGAATGTTGGGGGCCAGGAACATTTCTTGTTTATTCTTTTTTATTCTTTGTATTTTGTGCAGGTCTCCAGACTTGTGAATGAGGTCTACCACATGTATAATCGAAATCAGTATCCATTTGTTGTTCTTAACATTTCTGTTGATGCAGGTGAGTTCCACTGGCATTTCAGTACAACTAGTGACTAATGCCTCAAAGAAGAAAATGAAATTATAAAGCTCTGCTATGATCGGAATGAGATAACAATTTAGGGCCATGTAATTTTTTTTTTTTTTTTTTTTTTGGAGATGGAGTCTTGTACGGCCCCCCAGGCTGGCGTGCAGTGGCATGAATCTCAGCTCACTGCAACCTCTGCCTCCCGGGTTCAAGTGATTCCTCTGCCTCATCCTCCTGAGTAGCTGGGATTTCAGGCACTCGCCACCATGCCCAGCTAATTTTTTGTATTTTGAGTAGAGATAGGGTTTCACCAAGTTGGCCATGCTGGTCTGAAACTCCTGACCTGGTGATTCGTCCGCCTCAGCCTCCCAAAGTGCTAGGATTACAGGCATGAGCCACTGTGCCCTGAGGTAATTTTATTTTTTTAAACAGAGTTCCCACTTTCTACTTGAAACTATGTTAATTGTATTATTGGGACAATGTAACTTTTTTTATGTCAACCAAGGGAGAAAGTAGACTAAATGTTCTTCCTAATTTCAGAAATAATTCATTTCATATAGAATTTTCTGATTGTTGAAGTTCTGGTTTATTGACATTCACTATTTTTTCTAGGTACTTAGAAATACATATGCACATACCCTAAGAAATACCTTCTCTCCTCTCTCTCTCCCCCTCACTCTCTTATTCTTTGAGATGAGGAAATAATTTTGTATTCTGCTCTTTGTCCTTAGATGTGAATGCTTTCTTTTCCATGTTATTAAAAATTAATCAGAAATGCGATTTTAATAGGTGAATTATATTCCAATGCATGGTTATACTTTGATATTTTAATTTTTAAATTTTTCAAAATATAAGTTGTTTTTAGTTTTTGGAAATTATAAATACTGTTCGTATAATTAAATCATTATCTACATCTTTATTTCTTTTTAATTTTTTAAATTTTGAGACAGAGTCTTTTTCTCTCTCCCAGGCTGGAGTGCAGTGGTGTAATCTCAGCTCACTGCAACCTCTGCCTCCTGGGTTCAAGTGACTTTCCCATCTCAGCCTCCTGGGTAGCAGGGATTACAGGTGCCTGCCTCCATGCCCAGCTAATTTTTTGTATTTTTAGTAGAGATGGGGTTTGCCATTACGGCCAGGCTTGTCTCAAACTGCTGACCTTAACTGATCTGTTTGCCTCAGCCTCCCAGAGTGCTGGATTACAGGCGTGAGCCAATACGCTTAGCCCACATTTTCAATTATTCTTTTTTTTTTTTTGAGACGGAGTTTCACTCTTGTTGCCCAGGCTGGAGTGCAATGGCGCGATCTCGGCTCACTGCAACCTCCGCCTCCTGGGTTCAGGCAATTCTCCTGCCTCAGCCTCCTGAGTAGCTGGGATTACAGGCATGTGCCACCATGCCCAGCTGATTTTTTGTATTTTTAGTAGAGACGGGGTTTCACCATGTTGACCAGGATGGTCTCGATCTCTTGACCTCGTGATCCACCCGCCTCGGCCTCCCAAAGTGCTGGGATTACAGGCGTGAGCCACCGCGCCCGGCCCATTTTCAATTATTCTTAAGATAAATTGCTAGAAGCAGAATTACTGGGTCAGTGAATATGATAATTTTAAGGCTTTTTTTTTGTGATGGAGTCTTGCTCTGTTGCCCAGGCTAGAGTGCAGTGGCACGATCTCGGCTCACTGCAACCTCAGCCATCTGGGTTTAAGCAGCTCTCCTGCCACAGCCTCCCAAGTAGCTGGGACTTCAGGTGAGTGCCACCACGCCCAGCTAATTTTTTGAATTTTTTACTAGAGACAGGGTTTTACCCTGTTAGCCAGGATGGTCTCAATCTCCTGACCTCAGGTGATCCGCCTGCCTCAGCCTCCCAAGATGCTGGGATTACAGGCATGAACCACGGCGCCCGGCCCAAGACTTTTCTATATTGTATTCTAGACTTACCAATTTACACGCCTACCAACAATGTACTAGGAATATAGTTGTTAAGCTAAATTCAATAGGGGATAAAATATCTTATTTTAGTTTGCATATTTAAAATTATTTTTACGTGTGTGTTTGCTTTTCTTTCTCCAATTTACCTATTAAAGCCCTTCTATATTTTGTCTGTTGAAAAATTATCTTTTGCTCATTTATTTGAAAAAGCTGATTTTATAACTTATGATTCTTAATCTGGACACTGTAATATTTTTAATAGTACTTTGATAGATACAAGTGAATGAAATAATAGATGGGAAATATCTATTGTTAAAAGTGAATTTGGCTGGGTGCAGTGGCTCATGCTTGTAATCCTAGCACTTTGGGAGGCCAAGGCAGGGGGAATCACTTGAGGTCAGGAGTTTGAGACCAGCCTGGCCAACATGATGAAACTCCGGTCTTTATTTAAAAAATACAAAAATTAGCCAGCATGGTGGCACGTGCCTGTGATCCTAGCTACTTTGGAGGCTGAGGCAGGAGAATCACTTGAACCCAGGAGGCAGAGGTTGCAGTGAGCTGAGATTGGGCCACTGCACTCCTTCCTGGGCAACAGAGTGAGACCCTGTCTGAAAAAAATGAATAATAATAATAAATAAAATGAGGCCGGGTGTGGTGGCTCACGCCTGTAATCCAAGCACTTTGGAGGCCAAGGTAGGCGGATCACCTGAGGTCGGGAGTTCAAGACCAACCTGACCAACATGGTGAAACCCCATTTAAAAATAATAACAGGCCGGGCGCGGTGGCTCACGCCTGTAATCCCAGCACTTTGGGAGGCCGAGGCGGGTGGATCACGAGGTCAAGAGATCGAGACCATCCTGGTCAACATGGTGAAACCCCGTCTCTACTAAAAATACAAAAAATCAGCTGGGCATGGTGGCGCATGCCTGTAATCCCAGCTACTCAGGAGGCTGAGGCAGGAGAATTGCCTGAACCCAGGAGGCGGAGGTTGCGGTGAGCCGAGATCGCGCCATTGCACTCCAGCCTGGGCAACAAGAGCGAAACTCCGTCTCAAAAAAAAAAATAAATAAATAAAATAATAATAATAATAATAACAAATAAAATGAAAGTGAATGTAAACATAATAAGTGTGTTTTCTTTTTTTCCTTAGAATGTGTTGATATCAATGTTACTCCAGATAAAAGGCAAATTTTACTACAAGAGGAAAAGCTTTTGTTGGCAGTTTTAAAGACCTCTTTGATAGGAATGTTTGATAGTGATGTCAACAAGCTGAATGTCAGTCAGCAGCCACTGTTGGATATTGGAGGTAAGAAAAGTACTGTGTACAGCCAGCTTCTAAAGCTTTTAGCTAATGTGTTTCCTTATTTTTTCCAAGGTAAACTTTTTTTTTTTGAGATGGAATTTCGCTCTTGTTGCCCAGGCTGGAGTGCAATGGCACAATCTCGGCTTACTACAACCTCCGCCTCCCAGGTTCAAGTGATTCTCCTGCCTCAACCTCCCAAGTAGCTGGGATTACAGGCATGCGCCACCACACCTGGCTGATTTTGTATTTTTAGTAGAGATGGGGTTTCTCCATGTTAGTCAGACTGGTCTCGAACTCTCAACCTCGGGTGATGTGCCCATCTAGGCCTCCCACAGTGCTGGGATTACAGGCATGAGCCACCACACCCAACCCATAAACTTTTTTGGATGTGAAACAAAGTCTCTTATATTATTTTGTCATTTTTTAATGTTTTTATTGAGACAGGGACTTGCTCTGTCGCCCAGGGTGGACTGCAGTGGCGCCATCATAGTTCACTGTAGCATTAGATTCCTGGGCTCAAGCCACCTTCCTACCTCAGCCTCCCAAGTAGATAGGACTACAGGCACGTGCCACCATACCTGGCTAATTTTAAAAATTTTTTATAGAGACAGGGTCTCACTTTGTTGCCCAGGCTGGTCTCAAACTCCTGGGCTCAAGTAGTCCTCCCACCTCAGCCTTGTAAAGTGCTGGAAATACAGATGTGAGCCACCATGACTAGCAACCTATTTTAGGTAGAGGTTGTGTCATACTAGAAAGTATGTAGCTGCAGATTTAAGGTCATCTATTTATAAAGAGGCATGAACACACAGAGGAATATGTAGTAATGTCTTTTTTTGGCTATAATGGTACCTCCAGTTTTTTGTCAATTGTAAACAGATGATGTAATATAAGATATATGATTAGAAGATTCTACAGTGACTGCATTTTAACTCCCTTGTCATGTTTTTCTTTTTTTTTTTTTGAGACAAATGTCATATGCCAGTGCCTGAGCCCTATCACTTTCATTGCCACCTACTTGATGGCTGTCTGTGTAGCCACGTTATCTTCTTCTCTCAGATAGGACAACCCTGATTCATAAACCTTATTATTAACGAAAATAATCCATTCCTAATTAACTCAATTAACCACCTAGGGATCCATAGCATCTTTGCTGGATTTCTCATTGCCAACAGTATTAATCCTGCTTCACCCCTTCAAACAACTGTGCCACTCCATCCTAAACTCACAGCCCTAGGTGTAACCATCTTGGGCCTCTTGCTAGCAATAGAGCTTAATCTTATAACTAATAACCTCAAACTTGAACACCCATTACACATATTCAACTTCTTTTTTTTTTTTTTTTTTTTTTTTGTTTGAGACAGAGTTTCACTCATGTTACCCAGGCTGGAGTGCAATGGCGCAATCTCGGCTCACCGCAACCTCCGCCTCCTGGGTTCAGGCAATTCTCCTGCCTCAGCCTCCTGAGTAGCTGGGATTACAGGCACGCGCCACCATGCCCAGCTAATTTTTTGTATTTTTTTAGTAGAGACGGGGTTTCACCATGTTGACCAGGATGGTCTCGATCTGTTGACCTCGTGATCCACCTGCCTCGGCCTCCCAAAGTGCTGGGATTACAGGCTTGAGCCACCGCGCCCGGCCGCAACTTCTTTTAACATACTAGTTTTTATTCAGCCACAACCCACCGTTCAACCCCCCGACTCAAGCTTATCCACAAATCAAAATATGGCTTCATTTCTACTAGACCTAATTTGATTAGAAAAGTCTATACCAAAAATGATTTCACAAACCCAAATTTCAGCCTCCATCACCACATCTACTCAAAAAGGCTTAAACTTTATTTCCTCTCTTTTTTTATTCCACCGATTTTAACTTTACTATTGATTGTCTAACCTGTTACCCCGAGTAATTTCAATTGCAACATAAATACTTACAAATAGTGGTCAACCAGTAACCACCATTCATCAACATCCATAACTATATAAAGCAGCCACACCTACAGAATCCTCATGTAATAATCCCTCCCCTCCCCCTCAAAAATTATTCAACTCCCCACGCTATTAATCATGATTACTACCCCATCGTATTCAACTATCTACCAAGCCAACACTAGTTCCATTAATAATCCTAATAATAAAGCCCCTCAAATGCCAATACTTGACCCTCACGTTTCAGGATATTCTTCAATAGCCATTGCTGCAGTATAATCAAAACCAATCATCATACCACACAGATAAATCAAACAGACCATTAACCCCACGAAAGCCCTGCCAAAATTCAACACAATACCACAACGCACAGTACCACTAATAGTTAACCCTAGACCTCCATAAATAGGAGAAGGCTTCGAAGATAAACCCGCAAATCCTATAACCAAGAGAATACACAATAAAAACATAGCATATGTCATTATTCCAACGTGGACTATAACCATGACTAATGATATAAAAAAACATTGTTGTATGTCATCTGTAAGGATACTAATGACCAATACCCGCAAAACACACCCATTAGCAAAAAATATTAACCACTTATTTATTGATCTTGACACACCATCTAACATTTCTACATGATGAAACTTCTTGGTGCCTGCCTAATTCTTCAGATCATCACAGGACTATTTTTTGCCATGCACTATACACCGGACACCTCAACCGCCTTCTCTTCAATCGCTCATATCAACCGAGATGTGTACTACGACTGAATTGTCCGCCATTTCCATGCTAACGGCGCCTCAATATTTTTTATTTGCCTCTTCCTACACGTTGGATGAGGCTTATATTATGAATCATTTATATTTCTAGAAAGCGGAAATATTGATATTATTCTTCTACTCACAATCATAGCAACAGCATTTATAGGCCATGTACTCCCACGAGGCCAAATATCATTCTGAGGCACTACAGTAATTACAGACCTATTAGCCATCCCATTGGATCTGACCTTGTGCAGTGAATCTGAGGTGGATTCTCAGTTGACAAAGCCACCCTTACATGATTTTTTGCCTTCCATTTCATCTTACCTTTTTTTCTTTTCTTTTTTTTTTTTTTTTTGAGACTGAGTCTCTCTCTGACCCCAGCCTGGAGTGCAGTGATGCAATCTCAGCTCACTGCACCCTACGCCTTCCAGTTCAAGTGATTCTTCCACCTCAGCCTCCTGAGTAGCTAGGACTACAAGCGCACATCACCGCGCCCAGCTAATTTTTGTATTTTTTAGTAGAGATGGAGTTTCACCATATCGGTCAGGATGGTCTTGATCTCTTGACCTCATGTTCCGCCTGCCTCGGCCTCCCAAAGTGCTGGGATTACAGGTGTGAGCCACCGCACTTGGCCTCATCTTACCTTTTATTATTGCAGCTCTAGCAACTGTTCACCTTCTATTTCTACGTGAAACAGGATCTAACAACCTTCAGGGATTTTGCCAAACCCTGACAAAATCACTTTTCACCCTTAATATACAACTAAAGACATTTTATGTTTAATTTTTCTCCTCTTCCTTCTAATCCTTGTACTGTTTTCACCTGACCTCCTGAGCGGCCCAGATAATTACACTTTAGCTAACCGTCTCGATACTCCACCCCACATTAAACCAGAGTGATATTTTTTGTATGCATATGCAATTTTATGATCCATCCCCAACAAACTAGGAGGCGTCCTAGCCCTCATATTCTCCATTCTTATTCTAGCAATTATTCCCGTACTTAACACATCTAAACAACAAAGTACAATATTCCTGCCATTAAGTCAATGCTTATTCTGAATCCAAGTAGCCGACCTAGTTACATGTACATGAATTGGATGTTAGCCGGTCGAATACCCTTTTATTGTCATCAGACAGACTGCATCTATTATATATTTCTCTACCATCCTTATCCTCATACCACTTACTACCCTAATCAAAAAGAAATTACTTAAGTGAAAATGTCCTTGTAGTATAATTCAATACTCTGGTCTTGTAAACCAGAAATGGAGATCCCTTCCCCAGGACAATTCAGGAAAAGAGCGTTCTCATTTCACTGTCAACACCTAAAGCTGAAATTCTAATTAAACTACTCCCTGAACTTTTCTCTAGATGCATTTTAACTATTATGTTAGTATTAATGAGTTACCACTAATACATTAGTGTCTTTATGTACTTCGTGCATTACTGCTAGTCCCCATGAATAATACATAGTGCTATATATGCTTATTCGTACATAGTACATTTACCTATGAAAATACATAAAAACTTCCCCAACATGCATGTAAGCATGAATTAACACATCTTCACATCAACTGTTACCACCCAGATTATCTAGACCTTCTCCACATGGATATTGACCCATACTAGACCTCCTTAACATTACATAGTACATATTGTCGTTCACTGGACATAGTGTATCCTAGTCAAGGAATTTCTCACCAACGTGACTATCCCCTACCAAATTTTGGTCTCTTAATCTACCAACCTCCAAAAAATCATCATTCCACTTGGGTGTGTTATCCTCCTCACTTCAGGCCCATAAAGCTTAGGGTGACTAATGTGAAACTATACCTGGCATCTGGTTCTTACGTCACAGCCATAACACTAAGATCACCCATACATTCCTCTTAAGTAAGACATCTCAATGGTTCAGAGACTATCACCCTATTAATCAGTCACAGGACCACTGCCATGCATTTGGTATTTTTATCTTTTGGGAATGCCCTTGCTCAACATTGTGGAAGGCCTGGTCCCTTCCAAATCAACTGTAGATGAAATTGGATGTGATTCCTACCAAACCAGTTAATAATCACGCCTATATTGCATATTCCGAGCTAGCATTACAACCATAAGGTGTTAATTAATACATGCTTGTAGGACATAGTAATTAACCAATAGGTACATACGCCAGCACATGTATGCCTACTTTTAACAACTTCTTTCAAATAAAAATCCACAAACCCTCCTCCCATCTCTGACTTTTTTCTTCAATCTAAATTAATGTACTCTCGTAAACCCTGAAAACAAGAGACGAAATGCAACCTAATCAAAACCCAGAGATTATATTTTAGCTGTAACTGTCTCAACAGCTACCTCTCAATTGATGTTATTTTCCTAAAAATCCTAAATCCCTCCTACTAAATTAAAACTCCATCTTGTATAATAAATGCAACAGCTAATTTCTATCCCAATACTATAACACCTTAAATATACCCTTCTTAAAGTGCTACCCCATGTCTCATATTCTAAATCAACCACACCCTAACTTTCAATAGCATTCTTGGCCAGGTGTGGTGGCTCACGCCTGCAATCCCAGCACTTTGGGAGGCTGAGGTGGGCGGATCACCTGAGGTTGGGAGTTCAAGACCAGCCTGATCAACATGGAGAAACCCTGTCTCTATTAAAAATACAAAAAAATTAGCCGGACTTGGTGGCACATGCCTGTAATCCCACCTACTTGGGAGGCTGAGGCAGGAGAATCTCTTGAACCCGGGAGGTGGAGGTTGCAGTGAGACAAGATTGTGCCGTTGCACTTCAGCCTGGACAAGAGCAAAACTCTGTCTCAAAAAAAAAAAAAAAAATAGCACTGTTAACCAAACCTCTGTCAATTCAATTTTTAATATCCTAAGCCCCCAGAACCATATACAGTTATTTACTTCTATTTTCCTTCTTCCTATTTTTTAGCTTTACATTTATATGTTACACAGTTAATGTAGCTTAACTGTTCAAAGCAAGACACTGAAAATGTCCAGATGGGTACACACCACTCCATAAACAAATAGGTTTGGTCCTGGCCTTTTGTTAACTTTTAGTAGATTACACATGCAAGCATCCCCGTCCTAGTGAAAATGCCCTCTAGATCACCCAGATCAAGAGGAGCAAGTATCAAGCACCCTTAAGTGCAGCTCAAAACACTTTGCTGAGCCATATGCCCACAGGAAACAGTAGTGATAAACATTTAGCAATAAACAAAGGTTTAACTAAACTATACTAATCTATAGAGTTGGTCGATTTCATGCCAGCCACCGCGGCCATACGATTAACCCAAGCTAACAGAACTCAGCATAAAGAGTGTTTAAGGTCTGCCCTCAATAAAGCTAACCTCCATCTAAGTTGTAAAAAACTCCAGTCGAAATAAAATCTATTACGAAAGTGGCTTTAGTACCCTCAAGACACAATACCTACGACCCAAACTGGGATTAGATACCCCACTATGCTTAGCCCTAAACTCTATTAGTTATATCAATAAAACCATTTGCCAGAATACTACAATGCTTATAGTCAAGCAACAGCTTAAAACTCAGAGGACTTGGTGGCGCTTTATATCCCTCTGGAGGAGCCTGTTCTATAATCAATAAACCCCGATACATCTCTCCACCTCTAACCTTCAGCATATATACCGCCATCTTTAGCAAACCCTAAAAGGGTCATAAAGTAAGCATAAGTATATACATAAAAACGTTAGGTCAAGGTGTGTAGCTCATGAGGTGGCAAGAAGTGGGCTACAATTTCTAACCCTTAGAAAATCTCATGATAACCTTTATGAAATTTAAAGATCCAAGGAGAATTTATCAGTAAACCAAGAACAGAGTGCTTGGTCGAATAAGGCCATGAAGCATGCACACACTGCCCGTCACCTTCCTCAAATGTTCTTTTAGAAATTATTGCTACTAAAAAATTCTATACACACATATAGAGGAGATAAGTTGTAACATGGTAAGTATACTGGAGAGTGTGCTTGGACAAACCAAAGTGTAGCTCAACCTAAGGCACCCAGCTTACACCTGGAAGATTTCGTCACGACCTGATCACATTGAGCCAACTCTAACCCTAAATCTCACTAAAAATATTATCAAATTATCTTAACCAAACCATTTACCTTAAACAAAAGTATAGGCAACAGAAAGTCTCACCCTGGTGCAATAGAGATAGTACTGTAAGGGAAAGATGAAAGAACTAAATCAAGCATTAAAAAGCAAAGACAAACCCTTTTACCTTCTGCATAATATATTAACTAGAGAACCATAGCCAAGTCCCATGAAACCAGATGAGCTACTCAAGGTTAGCTAAAAGAGCATACCCATCTATATGGCAAAATAGTGGGAACATTTATGAGTAGTAGGGACAAACCTACCAAGCCTGATGATAGCTGGTTGTCCAGACAGAATCTTAGTTCAACTTTAAACTTATCCACAGAATTAGTTAATATCCCTGTAAGTTAACTGTTAGTCTAATGAGGGACAGTTCTTTAGACCCTAGGAAACAACCATTCTACAGAGAGTAAAAAGTATTATCATCGTAGTTGGCCTAAAAGCAGCCACCAATTAAGAAACCCTTCAAGCGACGGGGCGCGGTGGCAGCTCATACCTGTAATCCCAGCACTTTGGGAGGTTGAGGTGGGCGGATCATGAGGTCAAGAGATCGAGACCATACTGGCCAACATGGTGAAACCCCGTCTCTACTAAAAAAATACAAAAATTAGCTGGGTGTGGTGGCACGCGCCTGTAGTCCCAGCTACTCGGGAGGCTGAGGCAGGAGAATTGCTTGAGCCCGGGAGGCGGAGGTTGCAGTGAAAAAAAAAAAAAAAAAAAAAAAAAAAAAAAAAAAAGAAACCCTTCAAGCTGAACATCTAACTATCTCAAATTCTATTCATTCTGCTGAACTCCTAACATCACATTGGACTAATCTATTGCTTGATAGAGTTTCGCTCTTGTTTGCCCAGGCTGGAGTAAAATGGTGCGATCTCAGCTCACTGCAACCTTCTCCTCCCTGGTTTAAGAGAGTCTCCTGGCTCAGCCTCCCAAGTAGCTGGGATTGTAGGGGCCTGCCACCACGCCCGGCTAATGTTTGTATTTTCAGTAGAGATGGGATTTTTCCAGGTTGCCCAGGCTGATCTCAAACTCCTGAGCTCAATCTATCCTTCAGCCTTAGCCTCTGAAAATGCTGGAATTTCCTGACTTCTAACAGTATAGTGTAATCTGTTTTTAATTTGAAGTCATTCAGTCTGTACTTTTCTCTGATTTGTTTCTTTCTCTCATTATTTTGTTTGTGAGATTCACCCAAGTCATACGGCAAAATTCTTTCATTCATTCACTATACAGTGTTCCATTATAGTCAAATATCATAATTTATTTGTGAATATTTGAGTTGTTTTCAGTTTGGGGCTATAATGAAGAACGCTGTCATGAACATCCTCATCCACATCTTTTGATGAGCATAGATAGGCACTTTTTTTTTTTTTTTTTGAGATGGAGTTTCACTCATGTTACCCAGGCTGGAGTGCAATGGCGCGATCTCGGTTCACCGCAACCTCCGCCTCCCGGGTTCAGGCAATTCTCCTGCCTCAGCCTCCTGAGTAGCTGGGATTACAGGCACGCGCCACCATGCCCAGCTAATTTTTTGTATTTTTAGTAGAGACGGGGTTTCACCATGTTGACCAGGATGGTCTCGATCTCTTGACCTCGTGATCCACCCACCTCGGCCTCCCAAAGTGCTGGGATTACAGGCTTGAGCCACCGCGCCCGGCCTCTTTTTTTTTTTTTTTTTGATACTGTTGCCCAGCTGGAGTGCAGTGACGTGATCTTGGCTTGCTACAACCCCCCTTCCAGGCTCAAGCAGTTCTCCCACCTTAGCCTCCCTAGTAGCTGGGATTATAAGTACCTTCCACTATGCCTGGCTAATTTTTTGTATTTTTAGTAGAGATGAGTTTTCACTATGTTGATCAGGCTGGTCTTGACCTCCTGACCTCAGGTAATCTGCCCTCCTCAGCCTCCCAAAGTGCTGGGATTACAGTGAGATTGAGACACTGTGCCTGGCCGATAGGCACTGCTGATAGGAGTAGCTATGCTGGGTTGCAGGTGTGCATACATTCAGATTTAGGAGGTACTCCCAGAGAACTTTCAAAGCAGCTGTACCAGGTTCATTACTACCAGTGGTATTTAAAAATTCCACTTGATCCTGAATTTTGTTAGCATTTGTTGTTTTTTTAATTTTACCTATTCTGGTGAGTATATGGCCAGATCGTATTTTGTGTGTGTGTGTGTGTGTGTTTGTTTCTGAGACAGAGTCTTGCTCTGTCGCCCAGGCTGGAGTGCAATGGCACCATCTTGGCTCACTGCAACCTCTACTTCCCAGGCTAAAGGGATTCTTGTGCCTCAGCCTCTCAAGTAGCTGGGATTACAGATGTGCCCCACCACACCTGGCTAATTTTTGTATTTTTAGTATAAATGGGGTTTTGCCATGTTGTCCAGACTGGTCTCAGATTCCTGGCCTCATGCCATCCGCCTGCCTTGGCCTCCAAAGTGCTGGGATAACAGGCGTGAGCCACCACATCTAGCCGATATTATAGTTTTATTTTGAACAATGAACTGTGTTCATCTGTTTAATTAGCATGTGGCTCTCCTCTTTTGTGAAGTGTCTGTTCACGTAAGTACATCCTCTAACCATTTCAGGATAGTCCCTGACCCTCTTCTCCATTCATGTTTACTTAGGTAACTTAATGAAAATGCATGCTACGGATTTGGAAAAGCCCCTGCCAGAACAGCAGGATAATTCTCCTTCATCAAGGACTCGAGAAGAAAAAAGGGATGTGTCCATTTCCAGACTGCGGGAGGCCTTTTCTCTTCATCACACAGCAGAGAACAAGTCTCGCAGCCTGAAGACTCCAGAACCAAGAAGGAGCTCTCCAGGGCAGAAAAGGGGTATGCCATCTTTTAGCACTTCAGATGCCATCTCTGACAGAGGCTCCCTGGGACCTCAGAAAGAGGCAGCGCGTTCCAGTGCGGGACCCAGTGACCCTGCAGACAGAGTGGAGGTGGAGAAGGACTCTGGGCATGGCAGCACTTCCGTGGATTCAGAGGGGTTCAGCATCCCAGACACAGGCAGTTACTACAGCAGCGAGTGTGTGGCCAGCTCCCCCGAGGACAGGGGCTCACAGGAATCTGTGGACTCTCGTGAGGAAGTGCCTGAAACTGACAACCCTTTTTCAGATGTGGACTGCTGTTTAAACCAGGAAGATACTGGATGTAAATTTAGAGTTTTGCCTCAGTCACCTAATCTTGCATCCCCAAACACAAAACGCTTTAAAAAAGAAGAAATTCTTTCAAATTCTGACATTTGTCTAAAGGTAGTAAACACTCAGAATGTGTCAGCCTCTCAGGTTGATGTAGCTGTTAAAATTAATAAGAAAGTTGTGCCCCTGGACTTTTCTATGAGTTCTTTAACTAAACGAATAAAGCAGTTTCATCATAAAGCAAAGCAAAGTGAAGGTGAACAGAATTATAGGAAGTTTAGAGCAAAGATTTGCCCTGGAGAAAATCAAGCAGCTGAAGATGAACTAAGAAAAGAGATAAGGTAAAGTTTTAATTTTTTAATTTTAAATTTTTATTTATTTATTTATTTATTGAGATAGAGTCTTGCTTTGTCACTCAGGCTGAATGCAGTGGTGTGATCTCAGCTCACTGCAACCTCTGCCTCCCAGGCTCAAGTAATTCTCCTGCCTCAGCCTCCCAAGTAGCTGGGACTACAGGCTCGTTCCACCACGCCCAGCTAATTTTTGTATCTTTTTTTAGTAGAGGTGGGGTTTCAGCATATTGGTCAGGCTGGTCTTGAACTCCTGACCTCGTGATCCACCCTCCTTGGCTTCCCAAAGTGCTGAGCTTATAGGTGTGAGCCACCTCGCCGGGCCTATTTTTATTTTTTTGAAATGGAGTCTCGCTCTGTTGCCCAGGCTGGAGTACACTGGTATGATCTTGGCTCACTGCAACCTCCACCTCCCAGGTTCAAGCAATTCTCCTGCCTCTGCCTTCTGAGTGTCTGGAATTACAGGTGTGCACCACCACGCCTGGCTAATTTTTATATTTTTGATAGAAAGGGGTTTCACCATGTTGGCTGATCTTGAACTCCTGACCTCGTGATCTGCCCACCCTTGCCTCCCAAAGTGCTAGGATTACAGGTGTGAGCCACAGCTCTTGGCCAGGTAGTTTTTTCTTAAAAGAGTATTTCGAAGCTGGGTACAAGTGGTTCACACCTGTAATCACAGAACTTTGGGAGGCCGAGCCAAGGAGGGAGGATCACTTGAGCCCAGGAGCTCAAGATCAGCCTGGATAACATAGGGAGACCCCATCCCTACAAAAAAATTGGCTGGGCACAGTAGTGCCTATTGAAATTCCAGAATCTGTGCCCAGTCACATGCTGTTCTCTGTGGCAGGACATAGACTTCAATAACATGGAAGACTTGGGTCTTTTAGGCCAGCACCAGCTTTTGAGAAGATGATCTATGTTCTGGGAACCAAGGCATATTCAGACAGTTCCTGGGAGAGCCTAGAATCAGCCCCAGGGGAGGTGAGATTTGTGCTGGTTTCTGGCATGCTTCTGAGATGTCCTGTTCCTTCCCTCCTGCGATGTGAGAGTCCCTGCATCATCACTCACTCTGGCAGCTTCTCTCCATCCAGCAGGCTACAGCCACTCCTGCTCCAAGGAGGCCTGAAGCTCAACCTGAGTGGGTAGGGGCCTTTTACAAGAGTTTCTTTTGTGAGCACTCTCCCTCTTCCCTAGAGGTAGTAGCATTTTCCATTCCTGTATTTCCTAGCATAGTAGTTAACCACCTTTTACTAGTTTGTAATGCTTTATTATACATTTTTCCTCTTCAGGCCTGCCATGGTGGCTCACGCCTTGTGATCCTAGCACTTTGGGAAGCTGAGGTAGGAGAATCACTTGAGGCTAGGAATTTGAGACCAGCCTGGGCAATATAATGAGACCCCATCTCTAAAAAAAAAAAAAGAAACAGATTAGCCAAGTATACTGTTACATGCCTATAGTCCCAACAGGAGGCTCACTTGAGCCCAGGAGTTCGAGGCTGCTGTGAGCTATGATCATGCCATTGCACTCCAGCCTGGGTGACAGAGCAAGTCCCTGTCTTCCTGTCTTTTTTTTTTTTTTTTTTGAGACAGAGTTTCACTCTTGTTACCCAGGCTGGAATGCAATGGCGCGATCTTGGCTCACCGCAACCTCCGCCTCCTGGGTTCAGGCAATTCTCCTGCCTCAGCCTCTTGAGTAGCTGGGATTACAGGCACGCGCCACCATGCCCAGCTAATTTTTTGTATTTTTAGTAGAGATGGGGTTTCACCATGTTGACCAGGATGGTCTCGATCTCTAGACCTCGTGATCCACCCACGTCGGCCTCCCAAAGTGCTGGGATTACAGGCTTGAGCCACCACGCCCGGCCCAAGTCCCTGTCTTAAAAAAAAAAAAAAAATCCCTGTTAAAATCACTGGTGTGATTTTTGTCTCTTGATTGTACTCTGACATGTCAGAACGTGTCAGACTCTCAGGTTGCTGTAGCTGTTAAAATTCGTAATGGAATTGGTACCAGGAGACAGACCCTCAAAGATAGGATTTGGGGATTGGTTTGGTTATGACTTGGACTTGAGCTCTGTACTGAGTTCCTCGCCAGTAGGAAATGTGGGTTCAGTAATCCATGGCATGTAGAGGCCTCACAGTTCACCAAACTGTCACCTGTGGTTGATTGTGATGATCATGAGCATGGTGGCATGGGACTGGGTCTTCCTGGAGCATTTATAGAAAGAAACAACAGTCTCAGCTCCTTTTTTTAATTTTTTTTTTATTTTTGAAACAAGAGTTTTTTTTTTTTTTTTTTTGAGATGGAGTTTCACTCATGTTACCCAGGCTGGAGTGCAATGGCGCGATCTCGGCTCACCGCAACCTCCGCCTCCTGGGTTCAGGCAATTCTCCTGCCTCAGCCTCCTGAATAGCTGGGATTACAGGCACGCACCACCATGCCCAGCTAATTTTTTGTATTTTTAATAGAGACGGGGTTTCACCATGTTGACCAGGATGGTCTCGATCTCTTGACCTCGTGATCCACCCGCCTCGGCCTCCCAAAGTGCTGGGATTACAGGCTTGAGCCACCGCGCCCGGCCATGTAACAAGAGTTTTGCTCTTTCACCTAGACTGGAGTGCAGTGGCATGGTCTCAGCTCACTCCAACTTCTGCCTCCTGGGTTCAAGCGATTCTTCTGCCTTAGCCTCCCAAGTAGCTGGGAGTACAGGTGCCCACCATGACGCCTGGCTAATTTTTGTATTTTAAGTAGAGATGGAGTTTCACCATGTTAGTCTTGAAATCCCAACCTCAAATGATCCGCCCACCTCGGCCTCCCAAAGTGCTGCGATTACAAGCATGAGCCGCTGTGCCCAGCCTAATCTCAGCGTCTTTCATCCTCAGTTCAGGCCACCAGGTGAGACCCAGAGAACGTCCGTGGCTGCTTTCACAGTCATTTCTTGTAGTCACAGCGATAGTAATGAGGAAAATCCATTTTCACCAGGTTTGATTGTGTGAGACTGAGAACTACAGTGTCAGTTTCTCATGTGAAGGTTAGGGGTGGTGTCCATCTTTTGTCCAGATTGATTAAGATAGTGTTTAATGGCATTAGGTGTTGAAGCCCCCAGCAAAAGACCCAGTGTTGGGCCTGGCAGAGAGTAGAAGGATTGATATCCAGCATTGGCAAAAAGGTATTCTTAGACACTGTTGGTGGGAGTGTGAATTTTCACAGATTTCCCATCAGAAAGTACGTATGTAATCCTGCCTCTAGGGTCTGTCTCACAGAAATATACCCACAGGTGAGTAGGTTTATGTACAGAAGTATTTGTTGCAGCTTTGTGTGTACTATTGAAATTGGAGACAACTGAAATGTCCTTTATTAGAGAATTTATCAAATTTTGGTACATCCATGCAATGAGTTCCTGTATGGCCATTACAAAGAATGAAGTAGGACGGATGCAGTGGCTCACGCCTATAATCTCAGCACTTTGGGAGGCCGGGACAGGTAGATCACTTGAGGTCAGTAGTTGGAGACCAGCCTGGACAACATGGTGAAACCTCATCTCTCCTAAAAATAAAAAAATTAGCTGGGCATGGCGGAATGTGCCTATAGTCCCAGCTGTTCCGGAGGCTGAAGCAGGAGAATCGCTTGAGCCGGGGAGATGGAGGTTGCAGTGAACCGAGACTGCACCCCTGCAGTCCAGCCTGAGCAACAGAGCGAGACTCTGTCTTAAAAAAAAAAACAAAAAATGAAGTAGATCTATGTGTACAGATTTGAAAACATCTCTCAGATGTGTTAAGTGATGATAGTAGTACAGTATGGAGAATTAAGATTTCATTTTTGTTTTTTAAAATTAAAAAAATTATATAGGGCCGGGCGCTGTGGCTCACGCCTGTAATCCCAGCACTTTGGGAAGCCGAGGCGGGTGGATCACGAGGTCAAGAGATCGAGACCATCCTGGTCAACACGGTGAAACCCCGTCTCTACTAAAACTACAAAAAATTAGCTGGGCATGGTGGTGCGTGCCTGTAATCCCAGCTACTCAGGGGCTGAGGCAGGAGAATTGCCTGAACCCAGGAGGCGGAGGTTGCGGTGAGCTGAGATCGCGCCATTGCACTCCAGCCTGGGTAACAAGAGTGAAACTCCGTCTCAAAAAAAAAAAAGAATATATTTCATTTAATTTCTTAACAGTAGCAACTGATGTCTTCTCCGGAAAGTTGGATGAGTGAATAATTTTTTTTTTTTTTTTTTTTTGAGATGGAGTCTGGCTCTGTTGCCCAGACTGGAGTGCAGTGGTGAGATCTCAACTCACCACATCCTTTGCCACCCAGTTCAAGTGATTCTCCTGCCTCAGCCTCCCGAGTAGCTGGGACTACAGGAGCGCACCACAAATCCTGCCTAATTTTTTTTGTATTTTTAGTAGAGACGGGTTTCACCGTGTTAGCCAGGATGGTCTCTATCTCCTGACCTCATGATCCATCCACCTTGGCCTCCCAAAGTGCTGGGATTGCAGGTGTGAGCCACCATGCATAGCCTGGATGAGTGAATAATAAATGCTATCTTTAGAAGGCGGGGTGGTTAGGGTCTTTATTTTATGGTTTTGCATTTTTTTTATTACAGTGTTCCATAACAAAATCAGAAAAATAATCTTGTAAAATGTCTCATAATTAACATTTTCTACCTGCAGTAAATCAATGTTTGCAGAAATGGAAATCATTGGCCAGTTTAACCTGGGATTTATTATAACCAAACTGAATGAGGATATCTTCATAGTGGACCAACATGCTACAGATGAGAAATATAACTTTGAGATGCTGCAGCAGCACACCGTGCTCCAGGGGCAGAGGCTTATAGCGTGAGTTCCTTTCAGTGTTGATTCCCAAATTCCCCCTCAAATTTCAGATCTAACAGAGGCTGAGGCCGGAGGGTTGCAAGAGGCCTGGAGTTTGAGACCAGCCTGGGCAACATAGCGAGACCTCGTATCTACTTAAAAAAAGAAGAGATCTAGGAAGGAGGGATGTAAAAAATAAAAAAAGATCTAATAGTTGGCTGGGCACGGTGGCTCACACCTGTAATCCCAGCACTTTGGGAGGCCAAGGCGGGCGGATCACCTGAAGTCAGGAGTTTGATACCAGCCTGGCCAACATGGTGAAACCCCATCTCTACTAAAAATACAGAAAAGTTAGCTGGGTGTGGTGGCACACGCCTATAATTCCAGCTAATCAGGAGGTCGAGGTAGGAGAATTGCTTGAACCCGGGAGATGGAGGTTGCAGTGAGCCAAGATCGCACCACTGTACTCCAGCCTGGGCGTCAGAGTGAGACTCTGTCTCAAAAAAAAAAAAAAAAATCTAGTAGTTTATATGTGTCTGTATATATGTATATGTATATATGTATTTTTCTGTAAGTATTCATATAGCAGATTTTTATACTTTTTACATAATAATAGTGATAGGATTTATTGAATGCCTAGTATCTACCAGACACTTGAAATAATGCATGTATATTAGTTCATTTAATCCTCAAAAACCTATGAGGTTGTTACTGTTACCTTTGCCATTCCACAGGTGATAAAACTGAGGAATGCACAGAGAGGCCAAGTAACTTGCCCAAGTTCACACAGTTAACATGTTCTCTAGGTATCAAACCTCTTTAGCTATTGAAAATGTGGATCACTGGTTAGCCAGACGATCCTTTTCATGAGGGCAGTTTATAGTACAGAGTGTTAGTATAGATAGTGTATGGAATATGTGTGTTCAGAAAGACAGCACAGCCTCTGCACCAGTCTTTATTTACAGTAGAGTAATCAGTCAGCAGTCAGATAGTCACTGCAGATTGGGTGCAGGGGCACACGCCTGTAATCCCAGAGCTTCGGGAGGCTGAAGCAGGCAGATCGACTAAGCTTAGGAGTTTGAGACCAGCCTGGACATCGTGGTGAAACCTTGTCTCTACAAAAAATAAAAAAATTTGCTGGCACGGTGGCTCACGCCTGTAATCCCAGCACTTTGGGAGGCCGAGGTGGATGAATCACGAGGTCAGGAGTTTGAGACCAGCGTGACCAACATGGTGAGACCCCGCCTCTACTAAAAATACAAAAATTAGCCAGTTGTGGTGGTATGTACCTGTAATCCCAGCTCTTCAGGAGGCTGAGGCAGGAGAATCACTTGAACCTGGGAGGTGGAGGTTGCAGTGAGCCATATATATATATACACATACATATATATATATAATCTTTAGCCAGACTTGATGGTTGTATGCCTGTGGTCCCAGCTATTTGGAAGGCTGAGGTGGGAGGATCTTTTGAGCCCAGGAGGTTGAGGCTACCATGATTGTGCCACTGCACAGCACTCCAGCCTGGGTGACAGCATGAGACAGTGAGATTCTGTCTCACAAATAAATAAATAAAATATAAAAATTATTTTAAGATAGTCACTGCAGAATTTTGTATTTCTCTCTCCTCTGCCAAACTGAATGTTTTGCCCGGACTGCTTTACAAAGGTCAGGTGTGATAGTATATTATGTAAAACGAAAGTCTTGTCTTAAGCAAAGTTATAAGAAGAGGAGTTTTATCTGGGAAATTCAACCACGTAGAGAAGTAAACTCAGATCTCAACACGTATATCCCACATGTAGAAATGTGCCACTGAACAGCTGAAAAAACCTAACTAGTTTACTCAGTACTCTTTCCTGTGGAATGCATGAACTGTTTCTATTCTCAGTAGGAGTCAATGATAATAATAAACACAGTAAGATACTTTATAATCCTGAGATATCCCTTCCCTGTTCCTCTTAATAGTGGTCTTGGTTTTTTGTTTTGTTTTGTTTTTTTCTCTCCTTTGAGACAGAGTTTCATTCTTTTGCCCGGGCTGGAGTGATTAAGTGGCGCAATCTTGGCTCATTGCAACCTCCGCCTCCTGGGTTCAAGTGATGGTTGTGCGTCAGCCACCTGAGTAGCTGGGATCACAGGCGCCTGCCACCATTACCTGATTAACTCCCACTCATCCCCAGACTCAGCTCAAAGGTCACTTCCTTACCCCAGGGTGAAGTCTCACTTATGACACTGGGTGCTTTTTCTAAACTCCTGGCCTCAAGAGATCTGCCTGCCTTGGCCTCCTAAACTTCTGGGATTGCAGGCATGAGCCACTGTGCCCGGCCTGTAGCTACTTTGCTAAAAAGAACTTTAGGAAAAGCAAATTAAAAGGAACTTCTCGGGAAGTTTTGTGACACTTAGCTGAATAGTGTTGTTACTAATGTTGTTATTTTGAAATGAATTCAAAACATAGTATTGTTTTAATTTTATTTCTGCTTTATAGCTAAATGTTTGACTTCAGGATATGGTTTGAATCATTTTTGTGTTTTTTTGTATTTTTAGTAGAGAAGGGGTTTTGCCATGTTAGCCAGGCTGGTCTCAAACTCCTGACCTCAGGTGAACCACCCACCTCAGCCTCCCAAAGTGCTGGGATTACAGGCGTGAGCCACTGTGCCTGGTTGAGGCCTTGTATTTTTTAGCCATGCGGCAAAGATAACCTCTCGTCTGTGACATTTCAAGTTGGCCCAGGTAATCACAGACCACTTTGGATTCCAGATGGACCACACTTCAATCTGAAAGGATAAGACCCAATTCCACCCTGCCCTGCCAGCCCTTGCATATGGTGGCCCTGTTGACCTCTTTAGCTTTTCCCATCCCTCTTCTCCTTGTTTCCTGTACTCGAGCCTCTCGGGCTGTCTTTCTTTTTCCCTTGGTGGCCTGAGGAATCCCTATGTGGCCACTAAACAGAATGAAGGATATCTTTATGTGTGGCTCTGCACACATCAGTGGTCCACCCTAGGGCCTGACACAGATTGTCATCTCTGCCTAGATCATTTGTCCTGCACCCTGCACCCATTTCTCCCCCATTACCTGATTAACTCCTACTCATCCCCAGACTCGGCTCAAAGGTCACTTCCTGACCCCAGGGTGAAGTTTCACTTAAGACACTGGCTGCTTTTTCTTCCTGATCTTCCTGTCATCTGTCATCATGATCGACTTGCCTGAGTATTTGTTCAATGTCTTTCTTCCCCAGTAATCTGTTGGCTCCAGGACCAAGCCTATGTTTGCTCACCGGCTGTCTCCTGCCTTTAGCAGTGTTTGTCTTATCCAGCGCTCAGGACCAGGTGCAGTGGCTCACACCTGTAATCCCAGCACTTTGGGAGGCTGAGGTGGGAGGATCACTTGAGTCCAGGAGTTGGAGACCAGCCTGGGCAACACAGTGAGACCCTGTCGCTATTTTTGAAAAAATAGCAAAAAGTTAAAAAAACAAAAAAAAAGCCCCCTTGTAAAACATCCAAGAGGAGAGAAAGATGGAGATATAATACAGGCAGCGGAAGAAGGATAGCAAAATAAATGCTGTCTGTTCATTCTGTTTATAAATGGTGGAATGACCTAACCCAGTGTTTCAGATTCTCCATTAGAAGGAGGGAAAATAGCATTTTTGTGATATTGTTATCCTTAAGGAAAGGATTCAGAAAAAGATGGAGTCATTGGGGTGGCGGCTGAGGAAAAAGCAAACTACTTTTATAGCTACTTTAACTTTTTTTTTTTTTTTTGAAACACAGTCTTGTTCTGTTGCCCAGGCTGGAGTGCAGTGGTGTGATCTCAGCTCACTGCAACCTCCACCTCCTGGGTTCAAGCAATTCTAGTGCCTCAGCCTCCTGAGTAGCTGGGACTACAGCCATGAGCTACCACATCCAGCTAATTTTTTTTTTTTTTTGAGACAGAGTCTTGCTGTGTTGCTCATTATACTTGCTGGAGTATAATGGCATGATCTTGGTTCACTACAACTTCTGCCTCCTGGATTCAAGGGAATCTCCTGCCTAAGCCTCCCAAGTATCCGGGACTACAGGCGTGTGCTGCCACCTCACCTGGCCTAATTTTTGTATTTTTAATATAGACAGGGTTTTGCTTTGTTGACCAGGCTGGTCTCAAATTCCTGGCCTCGAGATCTGCCTGCCTCCGCCTCCTAAAGTGCTGGAATTACAGGAGTGAGCCACCACACCCACCCTGTTGCTACTTTAACTTCTAAAAAGAACTTAAAAAAAAAGAAAATTAAAAGGAACTTCTCAGGAAGTTTTATGACACTTAGCTAAATAGTGTTGTTATTTTGAAATAAATTCAAAATATAGTATTGTTTTAATTTTATTTCTGCTTTATAGCTAAATGTTTGACTTCAGGATATGGTTTGAATCATTTTTGTGTTTTTCAGACCTCAGACTCTCAACTTAACTGCTGTTAATGAAACTATTCTGATAGAAAATCTGGAAATATTTAGAAAGAATGGCTTTGATTTTGTTATCGATGAAAGTGGTAAGTTATTATTTAAAACTATAGTGACTGGGTATAGTGGCTCATGCCTGTAATCTCAGCACTTTGGGAGGCCAAGGCAGGCAGATCACCTGAGGTCAGGAGTTTGAGACCAGTCTGGCCAACATGGTGAAGCCCCATCTTTACTGAAAATATAGAAATTAGCTGGGCTTGGTGGCAGGCACCTGGCATGGTGGCGGGCGCCTGTAATCCCAATTACTTGGGAGGCTGAGGTGGGAGAATTGCTTGAACCTGGGAGGCAGCAGTTGCAGTGAGCTGAGATCATGTCACTGCACTCTAGCCTGGGTGACAAGTGTGAAACTCCATCTTAAATAAATAAATAAATAAGAACTATAGATTCTTGTCATTTTAGAGCTGGGAATAATCTTTCAGGTCATATAGACCAGTGTTTTTATTTTATAAAAGATAAAAAAGCATTTTGTGACTGTCCTCTCTTTCAGATACTCATCATTATCAGTAGCTTTCAAGTGAAATGTGTTCCTCAAGTAATGGATTTTTTTCAAAATTGTACTCTTTTTTTTCCCCCAAAATTGTATTCTTTTAGCTCCAGTCACTCAAAGGGCTAAACTGATTTCCTTGCCAACTAGTAAAAACTGGACATTCGGACCCCAGGACATAGATGAGCTGATCTTTATGCTAAGTGACAGCCCTGGGGTCATGTGCCGGCCTTCCCGGGTCAAGCAGATGTTTGCCTCCAGAGCCTGTCGAAAATCTGTAAGTAAAGAAAGCCTGGCTGTCAACTCAGCTGCTCAAGCTTGAAGTCTAAGGAAGGTCTCAGTTCAGCTCCTGATTTGGTCAAGGTTACTAAATGTCTTTATGATTGGCCAGGCACAGTGGGTCATGCCTGTAATCCCAGCACTTTGGGAGGCGTAGGTGGGCGGATCATGAGGTCAAGAGATCGAGACCATCCTGGCCAACATGGTCAAACCCATCTCTACTAAAAATACAAAAATTAACTGGGCGTAGTGGTGTGTGCCTGTAGTCCTGGCTACTCGGGAGGCTGAGGCCTCGGGAGGCTGAGGCAGGAGAATTGCTTGAACCCAGGCGGTGAAGGTTGCAGTGAGCCAAGATCACGCCACTGCACTCCAGCCTGGTGACAGAGCTAGACTCCATCTCAAAAAAAAAAAAAAAAAAATGCCTTTATGATTGCCAGGGGTCATTTTACACAGAGAACAATGTAGAACATCATAGCTGAGCATCTATATTGTCTGCATTCTCTGTGACCTTGAACTCATAATTATTGCTCTTTTGTTACCTCTGTTAAGCAGAATTTTTTTTTTTGAGACAGGGTCTCCGTCTCTTGCCCAGGCCAGAGTGTGGTGGCACAATCACAGCTCACTGCAGCCTTGACCTCCCAAGCTCAAGCGACCCTCCTGCCCTTGCCTTCTGAGTAATTGTGACTACAGGGATGTACCACCATGCCCAGCTGATTTTTAAATTTTTTGTAGAAACATGGTCTTCTTTTGCTCCTTGTCTCAGCCTCCCAAAGTGCTGGAATTATAGGTGTGAGCCACCGTGCCCAGCTATCTTAGAGCCTTTGTTGACTCCAGTTAAGTGAGCGGTTGAGGCACCCTGTTCATCTGTGGACCTTATGGGTGATAACAACATTGGTAGATAGAGATTTGCTGCTTCCAGGACTCGGTGACATTAGACAAGACACTGCAGAGTCATCGAGGCAGCAGGGGTGCTGTGGTTGTCATTGCATGTGGTATCACTGCTGCTGCTTGGGTTGGCGTTGGAAGGTGGTAGCAGTGGTTATGCCTGCAGTGGGGATTAGCCTGATAGCCAAAAAAAATGACTGTATCAGCTAGCCATTGGGAAAGGCCAGGATGCCATTCCTTTATTTATTCAGTGGATGCTCCTTGAGTCCCTGCTGTGTGGCCCACCCTGCTCCAGGTGTCGGGGACACAGAGGTGACAGGGCAGCTGTAGCCCTTGCCCTGTGGAGCTGACAGTACGGAGAAATAGACATCCCCACAAATAAATGACACCCATTAGATGCTAGCGAGCATAGTCAAGAGATTCAAACAGTGTCTTGGGACAGGAAATGACTACAGAAAAATATGGCTAGGTGAGATGGTGGTCAGGGAACAGTATCTGGGCAGGTGGCATCTCAGCTGCCACTCAAAAGGTGGGATGGAAGCTGGACATGGTGGCTCATGCGTGTAATCCCAGCATTTCAGGAGGCCAAGGTGGGATGATTGCTTGAGGCCAGGAGCTGGAGACCAGTCTGGGCAACACAGGCAGACCCCCATGTCTACAAAACGTTAAAAAATTAGCCAGACATGGTGGCCTGTGCCTGTAGTCCCAGCTACTCAGGAGGCTGAGGTGGGAGGATCACTTGAGCTGGGGAGGTCAGGGTTCCAATGAGCCAAGATCACACAATTGTACTTCAGCCTGGGTGACAGAGTAAGACCTTTTCTAAAAAAAAAAAAAAAAAAAGATAGACTGGATCCCTCTTGGGTAGAAATTTTCCAAGCGGAGGAAGTGGCGAGAGTGAAGCCAGAGGCCGATTGCGTGCCTGGAGAGGAGATAGGAGTGAGCAGAGCGGCGTCCGGCAGGCAGCCACGTAGAGTGTTGCCGGTCATGCCTAGACCATGGGGGTCTGTGCTGTGTGTGGCAGGAACCATGGGAGAGAATAGACTGGAAGGGGTGCTGTGAGTGCAGCTGCTGGGTAGAGCAGCAGCTGGGTGCCACATGGGGAGTGGGCGGGATGGAGCCTGCTGTGTGAGCTTCAGGTATAATTTACAGCCATGAGATTGGATGAAATCACTCAAGGGCAGAGTTTAATTAGAAGAGGGCCCAGAATCTGACTTCTAGCCACAGTGTTTCTTTGAGAAAGACCTAATATGGGCTGGGCGTGGTGGCTCACACCTGCAATTCCAGCACTTTGGAAGGCAGAGGTGGGTTGATCACCTGAGGTCAGGAGTTTGAAACCAGCCTGGCCAACATGGTGAAACCCTATCCCTACTAAAAGTACAAAAATTAGCTGAGCATGGTGGCAGGCTCCTGTAATCCTAGCTACTCAGGAGGCTGAGGCGGGAGAATTGCTTGAATCTGGGAGGCAGAGGTTGCAGTGAGCCGAGATTACACCATTGCACTCCGGCCTGGAAGACAGAGTCAGACTCTGTCTCCCCACCACTAAAAAGGACCTAATATGGACCTTCCAGTCCTGAAGTCTGTGAGTGAGAGTGTGGAGCTGAGCTCATAGTTGGGCAGTTTGGATGTTCTGGGTCTTTAGTGTGACTCAGGCGCCTGGGGAGCCACAGGCTGCTCCTTCCCTCCCACCCTGGCCAACTCCTACATCTCCGGTGCTGTCACTCCCTGCCCACAAGGCCCCTGCTCCGAGCCCTGCCCACCCTTCCAGCCCCATCACTTCCCGCCATGCTTCCAGCCATGCAACTGCCTTCTAGTTCCTCCCCCACCCCAGTCTCCTCCCCACCTTACGCCCTTTCTCCCTGCTCTCCTCTCTACCTGGGTTCACTGCTTTCACCCTTTACCCGCTCCCCACACCTGAGCAGGTCACCTCTCCTGGGTGCTGCCTGTCTTGGTTCTCTGTTGACTTTCTGTCCTTCTCCCACCTGGTGGAGCCCTGCTGTCACCCCGGCCCTCCGACTGTGCCTGGCAGGTGTCGGGCCCTCAGGGTACTGAAGGAAGAAGGAAGGTGACAGAAGGCTTCATGCTTGTCTCCTCTCCTCCCTGTCAGGATCCATGGCATGGACGCAGCATGGCCAGGGCTGGTGCTATGGGCAATGGGTCAGAGCCCAACAGAGGGGGAGTAACATCTGCACCCACTGGGGGAGAGGGTCCCAGGGGTGCCACAGTCCAGAGGCAGGTGTTTGCTTGATGTACCTGTGAAAGAGGAAGGGAGTGTTGGTGCAGGTGGGGTGAGGAAGTGAGGCATTCATGCTTAGAGGTGGGGTGCAGGCACAGCCTAGTGAGGACCAAGTCAAGGGACGGACAAGGACCTTTATTCAGGTGAGGGGGGAGAGCTGTGATGTGGAATGACGTGAACTGATAGCCCTTTAAAAATAATCACTGGCTGCTGAGTAGAGAGCAGCGGGAGGGGTTGCAGTGGGGCAGGGAGGCCTGCCGGAGGCTGCTGCACTTGCCTGGGTGAGAGCTCACGGTGGCCTCTGAGAGTGGCTGTGTTCTGAACAGATATGGTCAGCGTCTGGAGTGGAGGCTGTACACCGTGAAGGAGCCACAAAGGTCCTGGATTTCACAAAAAGTTGGAGGGCTGAGGTCTAGAACGGAGGCTTCTCTGGGGGAAGGTTTTTCAGGGAAGGTCGTTTTTGAGCTGTAATCTTGTCTAGTCTTATTTTAGAGAAGACTGCTTCTGAAGAGCTGCCATTCTGACATCAAGAAACTGTTAAAACGTTGAACCATTGTGTCTCGTACTCAGGTGATGATTGGGACTGCTCTTAACCCAAGCGAGATGAAGAAACTGATCACCCACATGGGGGAGATGGACCACCCTTGGAACTGTCCCCATGGAAGGCCAACCATGAGACACATAGCCAACCTGGGTGTCATTTCTCAGAACTGACCTTAGTCACTGGACGGAATTATCAGTTTTATTGCAGATTTTTATGTTTTAAAACACAGGGTCTTAACTAACCTTTTATGTTTTAAAATGAACCTGCTACTTACAAAAATACTCATCAGACCCATTTAAAAGTGATCTTGAGAACCTTTTCAAACCAGATGGAGCATTGCTTGCAAAAATTGTTTTCTGTGTTTTCATGTGCTCATAAATGTGTGTGTCCAGGCAAAAACACAGTTATAAAAACAAGAGCACTTTGGAAGTTACTCAGACCTCTGCTCTGGCTGGACATAGTTTAGTCTATAACTTTCAACCCTTAATGATAATTAAATTTATCTTTGTTTAATTTCATACATTTAAAATTAGGGTCCTTTGGGGTTCGTGATTCTCAGCCCTGATTCACATTACATTTTTAAACAAGGGGATTCTCTACCCAGCTGGAAGAAAATAGCTGGATGGGACAGGGGTCACTATTTTTAAACATGCCTCTGTGCGGCCAAGGTAGCAAAATACTGTCCCTGCAGAGGAACAAAAAGAGTTTGATTTTCTCACAATTTGATTCTGTGACTTGGTTTCCTCAGGGTGTGAACTGTAGAACATTCTAGTTACTGGCCTTGAATGGCTCTGGAAATGTAAGAATCCCTGTGTGTCTTTTCAGATAGTTTTCATGGAACCTTGTCCTGTTTGAACTGGACTAAAAATGGAAGTGAAGATGCCCTCTTGGGAGCCGAGAGATGACAAATGTGGCTCTCCCTGCTGCCCCCCTCCCTTCCCTGGACTGTGGTCTTCAAGGAAGACGGGACTCCCATTCCTGGTTTAGAATTCCTTAGATGGAGGAGGCAGTACAGTAGTAACTGTGTCGTCGTGGCCAGCACCATGCCGGCATGGTTTGCAGGATCCCATTTAAGAACTCTGCAGATTGGGAGCTGTGGCAGGATAATAGCCCCCAAGATAGCTGTGTCCTAATCTCCAGAACCTGTGACCACGCTGCCTTACATGGCACAAGGGACTCTGCAGGTGTGACTGAGTGAAGGATTTTTCATTTTTTTTTTTTTTTTGAGACGAAGTTTTGCTTTTGTTGCCCAGGCTGGAGTGCAATAGCGTGATCTCGGCTCACTGCAGCCTCTGCCTCCCAGGTTCAAATGATTCTCCCACTTCAGCCTCCCGAGTAGCTTGGGATTACAGCTGCCCACAATCACACCTGGCTAATTTTTGTATTTTTAGTAGAGACAGGGTTTCACTATGTTGGCCAGGCTTGTCTTGAACTCCTGACCTCAGGTGATGCGCCCATCTCAGCCTGCCAAAGTGTTGGGATTACAGGCATGAGCCATTGTGCCTGGCTGAGTTAGGATCTTGCAATGCAGAGATTATCCTGGATTGTCTGGCTGAGTCCAGTCCATTGGGTGAGTCCTTCAAAGGTGGAGACCTTTCCCTGCTGGCCAGAGAAAGCCTGCCTTGCTGGTTTTGGAGATTGAAGGAGGTACCACCAGTCAACACTGCAAGCAGCCTCTAGAACAGGCATCCCAACACCCTGGCCACAGACCAGTACTGGTCCATGGCCTGTTAGGAACCAGCCTGCACAGCATGTGAGCGGTGGGCAAGCCAGCAAAGCTTCATCTGTATTTACGGCCACTCCCATGGCTGGCATTACCACCTGAGCTCTGCCTCCTGTCAGATAACCGGTGGGCATTAGATTCTCGTAGGAGCGCAAATCCTATTGTGAACTGCTCATGCGAGAGATCTAGGTTGGGCGCTCCTTATGAGAATCTGAGGCCTGATGATCTGTCACTGTCTCCCATCACCCCCAGATGAGACTGTCTAGTTGCAGGAAAACAAGCTCAGGGCTCCCACTGAGTCCAAATGGTGAGTTGTATAATTATTTAATTGTATGTTACAGTGTAATAATAATAGAAGTAAAGTGCGCAATAAATGCAATGTGCTTGAATCATCCCGAAACCATCCCTCACCTACCCCCATTCGTGGAAAAATTGTCTTCCGCAAAACGGGTCTCTGGTGCCAAAAAGGTTGGGGCCACTTCTGGAAAAGCTGGAAAGGGCAAGGATACGGATTCTCCCCTGGAGCCTCTGGAAGGAACCAGCATTGAGGACTAATTTACAGACTGTATGATAATAAATTTATGTTGCTTCAAGCCACTAATTTATGGTAATTTGTTTACGGCAGCAATGGAAAACTAATGCCTGCGTTATTCCTATTTTATGGTGAAGCAGTTAGCAGAGCTAGGACAACCCTGGCCTGGTGCCGCCAGCACCCAGCCTTTCCCCAGGTCTTCAGGACCAGCAAGAGCAGGACACCTGCTTGGCGCTGGCGTGCGGCCCCTTTAAGAGCACGCAGTGGGCTAGGCGGCGTCCACGGTTGCCTGGAGACCCGAGCCGAGTCTGGGACGCGGAGAGCTCCACCACACCTCGGCTGGAGCCTGGCAAGGCCCCTAGGCTCCTGGAGCGAGGTGATCGCCCCAGGCTGCGGTCACGTGTACGTGGGAACAGCCGTGGCGACCAAGTCTTGCTGCTTTCCGGCCCCCCAGGACCCGAGCACGTGCGTCATGGGCGAGGAGGGCCTAGGTCGGGCAGACCAGTGCAGGGAGCCCATTATTCCGGGCTGGTCGTAGGCGCAGCTGCGCGTGATAACACGGCCTCTCCTTAAGCCCAGGAGAACAGAGGAAACATTAGGAAACACGCACTGAGAAACGAAATTGGCTTGATTTATAGTTCATTTATTTGTAGTTCACTGACAGAGGACCAAAAAGCCCATAGTAAAGGCCCCTCTAAATGTAGAGGTGAAAGCAGGTTGGGTTAGGTGACCCAGAGGCGCTTCGCTGAGACAGTAGTGAGGGATTGGGAAGGAGTAAGGTTAGTGTTTAAAGGAAAAGAGAAGGCTTGGCCGGGTACGGTGGCCCACGCCTGTAAGTAATCCCAGCACTTTGGGAGGCCGATGCGGGCAGATCACCTAGGTCAGGAGTTCGAGACCAGCCTGGCCAACATGGCGAAACCCCATCTATACTAAAAATGCAAAACATAGATAGGTGTGATGGTGCACACCTGTAATTCCAGCTATTCAGGAGGCTGAGACAGGAGAATCATTTGAACCCGGAGGCAGGGGTTGCAGTGAGCCATTATGCCACTGCACTCCAGCCTGGGTGACAGAGCGAGAAGTGTCTCAATAAATAAATAATGGAGGAAGAGAAAAGGCTGGAGGTGGGTGGAGCTGGAGGGCGGGGTGTCCAGGGGATGCCATCCAACCAGAAGAGGGCAGAAGTGCCCACTGCACCGAGGCCCACAAAAAGGGACCCGATCTTGCCTTCAACCCAGGATTCACCTATGCATCCTGCCTGATGGACCAGGGCGCTTTCATGGGGCCAGCTTTGGAAAGCCATGAAAACACTGCACCGCAGCTCATATGCCAGACAAGCAAAGACAGGTGCTGGAAACACAACTCAAGGACACCATCCCTTGCTTATCTGGCATATGAGAGGCACTCAATCAAAGGCAATGCTAGAGTGAGTAGGAACCAATGATTTAAAGTTTGAAAACAGATCCCAGGACTTTGGGAGGCCAAGGCAGGCAGATCACGAGGTCAGGAGTTCGAGACCAGCCTGGCCAACATAGTGAAACCCTGTGTCTACTAAAAATAGAAAAATTAGCTGGGCGTGGTGGCATGCACCTGTAGTCCCAGCTACTCGGGAGGCTGAGGCAGGAGAATCGCTTGAACCTGGGAGGCAGAGATTGCGGTGAGCTGAGATTATACCACTGTACCCCAGCCTGGGCAACAAAGCAAGACTCCATCTCAAAAAAAAAAAAAAAAGGCGCAAGTTTGGGTGCAGTGGCTCACGCCTGTAATCTCACTACTTTGGAAGGCCGAGGCAGGTGGATCACCTGAAGTCAGGAGTTCGAGACCAGCTTGACCAACATGGAGAAACCCCGTCACTACTAAAAATATAAACATTAGCTGGGCATGGTGGCACATGTCTGTAATCCCAGATACTCTGGAGGCTGAGGCAGGAGAATCGCTTGAACCTGGGAGATGCAGGTTGCAGTGAGCCAAGATCACACCATTGCACTCCAACCTGGGCGACAAGAGCGAAACTCCCAGGAAAGAGATGAGATAATCACTCTATTTCACTCCATTTATTGACTTTGCTCTGTGTCCTGTAATTAAGGATTTTTCTGTGTGTCATCTATTTCATCCTTATGAGACAAGGTACCGTTATTCCTATTTGATATGTGAGGCAGAGGAGATGAAGCAACTTGCTTTAGAACACAGCACTTGGACAGGCTCAGTGGCTCATGCCTGCACATGCCTGCAATCCTAGCACTTTGGAGAGAGGTGGGAAGATTGCTTCAGGCCAGGAGTTTGAGACCAGCCTGGGCAAAATGTAGCAAGACCTCCATATCAAAAAGCAAAAAAACCAAAAAACGTTTGATAATGGACAATGCAGGAGCCTGAATCCAGCTCTTGAACACTTTATAATGGTGACCTATTAAGGAGAGAGGTTTTTTTTTTTTTTTTTTGAGGTAGAGTCTTGCTCTTTTGCCTAGGCTGGAGTGCAGTGGCACAACCTCAGCTCGCTGCAACCTCCACCTCGCAGGTTCAAGTGATTCTCCTGTCTCAGCCTCCTGAGTAGCTGGGATTACAGGTGTATGCCACCATGCCTGGCTAATTTTTTGTATTTTTACTAGAGACAGGGTTTCACCCACCTTGTAAGCCAGGATGGTCTCCATCTCCTGACCTTGTGATCCGCCCACCTCGGCCTCCCAAAGTGCTGAGATTACAAATGTGTGCCACCTCACCTGGCCAGAGAGGGGCTTTTATGGTGTGAACTGGCCACATGCAAGACCTGGGAGGTTACATATCCTTTTTCATGATAGAGTTACCTTGCAGGAAACAATGCTAGACAATGGTTCCAACTGAAAACATTTTTGGCCTGGAGCTGTGGCTTACGCCTGTAAACCCAGCACTTTGGGAGGCTGAGGCAGGCAGATCATGAAGTCAAGAGATTGAGACCATCCTGGCCAACATGGTGAAAATACAAAAATTAGCTGGGCATGGTGGTGCATGCCTCTAGTCCCAGCTACCTGGGAGGCTGAGTCAGGAGAATCACTTGAACCTGGGAGGCAGAGGTTACAGTGAGCCAAGATCAAGCCACTGCACTCTGGCCTGGCGACAGAGTGAGATTCCGTCTCAAAAAAAAAAAAATTTTTTTTTTCGATTAGGTGCAGTGGCTCACACCTGTAATCCCAGCACTTTGGGAGGCTGAGGTGGGCAAATCACAAGGTCAGGAATTCAAGACCAGCCTGGCCAATATGGCAAAACCCTGTCTCTACTAAAAATACAAAAAAATTAGCTGGGTGTGAGGTAATCCCAGGTAACATGCCTGTAATCCCACCTACTCAGAGACTGAGGCAGGAGAATCATTTGAACCCAGGAGGTGGAGGTTGCAGTGAGCCGAGATCTCGCCACTGCACTCCAGCCTGGGAGACAGAGTGAGACACCATTTCAAAATAAATAAATAAATAATTAAAATTAAAAAAATTGGAACCAATGCAATGTTGAGGTTGTATTTTTATAAACTGACATTACTTGAAACTTGTAATTATTATTATTTTTGAGAGAGAGTCTTGCTCTGTTACCCAAACTGGAGTGCAGTGGTGTGATCACCACTCACTGCCGTCTCAACCATCCAGGCTCAAGCAATCCTCCCACCTGAGCCTCCCTGCTAGCTGGGACTACAGGCATGTGCCACCACGCCTGTCCAACTTATGTTTTTAGAGAGGGAGCGTCTTACTATGTTACCTAGGGTGATCTCGACCTGATCCTCCCACCTCGGCCCTGCAAAGTGCTGGGATTGCAGCTGTGAGCCACCACACCTGGCCCTGGTAACTAATTTTTCAGACTTTGAGAGCATAATGATAAGGACATTGTGTTGTAAAGCTAAAATGTTAACTACAAATGAAAACCCCAAGTGTTTGGAGACATAATTTTTATTTTTCAGATAAAACTCCTCAGTACTTTGAAACCAGCGGCTCTGAAACAAAGGAACCATTTGATAAAAGTAAACGTCGGATCTTCTCAGGGCAATGGTGAAAGAAAAGAAAAAAGCAGACAAAAAAGGGGAGAAGTCTGCCCGCTCTCCCTCATCCCTCTCTGACAACCCAGACTTTTCCAAACAAGATGGCAATGCCACTAGGCAAGACATGTCCCCAGTGGGTGTCCCACTGCTGGGAATGCAGCTCAACGAAATGAAACCCAAAAAAGACCCCCCAAACGTTCAGCAGAATGAAGATGCCACCCAATATGAAGAGTCCATTCTGACCAAACTCATAGTGGAAAGGTGATTTTAATGGGGGTGCAATAGGGTGTAACACTGCCAGTCAGGCAGTTTATTTTATTTTATTTTGAGATGGAGTTTCACTCTTGTTGCCTGGGCTGGAGTGCAATGTGAACCTCCACCTGCCAGGTTCACACAGTTCTCCTGCCTCAGCCTTCCAAGTAGCTGGGATTACAGGCATGCACCACCACGGCCAGCTAATTTTTTGTGTTTTTAGTAGAGATGGGGTTTTACTATGTTGGCCAGGGTGGTCTCGAGCTTCTGACCTTGTGATCTGCCCACCTCGGCCTCCCACAGTGCTGGGATTATAGGCGTGAGCCACCAAGCCTGACGTATTTTATTTTATTTTGAGACAGAGTTTTGCTCTTGTCACCCAGGCTGGATTGCAGTGGTGTAATCTCAGCTCACTGCAACCTCCGCTTCCCAGTTTCAAGCGATTCTCCTGCCTCAGCCTCCTGGGTAGTTGGGATTATACGCACACACCACCACGGCTGGCTAATTTTTGTTGTTGTTGTTTTTTGGAGACGGAGTCTCACTCTGTCACCCAGCCTGGAGAGCAGTGGCTCAATATCGGCTCACTGCAACCTCTGCCACCCAGGTTCAAGTGATTCTCCTGCCTCAGCCTCCTGAGTGGCTGAGATTACAGGCATGGGCCACCATGCCTGGCTAATTTTTGTATTTTTAGTACAGATGGGGTTTCACCATCTTGGTCAGGCTGGTCTTCAACTCCTGACCTCATGGTCCACCCGCCACAGCCTCCCAAGGTGCTGGGATTACAGGTGTGAGCCGCTGTCCATGGCCAATTTTTTGTATTTTTAGTAGAGATGGGGTTTCACCATGTTGGGCAGGCTGGTCTCGAACTCCTGACCTCAGGTGATCCACCTGCCTCGGCCTCCCAAAGTGCTGGGATAACAGGCGTGAGTCACTGAACCTGACCTGAAGATAATTTTATTTACTGTAAAAAATTATTTTGTTTTAGATTTAGGGGGTTATATGTGCAGGTTTCTTACACAGGCATGTTGTGTGATGCTGAGATTTGGGCTTCTAATAAGCTCATTACCCAAGTAGCAAACACAGAACCCTGTGGCATATGTATAGTTTACTGTGGTAAAACATATATAACAAAATGTGCTATCTTAATCAATGGCATTAAGTACATTCATAGTGTTGTACAACTATCTATTAAAGAGTAACTCCTGGCCAGGTTCGGTGGTTCAAGCCTGTAATCCCAGCACTTTGGGAGGCTGAGGCAGAGCCTCACTTGAGGCCAGGAGTTCAAGACCAGCCTGATGAACATGCCAAAACCCTGTCTCTACTAAAAACACAAAAATTAGCCAGGTGTGAAGCGCACCTGTAGTCCCAGCTACTCAGGAGGCTGAGGCAGGAGAATCACTTGAACCTGGGAGGCAGAGGTTGCAGTGAGCCAAGATGGTACCACTGTACTCCAGCTTGGGTGACAGAGTGAGACTCTGTCTCAAAAAAAAAAACACCACCAACAACAAAATCCATCATTCCTCATCCCCTCCTTCAAACCCCTGGTAACCTATTCTACTTTCTAGCTATGTACATATCCATATATTTCTGACTTTATTCTTCCCATTACATAGTTCTATATTTTAACCCATTGTCACTTGGGTTTATTCACATTGTTCATTACCTTGAATGACCTTTATTTCTTTGTAGCTATGAAGGGGAGAAAGTTCGTGGGCTGTATGAGGGAGAGGGCTTCGCAGCCTTTCAAGGCGGTTGTACCTATCGGGTAAGTTGCCCGCTTGAGAACCTGCAGGAAGGGGAGGAAGGTGTGGGGTGATGGTCGTAGATTTGCAGATCTTCTTCAAGTCCACTGATGCTTCAAAAGACACTGGAAGCACTTCATGCTGATTTTATTCTGAACCCCGATGACCTGTTTAAGGTAAAAGTAATGCTCAGCATAACAGAAGTGATTTTAGATTTCTTTTCTTGATTCTTTCTCTTTTTTTTGGGACATCATCTCACTTTGTCACCCAGGCTGGAGTGCAGTAGCACAATCATAACTCATTGCAGCCTCGACCTCCTGGAGTCAAGCGATCCTCCCTCTTCAGCCTCTTGAATAGCTGGGACTACAGGTCCCATTACATGCTGTTACATGCCTGGCTAATTAATTAATTAATTTTTTTTTGGTAGAGACAAGGACTTGCTATGTTGTCAGGGCTGGTCTTGAACTCCTGGGCACAAGTGATCCTCCTGCCCCAGACTCATAAAGTGCTGGGAGTGCAGGTGTAAGCCCCCACAACTGGTTGAGAACACATTTCTGTAGCTGAGGTCATCCTTAGCTGATGAAGATGAGGACTTCCCCCTAGATCCTTTTTGGAGAAGGATGGATCCCAGCGTGGAGCTAGCTGAAGTAGGACTCCATAGGACTCAGCTGCTGCTGAGTGTTCAGGCAAGCATCTTCATGCACGTGAAACCGGGCTGAGGCAACTGTGGGATGAAATCAGCTGCGGGCCAGGCACGCTGGTTCATCCTGTATCCCAGCACTTTGGGAGTCTGAGGTGGGCGCATCACTTGAGCTCAGGATTTTGAGACCAGCTCGGCCAACATGGTGAAATCCTGTCTCTACAAAAAATACAAAAATTAGCTGGGCACGGTGGCCGATGCCTGTAGTCCTAGCTAGTCAGGAGGTTAAAATGGGAGGATTGCTTGAGCCTGGGAGGTCGAGGCTGCAGTAAGCGATAATCACACCACTGCACTCCAGCCTGGGTGACAGAACCAGAGCCTAGCTCAAATGTAAATATATGATCAGCTGCATTCTAAGGGTTTGTTGTTGCTTTGCTTTGTTTTGAAGGGTATGTTTTCAGAAGGACTGATGCATGGACAAGGGACTTATATTTGGGCCGATGGATTAAAATATGAGGTAAGGCATATAACCAGTTATAGTTCTAAACTGTGATTATGGGATGGAACGATCAGTTTCCCACAGTTGAACAGACTGTTTTCATAGAAGTAATTCAGCACAAGGATTAAGAAAAATTCACAGAACTGATTGGGTGCAGTGGCTCATTGCCTGTAATCACAGCACTCTGGGAGGCCAAGGCAGGTGGATCGTGAGGTCAGGAGTTCAAGACCAGCCTGACCCACATAGTGAAACCCCATGTCTACTAAAAATACAAAAATTAGCTGTGCATGGTGGCATGTGCCTGTAATCCCAGCTACTCAGGAGGCTGAGGCAGGAGAATTGTTTGAACCGGGATCCGGGAGGCGGAGGTTGCAGTGAGCCAAGATTGGGTCACTGCACTCCAGCCTGGGCTACAGATTGAGACTGTCAAAAAAAAAAAAAAAAAGAAAAGAAAAAAGAAAAATTCACAGGAGCAAAGGAAGGATATAGTAACTCCTGACTGCATGAGACCCACCAGTAATTGTTGTTATTGGTTTCATTTGTGGGTTCTAGAAGTAGTCTATGTGTTCTAAGCACAGAGCACACAAACGTGTATGTAGCCTGTCCTTTTTTTTTTTTTTTTTTTACAAACTCAGGCCAAAGAAAATAAAAAATAAATTTGCCAAAGAGAGTGTATGGTTTTTTATGAGACAGGGTCTTGCTGTGTTGCCCGGGCTGGAGTTCAGTGTTGCAATTACGATTCACTGCAGCCTTGAACTCCTGTAGCCTGTCTTGTTTTTTACAGATATGCATAGTTTACCATACACTCTCTTTGGCACCTTTATGTGTTTATTTATTTAGTCTGAGGCGGGGTCTTGCTTTGTTGCCCAGGCTGAAGTGTAGTGGTGAGATCATGACTCACTGCTGCCTCGAACTCCTAGGCTCAAGTGATCCTCTCGCCTCAGCCTCCTGGGTAACTGTGACTATAGGTGTGCACCACAGCACCCAGCTAATTTATTTTTACTTTTTTATAGAGACGGGGTCTTGCTGTGTTGCCCAGGCTGGTCTCGAACTCCTGGGCTCAAGCGATCCTCCCACCTTGACCTCCCAAAGTGCTGGGGATTACAGGCGTGAGCCACCGCACCTGGCCTGTACCTTTATTTTTTTTAGCGTTCAACTCATATCCATTCATGCAGATCTAACTGTTTTTACTGGCTGCATGTATTCCATAATGTGGCTTTTATTTAACCCGCCTTGCAGGGTTGCGGGGACTGTGTATTTTTAAACCCATTGCAAGGACCAAATTGTTCTTCAAAGGATTGTATCAACTTCAATTCCCACCCACAAAGCGAGTGAGCGCCTGAAATGCTAATCTAAAAATCCCCAGTGCAGAGTTGTTCACAGATGGTGTTTATAAATGGTAATGATGACATTTAAAACACATGCACGTAATGCGCTTATTCAGATAACACCCAGGCTCTGATGGAATTGGAGTCAAGCTTGGGCTGCAAAACTAACTGCAGCTGATCAGTGAGAGGCAAGCTGTAGAGGAGCAGGGAGAGAGAGGGCTGGGCTGACCCTCACCGTCGGCACGAGGAGGATCTCCAAGTTCCAGGGAGCTTGAGGATTGGGCCCCCGCCTCAGATTCACTTCAGCTCCCTTCCCATGCGACATCCCGCCTTCTAGCCTGCGACCGACATGCAAGGTTTCTGGTTCTTATTTTATTTATTTATTTTTCAGACGGAGTCTCACTCTGTTGCCCAGGCTGGGGCGCAGTGGCGGAATCTCAGCTCACTGCAACCTCCACCTCCTGGGTTCAAGCAGTTCTTGATAGTAGAATCCTCCATAGTAGCTGAGATTACAGACGTGCACCACCACGCTCCGCTAATTTTTGTGTTTTTAGTAGAGACGGCGGGGCGGGGGGGGGGGGTTGCCATTTTGGCCAGGATGGTCTCGAACTCCTGACTTGTGTGATCTGCCCACCTCGGCCTCCCAAAGTGCAGGGATTACAGGCTTGAGCCACTATGCCTGGCCGGTTTCTGGCCCTTAAATGGCAATGTATCAAGAAACCCTCTGTGCCTCGTTGTCTCTGGAAACTCTCAGAAGGTGGGGATGTCACTTTTGCAGCCACAGACCCTCCACTGCAGCCCAGTAAGGGGAGCTTCTGGGCAGGACTCAGGGGTCTCCTAGAAGCACCCTCAGAGAGAGGCCGGCTGGCTTCATGGGTCCTGGCTAGTGATCAGGCCAGGCTTCGCTGTCCCCTTTTCTCTGCTGACTCGGCTGCTTCCAGGGAGTTTAGGTTTCTGGAAGAGAATCTGATGCCACTGGGTAGTGTGCACTGTGCTGTGTGCTGCCCACTCTGACGTCCCTGGCAGAGCGCGTCCTCTAGCGGGTGCCCCTAGCTCAGGCTGTTAACTGACATGTTTACAGAATATTTTGATGGCCCGTGGCAGAAAGAGGGATTTCCTGGCCGGGAACGGTGGTTCACACCTGTCATCCCAACACTTTGGAATCTGGTCAACATGGTAAAACCCTATCTCTACTAAAAATACAAAAATTGGTTGGGCGTGATGGCGTGTACCTGTAATGCTAGCCACTTGGGAGGCAGGAGAATTGCTTAAACCTGGGAGGCAGAGGTTGCAGTGAGCTGAGGTTGTAACACTGCACTCCAGCCTGGGCAACAAGAGCAAAACTCCATCTTGGGGGAAAAAAAAAGGGATTTCTCCAGTCATCACGAAGCCTGGGGGGAACAGTGAATTCACCTCCTTTGAGCAGGTTCTGTTTTTTTTTTTTTTTTTTTCCATTGGAGACAGGATCTTGCTCTGTCACCCTGGCTGAAATGCTGTGGTCTTAGTTTGCTGCAGCCTCAACCTCCTGGGCTCAAGTGATCCTCTCACCTCAGCACCCACAAAGTGCTGGGATTCCAGGCATGCACCACTGCATCTTGGTGGCATGCACCTGTAGTCCCAGCTTCTTGGGAGGCCAAGGTGGGAGGATCACTTGAGGCTGGGAGTTTGAGACCAGCCCGGGCAACACAGAGAAATCCCATCTCAAGAAAATTTAAAAATTAGCAGGGCTTGGTGGCACACACACCTGTAATCTCAGCTACTTGGGAGGCTGAGGTTCGATGATCACTTGGGCCTAGGAGGTCGAAGCTGCAGTGAGCTATGATTGCGCCACTGTACTCCAACCTAGGTGACAGAGCGAGACCCTATGTCCAAAAAAAACAAACAAACAAAAAAACAGGCGCAATGTCTCACACCTGTAATCCCAGCATTTTGCGAGGCCGAGGTGGGTGGATCACCTGAGGTCAGGACTTTGAGACCAGCCTGGCCAACATGGTAAAACCCGGTCTCTACTAAAAACACAAATTAGCTGGGCCCGATGGCCCCCCAGGTTAAACTGCCTATAATCCCAGCTAGTTGGGAGGCTGAGGCAGGAGAATTGCTTGAACCTGGGAGGTGGAGGTTGCAGTGAGCAGAGATTTCACCATTGCACTCCAGCCTGGGGAGCAGAGCAAGACTCTGGATTACAGACGTGAGCGACTGCACCCTGCCAAGGTAGGTTCTAAGAAACAGAAGTTCCCCAGGTCAGGATTGGAAGCCAGCACTTTCTAATATTACCTGCTTGCTTCTTGGAGCTCGGTCGACCTGCAACCTCCCAGTTACCTCCTACCTGAACTTCTACCCAGTGGTCGGGTCAGATGAGAGAGGGTAGGAAATGCAGAAAGGGAAGGAAGAGAGAGGGAAGAGAGAGAGAATGCGAGGGGGATGTTCAGAGTGTGTCCACAGGCAGAGAGGCAGGAACAGAATCAGAGGCCAAGCGGCGCCTGGAACCGCCCACAGAACTAGGGATTTCCACCCCGCCCCTCGCTTCCTTTTGTCACCCCATGGCCATTCTGCTTCAGGGCGATTTTGTGAAGAATGTCCCGATGAACCACGGTGTGTACACGTGGCCGGACGGCAGCAGTTACGAAGGCGAAGTGGTCAACGGCATGAGGAACGGATTCGGGATGTTCAAGTGCAGCACCCAGCCTGTGTCCTACATAGGCCACTGGTGCAATGGCAAGCGGCACGGGAAGGTGGGCGGGGCAGCCATGAGGAGCCGGAAGAGGATGGGGCAGGCATGGGGTGGGCGGGGCAGCCATGGGGTGGGCGGGGCGGGGGGGGGGCAGGGGAGGGGGCTGGGCGGCCACAGGGAGGGAAAGAGGGAGTAGTGGTGCTGTCCAGGGCATATCCACTTTTTGTTTATTGAGGTGAAATTCACATCACATAAATTAACCATTTTATTTATTTATTTCTTTTTGGCATGAAGTCTTGCTCTGTTGCCCAGGCTGCAGTGCAGTGGCTCGATCTCGGCTCACTGCAACCTCCGCCTCCCGGGTTCAAGCGATTCTCCTGCCTCAGCCTCAGAGTAGCTGGGACTACACCACGCCCAGCTAATTTTTGTATTTTTAGTAGAGATGAGGTTTCATCATGTTGGCCAGGATGGTCTCGATCTCTTGACCTCGTGATCTGCCCATCTCGGCCTCCCAAAGTTCTGGGATTACAGGTGTGAGCCACTGCGCCCGGCCAGGGTTTCTCTAGGTACTGAATTGACTAATAGTTACTGAATATAATGGATATACTTGAATATGATGAATACAGTCATTCTGTGACTTAATATAGCACTTTATTAAGGAGCAATTGCTTTGTGACATTATCTCATTCCCCCTTGTGCGGCAGTTTCACCATTTTCTTCATAGTAAACAGAAAAATAATGGGTTATATGTCTTGCCTACCTATGCTGTTGACCTCTGTGTAGTTTCTACTTTTTACGTTGACATCCTTTCATTTGACAAAGCGTTTGTGTAGTGAGGCTTGATGGTTTTAAAGATGATATTATTTGTTTTAGGGCACCATTTATTACAATCAAGAGGGCACGTGTTGGTACGAGGGAGACTGGGTGCAAAACATCAAAAAGGGCTGGGGCATAAGATGGTAGGTGTGACCGCAGCCGCGCTTGGGGTGTGGGCCCAAATAATGTTCACTTCGGATATTTAAAAGTAAAGTGCAAAAGTTGTAAAGAACATTTTCTCTCTAAGCAGAGTGGAATTTTTTTTTGAGGGAGCGGGGACGATGTCTTGCTCTGTCACCCAAGCTGGAGTGCAGTGGTGGATCTTGGCTCTCTGCAACCTTCACCTTCTGGGTTCAAGCGATTCTCCTGCCGTGATTGTATCACTGCACTCCAGCCTGGGTGACAGAGTAAGATCCCATCTCTAAAATTGGCCAAATATTAACTAATCGTGATACGATAAAAAAAGATTTAAAAAGCCCAGTTCTTTCCCACCTTGTCACCTTATTAAATAATCAATCAGAAGGTTTAATAAGGTGATCCATTCTGCTGCTCCCTTAGGACCACGTGCCTATTCATTGAATTCTTTTTTTTTTTTTTTTTTTTTTTTTTTGTGAGATAGAATCTTACTCTGTTGCCTGAGCTAGAGCACAGTACAATCTCTGCTCATTGCAACCTCTACCTACTGGGTTCAAGTGATTCTCCTGCCTCATCCTCCCGAGGAGCTGGGATTATAGGTGCCTGCCACTATGCCCGGATAATGTTTGTATTTGTATTTTTTTTTTTTTTTTTTTGAGATGGAGTTTTGCTCTTGTTGCCCAGGCTAGAGTGCAGTGACGCGATCTCGGCTCACCACAACCTCCGCCTCCTGGGTTCAAGTGATTGTCCTGCCTCAGCCTCCCGAGTCCGCCTCCTGGGTTCAAGTGATTGTCCTGCCTCAGCCTCCCGAGTGGCTTGGATTACAGGCACATGCCATAACACCCAGCTAATTTTGTATTTTTAGTAGAGATGGGGTTTCTCCATGTTGGTCAGGCTAGTCGCAAACTCGGTGATCCACCCTTTTCGGCCTCCCAAAGTGTTGGGATTACAGGCATGAGCCACCATTCCTGGCCTGAATTTAAATACTGAGAAGATTGTATAGGTGCAAGGGTTGGATTTCTTCAAAGGAGTTCAAGGGGAATGTTTAAAAGAAAGTCTTAAAGGTGAATGTCATGTAGGCAGCGACTGATTGCTTTTCTTTGGTTTCATTCATCCTAGTTATAAATCTGGAAATATATATGAAGGCCAGTGGGAAGACAACGTGCGCCACGGGGAGGGTAGGATGAGGTGGCTGACTGCCAACCAAGAATACACCGGGCGGTGGGAGAGGGGCATCCAGGTATGTCCGGTGAGCTAGCAGCTTATACCCAGAGGCGGGCGTGCCGATGATTGTCAACTCACGTATTATTATTTTTGTTTTGTTTAGTTTTGTTTGAGACGGAGTCTGTCTCTCTCTGTCACCGGGGCTGGAGTGCAGTGGCATGATCTTGGCTCACTGCAGCCTCCACTTCCCGGGTTCAAGCAATTCTCCTGCTTCAGCCTCCAGAGTAGCTGAAATCATAGGCGCCTACCACCACGCCTGGCTAATTACTTTTTTTGTATTTTTAGTAGAGACAGGGTTTCACCATGTTGGCCTGGCTGGTTT
>NW_022437099.1:1719760-1729760 GCF_009761245.1 Sapajus apella | reverse complement strand
CAAACTCTTGAAAAAGCTATTGATGTACATTTATCAGTGTTTTTCTAAGAAAACTTTTTCTTTCTTTTTTTTTTTTTTGAGATGAAGTTTTGCTCTTGCTGCCCAGGCTGGAGTAGAGTAGTTCGATCTTGACCCACGGCAACCTCCGCCTCCTGGTTCAAGCAATTCTCCTGCCTCGGCCTCTGAGTAGGTGGGATTACAGGCATGCGCCATCACGCCCCGCGAATTTTGTATTTTTAGCAGAGATGGGGTTTCTCCAGGTTGGTCAGGCTGGTCTCAAACTCCCGGCCTCAGGTGATCCACCTGCCTTGGCCTCCCAAAGTGCTGGGATTACAAGCGTGAGCCACCGTGCCCAGCAAAAACTCTAAACTGCACAGAGTTGTTTTTCTGTCTGCAGGGCCGATTAACTTTCAAGAATGGGCGTGTGTTCGAAGGAGAATTCTCCAATGACCACATAGCTGGGTTTCCAGATCTCGAAGTTGAATTCATCAGCTGCCAGGACCTGTCTTCAGGAGCTGCCCAAAGATTGTCTGAGAGTGCCAGTAGGAAGCGTTCACCTGTTGAAATAATATTCATCTGTTTTTATCCATGGTGTCCACTCGTGAAAATACACCAGACACTTCAGAAAACAGGAGTCCTCTGTGAGGAACTTTTTTTTTGAGACGGAGTTTCGCTCTTGTTGCCCAGGCTGGAGTGCAATGGTGCGATCTCGGCTCACCGCAACCTCCGCCTCCTGGGTTCAGGCAATTCTCCTGCCTCAGCCTCCTGAGTAGCTGGGACTACAGGCACGCACCACCATGCCCAGCTAATTTTTTGTAGTTTTAGTAGAGACGGGGTTTCACCATGTTGACCAGGATGGTCTCGATCTCTTGACCTCATGATCCACCCGCCTCGGCCTCCCAAAGAGCTGGGATTACAGGCTTGAGCCAGCGCGCCCGGCCTAACTTTTTTTTTTTTTAATTTGAGACAAAGACTCACGCTGTCACCCAGGCTGGAATGCAGTGATACCCTCACTGTTCACTACGGCCTCAAACTTCTGGGCTCAGCCTCCCCATTAGCTGGGAATACAGGTGTGCACCACCATGCCTGGATAATTTTTAAACTTTCTGTAGAGGCAGGGTCTCGCTATGTTGTCGAGGCTGGTTCAAACTCGTCCTCAGGCAGTCACTTGCCTCTGCCTCCCAAAATGTTGAGATTACAGGTGCAGGCCATCATGCCTGGCTAGCAACTGCTTTAAAAAGTGTTTTTTTTTTAAGAGATGGGATCTCTCTGTTGCCCAGATTGGAGTGATGTGGTACGATCATAGCTCACTGCAGCCTTAACCTCCCATTTTGGCTTCCCCAAGTGCTGGGATTACAGGCATGAGCCACTGTGTCCACCTGCTTTCTTAGTAGCTTTTTGGAATACTTCTGTATCTCAATTTGGTGAGAAATCACTGTGACATAACATTGAGAAATTTTAACATTGCTTTTCATAATTACTTCCAAGGATGGGCATGGTGGCTCATGCCTATAATCTCAGTACTTTGGAGGCCAAGGCAGGTGGATCGCTTGAGCTCAGGAGTTCAAGACCTGGGCAACACGGTGAAACCCCGTGTCAACAAAAAATAGAAAAATTAGCTGGCTGTGATGGCACATGTCTGTAGTCCCAGCTACTCGGGAGGCTGAAGTGGCTTGTTTGAGCCTGGGAGGCAGAGTTTGTGGTAAGCTGAGGTTGTGCACTGCACTCCAGCCTGTGCAACGGAGTGAGGTCCTGTCTCAAAAAAACAAAAATGAAACAAAAACAACCACCAAACCATAACCATACCCTGTATTTGCCTTTATTCATTAGAACTTATCAGAAAGCTTGATGGCAGTGAAAGTCACTCTGTGTTGGGATCAAGCGTTGAGCTGGATTTAAATTTGCTCCTGAACATGTACCCTGAGACAGTCCAAGCTGAAGAAAAGAAGCAGGTAAAATCCTTTTTATTGCTATCAATTTCATCCTGGGGAAATATAGCTGGCAGCTGCTGTCCTGTGTTGATTTTTTTTTTTTTTTTTTTTTTTTTTTTTGAGACAGAGTGCTGCTCTGTTGCCCAGGCTGGAGTGTGGTAACAAGATCTCGGCTCACTGCAACCTCTGCCTCCTGGGTTCAAGCAATTCTCCTGCCTCAGCCTCCTGAGTAGCTTGGATTACAGGCAACCGCCATTATGCCTGGCTAATTTTTATATTTTTGTAGAGTTGGGGTTTCAACATGTTGGCCAGGGTGTTCTCGAACTCCTTACCTCAGGTGATCTGCCTGGCTCTGCCTCCCAAAGTGTTGGGATTACAGGCATGAGCCACTGTGCCAGGCATAGAATAATGCTTTAGATAAGGTAGATGATACATGTTTATTCAGTTGAATTGAGTTTTCTCTTTTGTTATTTGTTGAGACAGAGTCTTGCTATGTCACCCAGGCTGAAGTGCAGTGGTGAGATCTTGGCTCACTGCAACCTTCACCTTCCGAGTTCAAGTGATTCTCCTGCTTCAGCCTCTTGAGTAGCTGGGATTACAGACGCCTGCCACCATGCCCAGCTAATTTTGTATTTTTAGTAGAGACGAGGTTTTACCATCTTGGCCAGGCTGGTCTTGAAATCCTGACCTCAGGTGATCCTCCTGCCTTGGCCTCCCAAAGTGGTAGGATTACAGGATTGTACTACTGCGCCCGGCCGCCTTTTGTTCTTACTCCACAGGATTAAGACACGCATGGCTTTCTTCCTTTCAGGTGGAATATGCTGTCTTAAGAAACATTACAGAATTAAGAAGAATCTATAGCTTTTATAGCAGCCTGGGATGCGACCACTCTCTGGATAATACCTTTCTGATGACAAAGCTTCACTTCTGGAGATTTCTAAAGGATTGCAAATTTCATCACCACAAACTAACTCTTGCTGATATGGACAGGATATTAAGTGGTGAGTATTCCAGGTCCTTCACATCTTTTGGTTTAAAGCAGGGGTCTCCAACCCCTGGACCATGGACCAGTACCGGTCTGTGGCCCGTTAGGAACGAGGCTTCTCAGTGGAAGGTGAGCAGTGGGCAAGCAAGTGAACCTTCCTCTGTTTTTTTTTTTTTTTTGCGATGGAATCTTGCTCTGTCACACAGGCTGGAGTGCAATGGCGCTATCTTGGCTCACTGCCACCTCCACCTCCCAGATTCAAGTGAGTCTACTGCCTTATCCTCCCAGGTAGCTGGGATTACAGGCATGCACTACGCCCAGCTAACTTTTGTATTTTTAGTAGAGATGGGGTTTCACCATGTTGGCCAGACTGGTCTTGAACTCCTGACCTCGTGATCCACCTGCCTTGGCCTCCTAAAGTGCTGGGATTACAGGTGTGAGCCATTGCGTCTGGCCCCTTGATCTGTTTTTACAGCCGCTCCCCATCGCTGGCATTACCGTCTGAGCTCTGCCTCCTGCAGATCAGCAGCAGCATTAGATTCTCATAAGAGCGCTAATCCTGTGAACTGCACATGAGTGGGATCTAGGTTGCGTGTTCCTTATGAGAATCCAATTCCTGATATTCTGTCACTGTCTCCCATTACCACCAGATGGAGCCATCTAGCTGCAGGCAAACAAGATCACGGCTCCCACTGATTCTGCATGATGGTGATTTGTATAATTGTTTCATTTTGTATTACAATGTAGTAATAATAGAAATAAAGTGGCCACACCTGCAATCCCAGCACTTTGGGAGGCCGAGGCAGGCAGACCACGAGGTCAGAAGTTCAAGACGACCCTGGCCAAAATGGTGAAATCCTGTCTCTACTAAAAATACAAAACATAAAATTAGCCGGGTGTGGTGGTGTGCGCCTGTAGTCTCAGCTACTTTGGAGGCTAAGACAGAAGAATCGCTTGAACCTGGGAAGCGGAGGTTGCAGTGAGCGGAGATTGTGCCACTACACTCCAGCCTGGGCGACAGAGTGAGATTTCATCTTAAAATAATAATAATAGAAATAAAGTGCACAATAATTGTAATGCACTTGAATCATCCTGAAACCAACAACTCCCCACCCCTTCCCACCATTCATGGAAAAATTGTCTTCCACAAAATCGGTCCCCAGTGCCAAAAAGGGTGGGGACCGCTGGTTTAAAGGACAGTATCACAGTGTCACCTGGAAACCAGTTAAGAAATGTGGAGGGAGTGGGGAGGGCCAAGGTTGGGAGAAGTGTTCCAGAAATCAGCACATGGTCTTGTTCCCCTGGCAATGATGATGTACTTGAAGAGACAGTTTTATGATGAAACAGCAGTAGTAGGAGGTCACCTACAGCAGGGCCAGCAACGCATGGCCCCGGGGTGAAATCCAGCCCACCCGCTGTTCCTCTAAATCGTGCTTTACTGGAACACAGACAGGCCCGTTTGCTTATGTGTCTGTGACTACTTTTCCCCAAAGCACCACAGTTGAGGAGTTGTGATGGAGATTGTCTGGACCAACAAGCCTAAATATTTACTCTCTGGCCCTTTACAGAAAGTTTGCCTCCCTCTCTTCCCCAACCACTGATCTATAGTAAAAAAGCCCTCAATTATCAGGTCAGAAATGGGGAGACAGCCAGGAATTGTGGCTTCCACCTATAATCCCAGCACTTTGGGAGCCCAAGGCGGCTGGATCACTTGAGGTCAGGAGTGTGAGACCAGCCTGGCCAACATAGTAAAATCCTGTCTCTATTAAAAATACAAAAATAAGCCAGGTGTGGTGGCATGCGCCTGTAGCCTCAGTTACTCAGTGGGAGGCTGAGGCAGTAGAATCGCTTGAGCCTAGATGGAGGTTGCAGTAAGCCAAGATTTCCAGCCCAGGCGACAGAGTGAGACTCTGTCTCAAAAAAAAAAAAAGCCTGGGTGCAGTGGCTCCTGCCTGTAATTCCAGCAGTTTCAGAGGCCAAGGTGGGTGGATCATGAGGTCAGGAGTTCAAGATCAGTGTGGCCAATATGGTGAAACCCCATCTCTACTAAAAATACAACAATTAGCCAGGCGTGGTGGTGCATCCCTGTAGTCCCAGCTACTCGTGAGGCTGAGGCAGGAGAATTGCTTGAATTCGGCAGGCAGAGGTTGCAGTGAGCTGAGATTGCACCACTGCACTCCAGCCTGGGCGACAGAGCGAAACGCCATCTCAAAAAAAAAAGGTGAGGAGAATCAGCAGTGTCTTGGAAGAGTCTAGAAAAGGCCTTAAGTAGTCTTAGGATTGGTCTTGATTTCAAATTGGGAGGTTGATGTGATTAAATTTAACAACTTTGGAGGTTTGACTTCTTTCAGCTGAATTCTGGGAGGCAGAGTTAAAAGCTTCAAATTCAGGCCGGGCGCGGTGGCTCATGCCTGTAATCCCAGCACTTTGGGAGGCTGAGGCGGGTGGATCACGAGGTCAAGAGATCCAGACCATCCTGGTCAACATGGTGAAAACCCGTCTCTACTAAAAATACAAAACATTAGCTGGGCATGGTGGCGCGTGCCTGTAATCCCAGCTACTCAGGAGGCTGAGGCAGGAGAATTGCCTGAACCCAGGAGGCGGAGGTTGCGGTGAGCCGAAATCACGCCATTGCACTCCAGCCTGGGTAACAAGAATGAAACTCCATCTCAAAAAAAAAAAAAAAAAGCTTCAAATTCTCCACTTGAAAAATAAAGTATTGGGAAAAATTCCCATTTACTTCAAAGTTTAGTGTTTGAACCATACTTAAAATTCATTTAGAATTAGCAGCACTCATCATATTGTGTCTCAGACTACTCTGGAAAACACTGGGACAAGATGTCTTGTAAAGGAGCCAGAGTGACTTTTTTTTTTTTTTTTTTGTGAGTTGCCATCTTACTCTGTCACCCAAGCTGGAGTACGGTGGCTCGATCTTGGCTCACTGCAATCTCTGCCTCTGGGGTTCCAGTGATTCTCCAGCCTCAGCCTCCCCAGAAGCTGGGATTATAGGCACACACCACCATGGTTGGCTAAGTTTTTGTATTTTTAATAGAGACAGGGATTTGCCATGTTGCCCAGGTTGGTCTCGAACTCCTGACATCAGGCAGTCTGCCTGCCTCGGCCTCCCAAAGTCCTGGGATTACAGGCATGAGCCACCACGCCTGGCTTTCACAGGGTTTTAAATTTTTAGCTGGATACTTACATATGTTCAGAGCATTCTGCCATAAGTACTCTGTCCTGTTCTGTTCTTTGAATTGTATACCAAGAGCAAATAAAATAGAAGGTTCCAGCATATACCAGGCATCCTCTCCAATTTTCTTATTTTAGCCAATAATGACATACCAGTTGAAGAAATCCATTCTCCATTTACAACAATACTTTTGAGAACATTTTTGAACTATCTCCTGCATTTGGCATACCACATTTATCATGAAGAATTCCAGTAAGTACTATTTATGGCTCCTTGTTGGGGGACAGGACACAGCCAAGCTGTACTATTGTCATAGTGCCATAGTGCCCTCTTTTCTTCAGCAGCATTTTTTTTTTTTTTTTTTTTTTTTTTTGAGGTGGAGTCTTGCTGTGTCACCTAGGCCAGAGTGCAGTGGTGTGATCTCGGCTCACTGCAATCTCCGCCTCCCAGGTTCCAGTGATTCTCCTGCCCCAGCCTCCCGAGTAGCTGGGATTACAGGCACCCACCACCACACCCAGCTAATTTTTTGTATTTTCAATAGAGATGGAATTTCATCATGCTGCCCAGGCTGGTCTTGAACTCCTGACCTGAAGTGATCTGCCTGCCTTGGTCTCCCAAAGTGCTGGGGTTACAGGTGTGAGCCACAACACCCAGCCTTCCCTTTATACCTTAGAAGGAAATTATTAAGTCTAGCCCATGCTCAAGGAGAAGGGAATTCCCTCTTTTCGAGGAGAAGTAATTATGATATCTTTTGATCATTATCACAGAAAGAGAAACCCATCGCTCTTCTTGTGTTTTACAAAACTGATGACTGAGAACATTCGTCCAAATGCCTGCCAAGTAAAAGGTGAATACAAAACCAATAGGATTATATTTACTGCCATTTTTTTTCTCAAAATAGAAATCTGGGCTGGGCGCGGTGGCTCACTCCTGCATTCCCAGCATTGTGGGAGGCTGAGGTGGGTGGATCACCTGAGGTCAGGAGTTCAAGACCAGCCTGGCCAGCATGGCGAAACCCCATCTCTACTAAAAATACAAAATATTAGCCAGGTGTGGTGGCGCATGCCTGTAATCCCAGGTACTCAGCGAGGCTGAGGCAGAAGAATCGCTTGAACCCGGCAGGTGAAGGTTGCAGTGAGCCGAGATTGTGCCACTGCACTGTAGCCTGGGCAACAGCGAAACTCTGTCTTGGAAAAAATCAAAGACAATAGAATTCTATTTACCGCCTTTTCTTTTCTCCAAACACAAATCTGTAACCATTTTTCGAATGTCGTATTTTTAGGCAATTTATTCTGTGAGCAGCAGCGGACACTCTATTCTATGAGTTACATCAGTAAGTGCTGGGAGATTTATCTAGCTTACTGCAGGCCCCGCGCAGCACCTCCCCACGAGCTTACCATGAAGACGAGACACTTCCTCTGGATGCTGAAAGTAACCACCTAAGTTTGATATTGACTTTCTACTTACAGGCACTTTGATTTTAATGAAAGAAAGGCACGATATTCTAGCTATGATATGCAAACATTCAGTTGAAGATCTGGGTGCATTTTCATGACCATTGAATGTTTACTGATTCTCTTGGCAGAAGAGTGGTCTATGGTTGTGGAAGGAACAGAAACAGCTGTCATTTGCCGGATATGCTTGAAGATTAGGGCAAGACAATGGCCCGTGGCCTACAATGTCTTTTTTTGAGCTGGAGTTTTGCTCTTGTCATCCAGGCTAGAGTGCAGTGGCACGATCTCAGCTCACTGCAACCTCCGCCTCCCAGGTTCAAGTGATTCTCCTACTTCAGCCTCCCGAGTCCTTCCTTCCTTTTTTTAAAGGCAGGAAGATCACTTGAGGCAGGTGGATCACCTGAGGTCAGGGGTTCGAGACCAGCCTGGTGAACACTGTGAAACCTGTCTCTACTAAAAATACAAAAAAATTAGCCAGGCCTGGTGGCAGGATCCTGTAATCCCAGCTACTCAGGAGGCTGAGGCAGGAGAATTGCTTGAACCCGGGAGGCAGAGGTTGCAATGAGCTGAGGTCGCACAACTGCACTCCAGCCTGGGTGACGAGCAAAACTCTATCTAAAAGAAAGGAAGTGAGGAGGATGAATGATCTTTAAAAATACAGTTTATAGGCCGGACGCGGTGGCTCAAGCCTGTAATCCCAGCACTTTGGGAGGCCAAGGCGGGTGGATCACGAGGTCAAGAGATCCAGACCATCCTGGTCAACATGGTGAAACCCCGTCTCTACTAAAAAAATACAAAAAATTAGCTGGGCATGGTGGCGCGTGCCTGTAATCCCAGCTACTGAGGAGGCTGAGGCAGGAGAATTGCCTGAACCCAGGAGGCGGAGGTTGCGGTGAGCCGAGATCGCGCCATTGCACTCCAGCCTGGGTAACATGAGTGAAACTCCGTCTCAAAACAAAACAAAACAAAAACAAAAAAACAAAACAAAACAAAAATACAGTTTATCAAAAAAGACTTTTTTTTTTTTTTTTTTTGTAAAGACTGGGTTTTACCATGTTGGCCAGGGTGTTCTCAATCTGCTAACCTCATGATCTGCCCGCCTCAGCCTCCGAAAATGATTGGATTACAGGCGTGACCCACCGCGCCCGGCCCAATATAGGCATTTTTAATGGTTATTACCTGGGAAAATAGTGACAACATCTTATTGATACAATGTTCTCATATTATTGGTTGTTTTTGTTCCATGATACCATGATACATTTTTTTTTTTTTTTGAGATGGAGTCTTGCTCTTTCACCAGGTTGGAGTGCAGTGGCGCAATCTCAACTCACTGCAACCTCTGCCTCCTGGGTTCAAACAGTTCTCCTGCCTCAGCCTCCCAAGTAGCTGGGACTACAGGTGTGTGCCACCACGCCCAGCTAATTTTTATATTTATGGTAGAGACGGGGTTTCATCATGTTGCCCAGGCTGGTCTTGAACTCCTGAGCTCAGGTGATCCACACAGCTCAGCCTCCCAAAGCGCTAGGATTAGAGGCATGAGCCACCACACCCGGCCTCACTGAAGCGTTTTTGTGATGACTGTCTTACAATCTTTGTTAGTCAATTGTAACACTGCCGTCATCTTGGTGATGGCATCTGTGTATTCTCTTTTTTTCATTCAGTTTGAGATCTTCCTGGTTCTTGGTGTGAGTGATTTTATTTATTTATTTTTTGTGATGGAGTCTTGTTCTGTCTCCCAGACAAGTGCAATGGCATGATCTCAGCTCACTACAACCTCTGCCCCCTGGTTCAAGCAATTCTCCTGCCTCAACCTCCCAAGTAGCTGGGATTATAGGCATGTGCCACCATGCCGGTCTAATTTTTGTAGTTTTAGGGAGACAGGGTTTCATCATGTTGCCCAGGCTGGTTAGTAGAGTGATTTTTTAAAAAATAGTGAAACCTGAACATTTGAGTACAGTAAGTCCTTGCTTAATATTATTGATAGGTTCTTGGAAACTGACTTTAACCAGTGCTATAGGAGCTTAACTCTTCTTTATGTCAGTTATTCTATGGTAAAGTTGGTTTTGTTACGCAGTACATTGTTTCTGTATGTGCTTTTCAGCCTATAGCATTGTGTTAATATTTCATACCTGAGGCCAGCGTGGTGGTTCGCTCCTGTAATCCCAGCACTTTGGGAGGTTGAGGCAGGCGGATCATGAGGTCAGGAGTTCGAGACCAGCCTGGCCAACATGCTGAAACCCTGTCTCTGCTAAAAATACAAAAATTAACTGGGCATGGTGGTGGGCCTCTGTAATCCGAGCTACTCAGGAAGCTGAGGCAGGACAATCATTTGAACCCAGGAGGTGGAGGTTGCAGTGAGCTGAGATCAGGCCATTGCACTTCAGCCTGGGTGACAGGGTGAGACTCCATCTCAAAAAAAAAAAAAAAAAAAAAAAAAAAA
>NW_022437099.1:1690405-1719660 GCF_009761245.1 Sapajus apella | reverse complement strand
TGTGTGTGTGTGTGTGTGTGTGTGTGTGTGTGTGTGTGTGTGTGTGTGTGTGTGTGTAGGGGGGAGCGGGGAGTTTGGTTTGTTTTTTGAGACAGGGTCTTGCTCTGTCACTTGGGCTAGAGTGCAGTGTTGTGATCACAGCTCACTGTAGCCTCAAACTCCTGGATTTAAGTGATCCTCCCACTTCAGCCTCCTGATTAGCTAGGACTGCAGGCATACACCACCATGCTCAGCCCACATCTTAAATTTTTTGTAGAGACAGGGTCTTGCTGTGTTACCCAGGCAGGTCCCGAACTCTTGGGTTCAAGTGATCCTCCCACCTTAGCCTCACAAGATTCTGAGATTACAGGTGTGAGCCACCATGCCTGGCCATAAATACCCTTAATCGCGAATGCTTTTCAAAATTATCAGTCTTTAAGATATTATTTTCTGGCTGTGCACAGTGGCTCACGACTATAATCTTAGCACTTTGGAAGGCCGAGGCAGGCAGATCACTTGAGATCAGGAGTTTGAGACCAGCCTGGCCAACATTGTGAAACTCTGTCTCTACTAAAAAATACAAAAATTAGCTGGATGTGGTAGTACATGCCGGCAGACCCAGCTACTTGGGAAGCTGAGATAGGAGAATTGCTTGAACCCAGGAGGTGGAGGTTGCAATGTGCCAAGATCACACCACTACGCTCCAGCCTGGGTGACAGAGTGAGATTCTGTCTCTCAAAAAGAAAAAGGTTATTAATTTCTGATACATTGTCTTAAATTATTGTATTGATATAAATTGACATTAAAATATATAGCTGTTTGCAATTATAGGTAGTTATGGTTTCATTTTTTTTTTACAGGACTTTAAAATGATAAATAAGGAATTAACAGCACCTAAATTTTTGGAGGTCATAGCAGAGGATAATCCTTTCATCTATGATGGAATTGACAGCAACTTGGAACCTGAGGTTTGTAAAGAGCCATCACAAATGTACAGTTCCAATTCAGGCTGTTGGTTTTGCTGTGGATACCAAGAACAAAGAACCAAGATTTTTTTTTTTTCATTAGCCTTTTAAAAATTTACAGACAGGCTCTTGCTCTATTGCCCAGGCTAGATTATAGTGGCTCAGTCGTAGCTCACTGCAGCGTCCAACTCCTGGGCTCAAGTGATCCTTCTGCCTCTCGCCCTGTCGAATAGCTAGGACCAGAAGTGCGTGCCACCATGCTTAGCTAACTTTTTTTTTTTTTTTTTTTTTTGAGACAAAGTCTCACTCTCCTGCCCAGGATGGAATGTGGTGGCGTGATCTTGGCTCACTGCATCCTCTGCCTCATGGGTTTAAGCAATTTTCCTGCCTCAGCCTCCTGAGTAGCTGGGATTATAGGCACCCACCACCACACCCTGCTGATTTTTTTTTTTTTTTTTTGTATTTTTCATAGAGACGGGGTTTCACCGTGTTGCCCAGGCTGGTCTCAAACTCTTTACCTCAAGTGATCCACCCGCCTCCGCCTCCCAAAGTACTGGGATTACAAGCATGAGCCACCACGCCCTGGCCTTCAGCTGATTTTTTATTTTATTAATTAAAGACAGGGTTTCACCATGTTGGTCAGACTGGTCTTGAACTCGCGACCTCAGGCGATCCGCCCGCCTTGGCCTCCAAAGTGCTTGGATTACAGGCGAGAGCCACCACACCCGGCCCAGCTGATTTTTTAAAAGCAATTTTTTGTAGAGAAGGGGTCTCACTATGTTGCCCAGGCTGGTCTCAAATCATCCTCCTGCCTCAGCCTCCTGAAGTGCTGAGATTACCAGATGTGAGCCACTGTGACCAGCCTAAGAACCAAGATTTGATTGAAAACAATCTGAACACAAGTACATAAAACAATGTATGCGTGTGTGTCTGCGTGCATGTCTCTGTGTGTGCACATGTGTGCATATTCAGATGTCAGGAGATGAAAACCTATCAATGCTCCACCTCCAAATGTGTCAGAATGATGGAATCGCTCTGTTTTCTTTTATTTCAGCTGGTTTTCCTGGAATTCTTTGAAGCGCTCTTAAGCTTTGCATTTATGTGTGTTACTGACCAAATGACTAAATCCTATGCAAATGTTCCAGGTGATGATGTGTCTGGAAATAAACATGAAAATATTTATACAATATTAAATCAGGTAACACACAATATCTTAGAATTAGGTAATCTTAGAATTTCAGAGTAAGGAACAACTTTATTCTGGAATGGTTAAACCATCCTCAAAACCATCTTGGGTTTTAGTAACCCTTCCAGAAAGTAATTTAAGAAGTCTTTCCTTTTTACTTTTTAAAATTGTATTTCCTGTATTTTGAGACAGGGATTTACTCTGTCACCCAGGCTTGAGTGCAGTGGTGCCATCATGGCTCACTGCAGCCTTCACCTCCTGAGCTCAAGTGCTCTTCTCACCTCAGCCTCCTGAGTAGCTGGGACTACAGGCACATGCTACCACACCCAGCTTATTTATTTATTTATTTTTTTAAGACAGAGTCTTGCTCTGTTACCCAGGTTGGAGTGTAGTGGCACAATCTTGGCTCACTGCAACCTCCACCTCCCGGGTTCAAGCAATTCTCCTGCCTCAGCCTCCTGAGTAGCTGGGATTATAGGCATGTGCCACCATGCCCAGATCATTTTTCCTATTTTTAGTGGAGATTGGGTTTCACCATGTTGACCAGGCTAGTCTTGAATTCCTTACCTCAGATGATCCACCTGCCTTGGCCTCCCAAAGTGCTAGGATTACAGGCCTCAGTCACTGTCACCCAGTCACTGACTAGCCTTTTTGTATTTTTTTTTTTTGGTAGAGATGGGGTTTTGCCATGTTGCTCAGGCTGGTCTCAAACTCCTGAGATCAAGTGACCCTCCTGCCTTGGCGTCCCAAAGTGCTGGGATTACAGGAGCCACCATGCCCGGCCAACATGTCTTTTTCACATTTTGAAAGTGTGTGTGTGTATATATATATATATATATATACACACACATATATATATATATGTATATTTTTAAGGTAGGGAAAATGTGTTTCCTGGCCGTAATCCAGGAAGTGGACTCCTAGCCACAGCAGAGATTTCATAATTGTCAGAGTACATACCGACATGCCTGGTGGACCGCTAGAACACACATTAACAAATCAGAGGTATTTTACTAGGAGATGTTTTGTTATATGGATCTAGTATTTCTGAGAGTGGAAAGCCTGCCCAAGAGCAGATCTGTTGAGGTGCTGCTCAGCATGCTAAACAGGTCCCCAGGGCTTGCTCACAAAGATGGACACTCAGGCCGGGCACAGTGGCTCACATCTGTAATCTCAGCACTTTGGGAGGGCCAAGGTGGGCAGATCACTTGAGGTCAGGAATTCGAGACCAGCCTGGCCAACATGGTGAAACCCCATCTCTACTAAAAATACACTGGAGACCGGGTGTGGTGGCTCATGCCTATAATCTCAGCACTTTGGGAGTCCAAGGCGAGTGGATCACGAAGTCAGGAGTTCAAGACCAGCCTGGCCAATATGGTGAAACCCCGTCTCTAATAAAAATACAAAAATTTGTGATCCCCGCTACTCAGGAGGCTGAGGCAGGGAATGAACTGCTTGAACCCGGGAGGCAGAGGTTGCAGTGAGCCAAGATTGTGCCACTGTACCCCAGCCTGGGTGACAGAGTGAGACTCTGTCTCAAAAAAAAAAAAAAGGGGGGGGGGCCAGGAATGGTGGCTCACACCTGTAATCCCAGCACTCTGGGAGGCCAAGGTGAGTAGGGGGAATCACAAGGTCAGGAGTTCCAGACCATCCTAGCCAACATGGTAAAACCCTGTCTCTACCAAAAATATAACAATTAGCTGGGTGTGGTGGTGTGCACCTGTAGTCCCAGCTACTTGGGAAGCTGAGGCAGAAGAATCACTTGAACCGGGGTGGCGTAGGTTACAGTGAACCAAGGTCATGCCACTGCACTCCAGCCTGGTGACAGAGCAAGACTTTGTCTAAAAAAAAAAAAAAAAAAAAAGGAAACTGAACATTCATGTCATGCCCCTAGTGAATCGCTTCTCCTTTTTGACCAACAATTTGGGACTGTGATTTAGAGTTCATAGCAAGGCTCAGCTTTAAATTCATGAATGCCCATCCTTCTTGCTCTGCTCACTGGAGTTTCACACACTCTGGTGATTTTGGGAGGTAAAGGTAGAATTTTCTTCCACAGAGGAAAGGGTTCTATGGATAGGGACAGCCAGTGCCAGAGATGTACAGAAGGTCCCTTGTGAACTGCCAGCTGGGTATGCACACCTGTGAGGGAGCAGCTGGAGGCCAGGGCAGGAGCTGCCAGGAAGAAGGGGAGGAACCTCAAGGACTCGCACAGGGATGGGGGTAGTTTGCATTCCCAACCACCAGAGTGGAGAAGCCTTCACATGAATAAGGGTCATCGGGCTGCGTACTTAAAAGTTCACTGTGTGTGTGTGTGAGCACGTGTGTGTGTTTGAAACAAAATCTTGATCTCTTGCCCAGGCTCAGGTGCAGTGGCACAATCTTGGCTCACTACAGCCTCTGCCTCCCGGGTTCAAGTGATTCTCCTGCCTCGGTCTCCGGAGTAGCTGGGATTACAGGCGTGCACCACCACACCCGGCTAATTTTTTGTATTTTTAGTAGAGACAGGGTTTTACTATGTTGGCCAGGGTGGTCTCGAACTCCTGACCTCAGGTGGTCTGCCCACCTTGTTCTCCGAAAGTGCTGGGATTAAAGGCATGAGCCAAGATGCCTGGCTCATTATTTTTTTAGAGCTGGGGGTCTTGCTCTGTTGCCCAGGCTGGTCTCGAACTCCTGGGCTCAAGTGATCTGGCCACCTCGGCCTCCCAAAGTGCTGGGATTACAGGCAGGAGCCGCTGTGCCTGCCTCTGTTCACTGTCTTGACTGAGGCGATGGTTTCACAGGTGCAGATATGTGAAAACATATCAAAGAGTACACTTTATGTGTAGTTTATTGTAAATCAGTTACACTCCATTAAAATAGTGTGTGTGTATGCATGTATGGATCTCTATGGAAACCAGAAGCCCTCTGATACATGTGTGCATTCTTAGGACGCCCAGAACAAGAGTCCCAATGAGGTCATGAGCCACGAATCGGATGCTGCTCACTCTGACAGTGCCAAGTCGTCTTCCAGCAAGTTAGGACCCTGGCCTGATATTAACAAGATAAGGAAATCAGAGGTTTGTCTTGACAACTAACTGTAGACATCTGCTGCCGAGTGCCTACTATGTAAAGAGCTCTCTTCCATGTGCTGGGGACCTAGCGGTGAATAAAAAGCCCATGCTCTCGTGGACTTTACGTTCCAGGGAGGAGGGGAGACAGCAGCAAGTGAGCAGCAGCCATAGCATTTATGGGTGTTTCCCAGGCACCAAGCAGTCCCCAGGGACTAGTGCCCCGATGACCTTCAGTTACTGCATTTTTCTCTAGGAGGGAACCTAGGCCCAGAAAGGTTCAGTAACTTGCCCACAGTCACATAACCAGTAAGTAGTGCAGCTGGGGGTTTGTACCCAGGCAGAATTTGCACCTGTTACCACAAGCTACACTTATTCCCACTTACAAGGTCTGAGTGACTGGAAGCACATCTGGCCAGGGAGAGGCCCTGGAGTTTATTCTGGGTGAGATGGGATGACATGGGATACCGTCTGAGCAGAGGCGTCAGGAAGCTCTGTGGCTTCACTGGACAAACCAGTGAGGGACTCTTGGAACCGTCCTGGTGGGAGGTGGTGGTGACTGGGACCTGAGATCTGAGGTGTTTTGAAGGGTGCAGGGTTTGAGAGGGCAAGAGAAGGCAAAGATGAGTCTAAGATTTTTGGGCTGAGCATTGGCAGAACACAGTTGCCATTTATTATGAGGTGGAGGACAGAGGCAGGGGGGTGAGTTTTGGGAGCAAAATTAAGTGCTTGGTTTTGGGCATGTTAAGCTTAAGGTGCCTGAATTGAGACCCAAGTGGCACGGCTGGAGATAAGACTGGAGTTCAAGGGCAAACTCCAGTTGGAGGTGGAAATGTGGGAGTTGGGACATACACATGGTAATTAAACCCATTCAGCCAGGAGCTCATGTCTGTAATCCCAGCACCTTGGGAGCCTGAGGCAGGCAGATCATTTGAGGTCAGGAGTTTGAGACCAGCCTGGCCAACATGGCAAAACCCAGTCTCTGCTAGAAAATACAAAAATTAGCCACGTGTGTTGGCAGGTGCCTATAATCTCAGCTACCTGGGAGGCTGAGGCAGGAGAATCGCTTGAACATGGGAGGCAGAGGTTGCAGTGAGCCGAGATCTGAGATTGTGCCAGTGCACTCCAGCCTGGGCAACAGAGTGAGACTCTGTCTCAAATAATAATAATAATTAAAGCTATTAATATATGAATCTAAGTATGGCTAACTGTATATAATAAATACTTTCCCAACAGACCGGGGGGATATTTTCAAGTCTTTAAATTTTTTTTGAGAGCCTTTCAGTAAATACAGTAATTTTGTTTTTCATTTCCTTAATAGTATAAATATCAATATCTTATTCAGAATCAAATTGGCCAGGTGTTGGCTCACGCCTGTAATCCCAGCATTTTGGGAGGCCAAGGTGGGTGGATCACCTGCAGTCAGGAGTTCAAGACCAGCCTGCCCAACATGGAGAAACTCGGTCTCTACTAAAAATATAAAATTAGCTGGGCATGGTGGCAATTGTCTGTAATCCCAGCTACCCAGGAGGCTGAGGCAGGAGAATTGCTGGAACCTGGGAGGCGGAGGCTGCAGTGAGCAGAGATTATGTTACTGCACTCCAGCCTGGCGATAGAGCGATTCTGCGTCTCAAAAAAAAAAAAAAAAGGGTGGCTCACACCTGTAATCCCAGCATTTTGGGAGGCCGAGGTGGGTGGATCATGAGGTCAGGAGTTCAAGACCAGCCTGGTCAAGATGGTGAAACCCATCTCTACTAAAAATACACAAAGTTGTATAGCCTGTAATCTCAGCTACTTGGAAGGCTGAGGCAGAGGATTGCTTGGACCTGGGAGGCAGAGGTTGCAGTGAGCTGAGATCGTACCGCTATACTCTCGCCTGGGTGACAGAGCGAGACTCTGTGTCAAAAAAAAAAAAAAAGGCAAAAAAGAAGTCAATTAGCTCAAGAACAGCCTTTCTAAATTAGAAAATAATTTTCTAATTTATTGTAGTTTTAGCCCATGAAGATGTAAAAGTAATATTTTGCTTTATGATTTTTTTTTAAACGGTAAAAGCCCAAGATGAAGAAGTCTCTAAGTGATGAAAGAATTTCCAAAATGAATTTTAAATCTTCTGGAAAAGGGATCACCTTTTTTTCATCTCAGAGCGGTGAGTATTTTAATTATAGAACTTTAATATTTACAAACTGTTGCTTATGAATTGTGTAATGTCTATACAATTTTACAAACTTCTTTTTTTCATTTTGATTTTCTTAGAGGGAGAGTCTTGCTATGTTGTCCAGGCTGGTCTTGAACTCTGGGGCTCCAGCGATCCTGATGGAGGATCACTTGAGCCCAGGAGTTCCTCGAGGCTTCAGTGAGCCATGATCATGTCACTGCACTCCGGCCTGGGTGATAGAGCAAGACTCTGTCTCCAAAAAAAAAAAAAAAAAAAAAGGTAAGCAAGAACCAGGTTTTTTTTTCCCCTTGAAACATGGTAAATTAACATTTCAGAAAGCTCAAATTCTTAAGATATTTAGGGGGGAAAAAAAGATGGCTGCATGCAGTGGCTCATGCCTGTAATCCCAGCACTTTGGAAGGCCAAGGTGGGTGGATTACCTGAGGTTAGGAGTTCGAGACCAGCCTGCCAACATGGTGAAACCCCATCTCTACTAAAAATACAAAAATTAGCATAGTGTGATGGTGCACGCTTGTAGTGCCAGCTACTCGGGAGGCTGAGGCATGAGAATCGCTTGAACCCAGAAGGTGGAGGTTGCAGAGAGGCAAGATCACGCCACTGCATTCCAGCCTGGGTGACAGAGAGAGACTGTCTCAAAAAAAAAAAAAAAAAGAGGTAGCAGGAAACTCAAAGGGAAGGTTGACAATCCCAGCCAGGGTCTACTGAGCCCCTGCTTGTTTCAGGTAGTCATGGAAACAGCATTCTCATTCCTCTCCCCTCGTCTTGCCGAGAAGGGGGCCCACCAGAGTGAGGGACAGAATGCAGAAGAGCATGCAGAGTCCCAATTTACAGCAGGATTGTATTCATGTTCAGCTTCATGAAACTCTATTCCAGAGAAATATGAAAGACCCAAGGATAATCAAAAGGAAGAGTTCAACATGTGGGTCAATAATATGTACGTCTTTTTCGTGAACACGCTCTTTCATGCGTATAAACGTGAAGACGCTATCAAGGAGAAAATGAGGGAGAACAGATTACAGAGCGCGGCACAGGCCCAGCAACGGAAGGAGGAGGACGACGAACTGGAAGCAAGGTAACTTGATGAGGTCCCGCCTCTCCTTCATGAGTTGCTGTCTCTCTTTTCCATCTTCCACAGCTGCCAGAATACATCAGGACCGAGTGCTTTCCTTCTAAGGGCATCTTTGCCATAAAAAGCAATGAGTATTTCATCTTTGTTCCTGGCTTCTGGCAGAGCTTCTGAAGCCTTTGTAACTTCCTAAGTAATGGGGCAATAGGAGCATTTTTCGTTCTAATATTTGCTCTTGGTTTCTAGTTTTTTTTTTTTTTTTTTTTTTTTTTTTTTAAAAGACAGGGTCTCACTGTTGCCCAGGCTGGAGTGCAGTGGCATGATCTCAGCTCACTGCAACCTCTGCCTCCCGGGTTGAAGCGATTTTCCTGCCTCAGCCTCCTGAGTAGCGGGGATTACAGGCATGCGCCACCATGCCCAGATAATTTTTGTATTTTTAGTAGAGATAGGGTTTCACCATGTTGGCCAGGCTGCTCTTGAACTGACTCAAGTGATCTGCCTGCCTTGGCCTCCCAACGTGCTGGGATTACAGGGGTGAGGCACCACACCCAGCCATTTTCTAGTTCTTGACCCAAGAGCTTCTAAGACCTGTGGACTCTCTGAGGTAATGACTGTCTTTTTTTTTTTTTTTTTGAGACGTAATCTTGCTCTGTGGCCCAGGCTGGAGTGCAGTGGTGTTACCTCGGCTCACTGCAGCCTCCGCCTCCCGGGTTCAAGTGATTCCCCGGCCTCAGCCTCCCAATTAGCTGGGACTACAGGTGCCTGCACTGTGCCAATCTAATTTTTCTATTTTTGGTAGAGATGGGGTTTCATCATATTGGCCAGGCTGGTCTCAAACTCCTGACTCAAGTGATCTACCCCCCCGCCCCCCTCCCCTGCCCGCCCAGGCCTCCCAAAGTGCTGGGATTATAGGCTTGAGCCACCATGCCTGGCCTGACTTTTTGTATGAAGAGATGATGGCAGCCAGGGGACGGGATGGAAAAATTAGCCAGCCGTGGTGGCAGAAGCCTATAATCCCAGATATTCGGGAGGCTGAGGGAGGAGAATCACTTGAACCGAGGAGGCAGAGGTTGCAGTGAGCCGAGATGGCACCACTGCACTCCAGCCTGGGCAACAAGAATGAAACTCATCTCAAAAAATGTTTTGTAGTTTTCTTATATACATTGTGAAATGCAGGTATGAAGGGCTGTATACTGTAAATAGCATAAAACTGGTTTTACAATTTTGACGGGGGGAGGGCGGGGGGGAACTACCTTCTCATGTTTGCTTTCAGGCTGAATAGCTTTATCTTGAGAGAGGAAGAGGCCAAGAGACAAGACTATGAGGTTGACATCACAGTGATCAAGGAGCCGGCGGACGTGTCGTCCTCTCACCTCATCCTGGGCCCTCCCAAGGAGGATGTGACTGTGTCTCCATCTGCCAAGACCACCGCCAGCAAGAAGAAGAAGAAGTAGTGAGCCACAACGACACGCACAGAGCCTTAGGACAGCAGGTGCTGTAAGATTTCCTGAGCATTACAGTTCTTAGCATTGTACTCGCTGTAGTGTTTTAAAATGCCTCCTTGGCCCACTGCATCTCAGTTTTCCTATATGGCTGAATTCATGGGAGTTTGAGACCAGCCTGGGCAACGTAGTGAGACCCTGTCTCTATAAAATTAAAAAATTAGCTGAGAGTGGCGGTGTCTACCTGTGGTCCTAGCTTCTTGGGAGGCTGAGGTGGGAGGATTGCTTGAGCCCAGGAGGTTGAGGCTGCAGTGAGTCATTGTGTTCCAGTCTGGGTCAAGGACCTGCTGGCCAGTGTAATCTCCAAATAGGCAACAGAAAAGAGACGCAAAAGGAAACCAGAATTTTAAAAACTTTAACAATTTATTAGTCTTATTTTCCAGTAAAATATTCACATAATGTCAAAGAATGGAATGATAGAGATATAGTCAACTACCTTTAATGAATTCCACATAAATATTTAAAATCTAAAAACCTCAGATTAGCAGACCGAGTAGAAATTGGATTCTTCAAAGCAAGTATTGCTTTACTCTTGTGATCAACGCAATCAGTCATATGACAAGTAACTAGCAATGGTAAACACAATGTTTGCTGAGTTTACAATATGCTTTCGATGAGCCATTATCAGTCAATCCAAGAAGAAGATGTTGTTGAACTGTGTTGCACACAGTTTCTTGACCTCTTCTGCAAAAAGGACAGATAGCAGTGAGGAAGGAAGAGAGGCTTTTACTGAAAAGGTTACATGATATATAATTAAATTGTTTTCAAGTAAAACTGGGGACATTTGCATTGATTTTGACCTTAAATACCAGAAGACCAGGCAAGATTTTTTTTTTCTTTGAGACAGAGTCTAGCTCTGTTACCCAGGCTGGAGTGCAATGGCATGATCTCGGCTCACTGAAACTTCCAGCCACCTGGGTTCAAGAGATTCTCCTGCCTCAGCCTCCCAAGTAGCTACAGGTTCATGCCATCATGCCTGGCTGTTTTTTTTTTTTTAAGAGGCAGGGTTTCACCATGTTGGCTAGGCTGGTCTCAAACTCCTAACCTCAGGTGAGCTGCCCACCTCGGCCTCCAAAGTGCTAGGATTATAGGTGTGGGCCACTGTGACAAGAAGTACAGAAAAGAGGGGAAAGAAGTGCCCAGTATGCTCAGGTGGGGGGGGTTAGAAGCACAAGGCTAATGATGATGTCATCTTGGGAGAGCTGATAGAAGAACACAGAAACTGACAGCAACCTTGAACTGCAGGCCAAGGGTTCCACAGAGGGGTCATGATTTTGATCTAATAACAATATTAATATAAAGAGAAAAATTCAGTATGCCTGAGAAGATACGGGGCAGGGGGAAGACACTTACATTGAATTTCCATATAGTGTACATGTGGGCCTCTCCCCTGACCTGCACCACACCTACCTCCAGGGCGAGGCAGCTCTGCTGAGGTGAGGCCCCCTCTCTCCAGGGCAGCAGAGCTGTCAGAGCAGCTGCTGGGTCACTTCATGCAAGGACAAGGCTGGCCACCCTGGTGGCAGTAAGGTGGGAGAAAACGTCTGCCTTATTCTGCCAGTGTACAGAGGGATAATTGTAAACGGCTACGTGAACCTGGCAGATTCTCCCTACAAAACATATGTTTTTATCACAGGATATTAAAAAAGCACATTTTTGGCTGGGCAAGGTAGCTCACACCTATAATATATCCCAGTTCTTTGGGAGGCCGGAGGATTGCTTGAGGCCTGGTGTTTGAGCCCAGCCTGGGTAACATATAGTAAGACCCCATCTCTACAAAAAAAATTTAAAAATTAGCTGAGTGTGGTGATGGATGCCTTGGTGATACACGCCTATGCTCTCAGCTACTCAGGAGGCTGAGGTGGGAGGATTGCTTGAGCCTAGGAGTTAAAGGCTGGACTGCCTGACAGAAACCCTGTCTCCAAAAAAAGGGACATTTTTTTAATACACAGTAAAGTCACCTTATCTTTTTCTTTTAGCATTGTAGGAAATCTTTTGGCCACTGTCCAGTTTCCTGTGCTACAGGAAAGTCTAGTCACAGTTTCCCAAGGAACAGAAAATGGATGAATGAAGTAGAGGCACTTGATTAGAATCTCAACAGTCATGATTTGTTCTATTTATGTTTTTTTAATGATGTTTCTTTTTTTTTTTTTTGAGACGGAGTTTCGCTCTTGTTACCCAGACTGGAGTGCAATGGCGCGATCTCGGCTCACCGCAACCTCCGCCTCCTGGGTTCAGGCAATTCTCCTGCCTCAGCCTCCTGAGTAGCTGGGATTACAGGCACGCACCACCATGCCCAGCTAATTTTTTGTAGTTTTAGTAGAGACGGGGTTTCACCATGTTGACCAGGATGGTCTCAATCTCTTGACCTCGTGATCCACCCGCCTCGGCCTCCCAAAGTGCTGGGATTACAGGCTTGAGCCACCGCGCCCGGCTATGATGTTTCTTAATGCAGTAAAAAGACAGCTTTTAAATTGCAGCATAAAATTCTTCCAAAATACCAAATCCTACTTACCATTTACTTCAATCAGGTTTGCATTTTTTTGATTCAAAATAACATAGAGCTCCCGTCGATCAGACTTCTTTCCAACCACCCAGTAATCACTCATGGCTTTCACGATGATCTCCTCATCTTCATCCACTCTGCAAGATGAGAGTTTCAAAATGCAATTGTTTATCACTCATATGGCTAGACTGTGAAAGTAAGCACTCCAAAACAAGAACAGGGAACGGAACGGGCGCCTGAGGCATTTAAAAAGCTCAGGGGGTCCTATTCGAGGGAACCAGTGACTTCAGGGCTCCCAGGTCTGTCTGGAAGTGGCGCTCATAAAGGTGGTTCAAGCTGAGCCCCATGGAAAGGGCTCTGGATCATCTGGCTTTGAAGGAACTTCCATGTCTTTTCTCTTAGAAAGGGGACACCTGATTGGAGAAGTTGCTGGAATCACCTGGTAAAGTCACTGTTGATGTCACCGAGAATCTTCATTAAGTCCGGGTGCACGGAAGTGAGTGACACACTGGGCGTTTTCCTCATGTGAACTGTGCTCTTCTCGGCGAGATTCATGTGGTTGAAGTAGATAAACTTAAACTGGGGTTCTTTCTCAGACCTGTAAAAATATGTCATGAAAACAGTAACACAACAGAAGGATGGATCCAAATGATACAACTACATTCTTTTTTTTTTAGATGGTGTATCTCTCTCTCACCAGGGCTGGAGTGTGGTGGTGTGACCTCGGCTCACTATAACCTCTGCTTCCCGGGTTCAAGTGATTTCTCCTGCCTCAGTTCCTGAGTAGCTGGGATTACAGGCACCCACCACCACACCCAACTAATTTTTTTATATTTTTAGTAGAGACGGGGTTTCCCCATGTTTGCCAGGCTGGTCTCGAACTCCTGACCTCAGGTGTGATCCACCTGCCTCGGCCTCCCAAAGTGTTGGGATTATAGGCGTGAGCCACGGCGCTCAGCCTACAACTAGATTCTTAAAACACGTACAGCTGAAACCTTGTATTTTCAATGGCTGGATCTTCAAGAATCTCAGTTAGTGAACATGGTACAGGCTCTTCATTCCACAGTAACTTATTTGATAGCAGCATGGAGGGGGGAGGTATTCCATAAAACAGAATTTTCCAAAGAGCTTATATTTTTTAAACACCAAAAATATTTATAAAACTGCTGTTTTATAAATAGCAGTCACTTAGTTATTGGTTCACTTTTTTAAAAATGCAAATGAAATCAATATAGGCCTTTGTTCCCAAGTGGAGGGGTCAGCAAACTATGACCGTGGGGACACATCTGGCCCTCTTTTTCTAAACAAAGTTTCACTGGAACATTGCCATATCCACACTATTATGTGCTGTCTGCTTTCCCGCCAAAATGATAGTTGAGTAGCTGTAACATATGTATCTACATACAGCCCATCACGTCTGAAATACTTATCAAGTCTGCCGACCCTGATTTAGGAGAGTAACATGTCATTCCTCCCCCAGTACTGGGGGAATGAACGGCGTGTCCCATGGAAATTAACCTGCCTTATGACCGAAGCGTAGGACAATACGTTAACAAAAAGCTTTTCATCATCCCCAGGGGAAATCACTGTTATTGAAGTCACCTTTTCCACTGTAGTCTAATGGACATTTTAAGTGGAATATACCTTTTTATTTCTTGAACTGACAGGGCAATGCCACGACATTGCCACCCAGGTCAGAGTCTGCGACCTCCTCCAGGACCTAGCGGGAAAAGTGGGGCCTTGCTGCTCCCAGGGCACCTCCCTCACCTCCCCTTGCTGTGCCCTCAGTGCACACCCTGGGGCCTGGGCTGCAGCCTGAGTGCAGCCCCGCCCCTGGGCTCAGAAGCCTCCTCTGCTTACTTTGGGGTTAGCGGCCATGTTCTGGAGGGCTGGGGGTGCCGGAAATCCGACCTCTGGACAAGTGGGGCACTACTGAAATACTCTACATCTAGGCAGAGAAAGAACGTGGAGGATTTAGTTTCCAGGAACATGAGAAGAAACTTCTTATAAAACCAGAAATCGTTTTTAGTAGGTCCTAAGGCTAAGGAAAGCATAATGACAACAAAAACTGGAAAGAGGAAGATTTTAAAAGGTTTGGAAAGAATTGCAAATTTAGTAGTTTGGGTAGACAAGGAACTTCTTAAATCAGGGACAAGGTTCTATCTTCAAAACACTATGTGGGGCCAGGAGTGGTGGTTCACACCTATCATCCCAGCACTCTGGGAGGCCAAGGAGGGAAGATCGCCTGAGCTCAGTAGTTCAAGATCAGCCTGGGCAACATGGCAAAACCCTGTCTCTACCAAAAATTAGCCAGGCATGCTAATGCATGCCTGTAGTCGTAGCTCCCCAGGAGGCTGAGGTGGGAGGATCACTTGAGCCGGGGAGGTCAAGGCTGCAGAGAGCCATGATTGCACCACTGCACTCCAGCCTGGGTGACAGTGTGAGACCCTGTCTCAAACAAAAACACCCAAAAAACAAGTGACACGTTCTTTATGGTCACTACACTTTATCACTTTCCATCTGTTAGTTCATAACCTGCGTGATCCAAACCGACTTACCTCACTTATGCCTCCTTCACAGAGGAAAACCTGGCATTTTCATGGCCAAAGGGTTCAATGATTCAGCAGTACTGTCAGGATGTAAGCTGTTGGCTGGGCATGGTGGCACACGCCTGTAATCCTAGCACTTTGGGAGGCCAAGCTGAGTGGATCACCTGAGGTCAGGAGTTCAAGACTAGCCTGGCAGACCTGGCAAAACCCCGTCTCTACTAAAAATACAAAAATGAGCTGGGCATGGTGGCATGTGCCTGTAATCCTAGCTACTCCAGAGGCTGAGGCAGAATTGCTTTAACCCTGGGGATGGAGGTTGTAGTGAGCTGAGATTGAGCCACTGCACTCCAGCCTCCCTGGGTGAAAAAGCGAAACTCCGTTTCAAAAACCAAAAACAACAAAAAACTCAACAAAGATATAAACTGTTGACAGCAGCAATCCACACACCGTTGTACAAAATCTAGAAGTGCTTTCACCTTTGCTTGCTTCTGCACTCTTAAAGGCCCACACTTACGTAAGACCATATAGAAATAACATATGAACACTGAAAACATGAGCTGATGCAGAAATCCACAGCATTTTAACCATTTCTCAAATGTATCCAGAGTACATTTAAAAGCAGGACTGTAACTTCACAAAGTGCTTTCCATCTCCTCACGTTAACTCTATTTTATATTGAGAAAAGACAGGGAGGGCCAGGCACGGTGGCTCATGCCTGTAATCCCAGCACTTTGGGTGGCTGAGGTGGTGGATCACTTAAGGTTAGGAGTTGGAGACCAGCCTGGTCAACATGGTGAAACCCTGTCTCTACTAAAAATACAAAAATTAGCCGGGCATGGTGGTGCAAGCCTGTAATCCCAGCTACTCGGGAGGGTGAGGCATGAGAATTGCTGGAACCCAGGAGGTGGAGGCTGCAGTGAGCTGAGATTGTGCCACTGCACACTCCGGCCTGGGCAACAGAGTGACTTTGTCTCCAAAAAAAAAAAAAAAAAAAAAAAAAAAAAAAAAAAAAAAAAAGTGGGGGGGAGACAGAATTCAATGACATTTCAGTGTTCAGAGAATCAGAGGAGTGAATCCTGCATTTCCCACTCAGTCTAGACCCTTCAGACTGCCAGACTGAGGACCCACACCCAATGCCCCAACATCCCAGCCAGTTTCCCCTCCCTTTCTTCACACAACCAGAGTCAAAATGCTTTTAGTCTGTGCACACCAAAACCATGCTGATGCCCATTTGAATGTAACAGTCTGGGCTGATGAAATGAGACTTTCCAATCGGGGTGAGCTGAGGGAAGGTATTTAACAGAATACACAGCCCCAGCTGCCACTGTGAGGCAGAAAAGCTCAGGTCAGTTTCCCTAGGACCGCTTCAGACAGACTGGAATGGCACGTCTCACTGTTCTCTAGATTACACGGGAACACAGGGCTGTGAATACCACCCATATTTCTAAGTAAAAACTATATGTATTCTAAAAGCAGTTCTAGGCCTGACAGTGAACAGAAAGCAAAGTACAAACCCAGACATTCTCTTGTTGATGTTAAACTGCTCACAGATGTCAGAGGCCAGCACTGTGAGCTGGGGCCCAACGATGCTGTCCAGTCTTCGGCAAAAATCCAATGTTGGCTGGATCGAGGCTGGCGAGGAATTACAAAAAATACCAGTAAGTAAGATTCATTTTCATGTCCCACGCTTAACAACAGTATTCAAATGAAAACTTCATCTGGGAAAGCAAACAGTTACATACTCAGGCCCCCTCTGCTCCTCAAATAGAGAAAGAGAGGATATAAAACAGGTTACATTTAAGATGAAAAAGAGGCAGAGACTTAAGTCACTGTGAAAAGTTGACTGAGGCATACCCTGTTGGGGGGTAAACTTGTTGCCTACCCCAGGAAGACCTCAGGTCAGATGACCATTTAACACATATTACATAGCACTCACAGGCCAGATGCGGTTTGGTGCTTCATACACATGACCTCATTCCATCCTCAGAGCCCCCTATGAGATAGGTACCGCTGCTGTCCCCAGCTTGGAGTCAGGGAGGCACAGAAAGATGCCCACATTCTACTGTTGGCAAATGGGAAGACTAGGACTAAAAAAATATGGGCAATGGCTAATGAAGGGGACACAGGGGTCCCAGATGGGGAACAAGGCTCCTCTCTGTACCTCTATGTTGCTTATGACAACACATTTACCATTTAATGGGGCTGGGTGTGGGGGCTCACGCCTGAATCTCAGCACTTTGGGAGGCTAAGGTAGGAGGATTGCTTGAGCCCAGGAGTTTGACACCAGCCTGGGCATCATAGTGAGACCCTGTCTAAACAAACAAACAACAAAGAATTAGCTGGGTGCGGCAGTGTGTGCCGGGAGTCCCAGCTACTTGGAAGGCCCAGGTGGGAAGATCACTTGAACCCAGGAGGTTGAGGCTGCAGTGAGCCATGATCATGCCACTGCACTCCAAGAATGAAACCCCCCAAAATATTTATCATTTAACAACAGAACACAGCAAAGTGCAAAAAGCTGAGCTAGTCAGGCTAGAATCAGACACAGCATGTACCCACCATCGATCATAAAGCACACAGCTGCACTCATGGCCTGGGAAGAGAGAACAAACCAGAGGTTATGAAATGGTAGAAAAAAGGAGACTTTCATAGAATAACCATCTGTTCAAAGTTGGAACAAATCAACTGTAAACGGATGCTTTTTAGTCAACTAGAGCCATCTGGACACAGCCCATTCCATGATGCTTGGGGAGTGCTGGTCACCTTCTCAGGTGTGACGGTGCCTGTGGGGACGTTACCGCAGACATCCTCATCAGGCACAGGGAAGTGGTCATGAGTGAACTGGTGTGATGACTTAAAATGCTCTTGCAAACCAAAAACACAACGTGGAGAGGTGACACATTGAAGATCAGAATCTTATTCATTAACTTGTGTGATGGGGAGTTAGGGGTTCATTGTTCTAGTCTGTGTCTATGCCAGAGAGAATAGAGGATTAGCAGAAACTGTCAATCCTGTGACAGTTTCCACTGACACAAGTTTAAAAAGACAGCAAATGGGTATCTTGTCTCACTTTATTATAGCAAATAATTGCAGTTATGACAAATAATAGCAGCTTACAACAACCAAGACCACAGATAACCAAAAACGTTTAAAATTAAAATTGATCAAAGCAACGTATGGTTAAAAAAGGTTGAACAGAACATCAAGCCTGAGGATGAAAGCCACAGACTTTCTTCTCTGAGCCCTGCTCCCTGGCAACCACTTTAAACTGTTATTAGACAACAGGGTTATCCTAACTCTTTAACATATCCTCTATGGACATCAAATTGACTTCCTGCTCATGTCATGATGGGTATGACCCCTTATCTGACTTCCCCCAACCCTCCCCTATAGTTTATAACCATATTCTACTTCCTACACTGACTGCATTCTACCATCCACAAGCCTCCGCTCCTGAATTCACATTCCTACTTGCCCCTGTACCTCTTCCCACTTCCAAGCGCGAGCTCCTGTCTCACAGTAAGAGAAGAAAGATCTCAAATCAGTGACCTGACCTTTCGTCTTAATATCCTGGAAAAAAGGAGGAGTAAACTAAACCTAAAGCAAATGGGGCCAGGTGTGGTGGATCACCTGAGGTCAGAAGTTTGAGACCAGCCTGGCTAACATGGGGAAATCCCGTCTCTATTAAAAAAAAAAAAAGCCAGGCATGGTGGTTTGTGCTGTAATCCCAGCTACTCAGGAGGCTGAGGCAAGAGAACTGCATGAACCTGGGAGGCAGAGGTTGCAGTGAGCTGAGATCGTGCCACTGGACTCCAGCCTGCGTGACAGAGCGAGACTCCATCTCAAAAACAAAACAAAAAACAAACCTAAAGCAAATGGAAGGACATAATAAAAGATGAGAGCAGAAACAAACTAAACAGAGAAAAATGAGAGAATAAATGAAACCAAAAGACCAAGATTGAAAAACTTTCCTTTTTTTTATGTGATGATTTCAGAAGCATAAAGAACCTTTAGCTAGACTATAGACCAAGAAACAGAGAAGACTCAAATTACTAAAACCAGGAATGAAAGATACTTTACAGTAAAAACGAAGGAGTATCCAGCTTTACCTATAATAACACCATGAAAAACTGCATGCCAACAAACTACTGACTTTACATGAGAAATGAAAAAGTATTGGCTTTACCTGTAATAATACCATGAAAAACTGCATGCTAACACATTGAGTAACTTAATTGAAGCTGACAAATTCCTAGAAAGACACAAACTACCACAGCTGACTCAAGAAGAAACAGAAAATCAAAATAAACCTGCATCAAGTGAAGAGATTAACCCACTTATGCTAGAGGCTGCAAATCTTTTTTGTGAAAAATCAGACCTAGGTGATGACCTTTAGCAGTAGGATATAAGTAAATCTCACAAGCTCAGCATTCCAGTAATGGCACACGAGGCATAAACGGTTAACTTAAAAACTTCCCACAAAGAAAAGCCTAGGTGCAGACAGCTTGCCTGTGAATTCTACCGAACATGTAAAGAGGAATTAACACCAATTCTTCACAGTCTTACAAAATAATAGGAGGGCACACTTCCCAACACATTCTATCAAGCCAGCATTGCCCAGACAAATCACAAGAAAACAAAATTACAGGCTAATATCCCTCACAGCCCCAAGCCCATTACAGCACCCGCTCCACCTCTGGAGGGCTGGAGACTAAGGCTAGCCACATAGGGCCAGCTGTGTCTCTGTGACCAGTCCCCCATAAAATCTCTGGATCTCGAGGGTCAGGTGAGCTTCCCTGGATGGCACCACCCCAGAGACTGCCACACACACATCCTCACTGGAGAAACAGGCACTGTACTGTCTACATGACCCCAATGGGAAAGGACAGCTGGCAGCTTACACCTGGTGGCTCCTGGACCCTGCCCCATGTGCCTCTTCCCTGGGCAGATTTTAACCTGCCTTCTTTACTGTAATAAACCGCAACTGTGAGTACAGTCATTCTTCCTTATCCCTGGTTTTGCTTCCCATGGTTTCAGTTATGTAAGGGAAAGAATAATAAAATATTGAGGTGGGGGGAAGCAAACCACATTCATATTACTTTATTGCAGTATATTCTTACTGTCCTATTATTATTACTATTACTTTTTTAAAGATGGGGTCTCACTCTGTTGCCCAGGCTAGAGTACAATGGCACGATCTTGGCTCACTGCAACCTCCACCTCCCAGGTTCAAGCGATTCTCCTGCTTCAGCCTCCTGAGTAACTTGGATTACACGTGTGTGCCACCATGCCTGGCTAATTTTTGTAATTTTAGTAGAGGCGGGGTTTCACCATATTAGCCAGGCTGGTCTGAAGTTCCTGGCCTCAAGTGATCTGCCTGCCTTGGCCTCCCAAAGTGCTGGGATTACAGGTGTAAGCCACCATGCCTGGCTTTATAGTTATTAATCTCTTACTGTACTGAATTTATAAATTACACATTATCATAGGCATGAATGTACAGGAAAAAACACAGTATGTGAAGGGTTTGCTACCTTCCCTGGTTTCAGGCGCCCACTAGGGGTTTTGGCTTGGGGATACTGCTGTATAAAGCCTTTTCTGAGTCCTATAGTGCTTCTAGTGAGCTATTACCCTAAAGGTGGTCATGGGGACTCCCAAACTCTCAGCTGCTGTCAAAAGTGAGGATGGTCTTGGAGACTCATGAACTCTGCAACTAGAAATCATTGAATTGTACATTTTAAGTGTACAAGGGCGAGTTGTATGGTCTGTGCATTGTATCTCAATGAAGTCATTAAGAAAAAGGACCCTTTAACATAACCACAATCCCATTATCACACCCCAAATTATGTCAATAGGCTGACTCTAAAAACAGAAATGCAATAAAAATATTACACCAGGCTTATGGAGATTTCAAAGTCATTACCTAGGTCATTCAAAGGAGAATGATTTTTTTCTTGAGATGGGGTCTCGAATTTTGGCTTGATACACAAATGGACATTCTTTCTACTCTTAATTCCTGCTCTGAATTACGCCTCCAAATTTTGGCTTGCTCATTTTCAGACCATGTCTTTCTGTACGCTCTCCCTGGAATCTTCCCTTCCCAGCTAGTCTATCACAGGCCAACTCTAATAGACTCTCTCAAGCATGCCATGTGATAAACAAAACATCTTTTTATTCTGGCGGCTTAAACCCTAGAGCCCTTCCTTCTCCTGCTCTGTCATGGAGGTACTGGAAATGGGGTGCAGCCAGCAGACTTTAAGAGCCTGATCACCCCGAGACTTCCTTATACTGTCTCATGCGTGAGAACCACTGTTCTGGATTCCCAAGTGTTCTCTTTCTTGGTTTGCTCACTTATTCTGCTGACGGATGACCCCATGTAACACCCTGAGAAGGGGTGCCTGAGGGTAAACTTTCTGAGGCTTTTCATGTTTAATGTGTCTTTCACCGCAGCCTCTGCCTCCCAAGTACAAATGATTCTCCTGCCTCAGCCTCCGGAGTAGCTGGAATTACAGGCATGTGCCACTATGCCCACCTAAGTTTTTGTATTTTTAGTAGAGACAGGGTTTCCCCAATTTGGCCAGGCTCATCTTGAACTCCTGACCTCAGGTGATCTGCCCACCTCAGCCTCCCGAAGTACTGGGATTACAGGTGTGAGGCACAGTGCCTGGCCTAATGTGTCTTTCTTTTGTCTCATCTGTGGTTGACAGCTTGGTGTGGCAAAGAACTCTATGCTCAAATTCATTTTCTCTCGAACTGTGAAAGTCTCTCTTCCATTGTCACTTAGTATCTGGTACTGGATATGAAACTGTTGATAGTAGTTTCATTATTTTTGAGACAGGGTTTCACTCTGTCACCCAGGCTAGAATGCAATGGTGTGATCATAGCTCACTGTAGCCTCCAACTCTTGGACTCAAGTGGTTCTCCTGCCTTGGCTTCCTGTAGCCAGGACAAGTACCACCAAGCCTGGCTAATTTTTAAAGATTTTTCTGTAGACACAGGGTCTTACTATGTTGCCTAGGCTGGCCTCCAACTCCTGGCCTCAAGTGATCCTCCCACCTGGGCCTCCCAAAGTACTGGGACTGCATCTGGCCCATTTCAATATACAATTAAAGGTGGGTCCTTGCCTTAGCACAGGGTTGCCGCTCTTATTCCAGGCCTGCTCCAACACTGCCCTCTATCTCTGCTTACAAATCCCTTCTACCTTCCAGAGAGGGACAGGACTCCCTCATCCTGAGACATCCCGCTCCTTCCTGTTCTCCCACAGCGTCATATCTGAGCCTTTATGAATGAAAACTTCTCCACAGCCTCAGGCAGAAAAGAAGAGAAACACATGTGCATACTCCCTCTTCTTTCTTGAACTGAAAACTGCCTTTAATTAGAAACACAACCTGAGCACATATCCTTACAAGACGATGTACTGACACGAAATACGCTCCTTATGGAATTACCAAGCCCACAGCCTTAAAATCAGCAAAAGCAGCATGCACAGATGCATGGCCACAGCCCCGATCCCGAGGCATATTGAGACAGCACCGACCTCTGACAGCCTCTGGTTTGAGAGCATGTGGGACTTCACACGTTTATGAATCACAATCTTAAACAGTTCCTCTTTCACTAATGACAAAACTGTTTAATGAACTTATTACTCCAGAAGAGCACCCATTTTGAGTTTTACCATCAACAGAACTTCCAACATCTTTTCCAAGAAACATTTAAGAGGCTTGCATATGTACTAATATACACATGCAAGAAAGATTGACTTCAGTGTTAATGAGTAATATGGGAGGGAAAAATAGTTGTTACCTTGTAAACAATTAAATGGAGCTCTTCATAAGTGTCATCTGTATTTACAAAAATTTTGGGGAATCTGCATTTTGCATCTGGATCATTAAGGTTCAAGGGTCCGGTAAGAAATCTTAAAAGCAAGAACAGACATGACTTGATTCAATGAGGTGAAATAGAAAGAGGAATCTAGAAGCAGAACACACTCCTACTTAATATACACGAGTTGCTTTCAACACCAGCTGCCTCAAAGAGGCAGCTGTTATATACACCAGTTTTATTTGGAAAACACTGTACCAGAATATGCTGGCCGGGCACGGTGGCTTACACCTGTAATCCCAGCACTTTGGGAGGCTGAGGTGGGCAGATCACCAGAGGTCAGGAGTTCAAGACCAGCCTGGCAAACATGGCGAAAACCCGTCTCTACTAAAAATACAAAAATTAGCCAGGCAAGGTGGCAGCAATCCCAGCTACTTGGGAGTCTGAGGCAGGAGAATTGCTTGAACCCAGGAGGTGGAGGCTGCAGTGAGCTGAGATCATTCCAACCTAGGTGACAGAGACACTCTGCCAAAAAAAAAAAAAAAAAAAAAAGAGGTCCTCTTTCTGTGCTGCCACAATGGTGCGCACGAATGTCCTGGCTGATGCTCTCAAGAGCATCAACAATCCCGAAAAGAGAGGCAAACGCCAGGTGCTTAATAGGCCGTGCTCCAAAGTCATCGTCCGGTTTCTCACTGTGATGATGAAGCACGGTTATGTTGGCGAATTTGAAATCATTGATGATCACAGAGCTGGGAAAATTGTTGTGAATTTCACAGGCAGGCTAAGCAGGTGTGGAGTGATCGGCCCCAGATTTGATGTGCAACTCAAAGATGGCAGAATAATCTGCTTCCGTCCCGCCAGTTTGGTTTCATTGTACTGACAACCTCAGCTGGCATCGTGGACCATGAAGAAGCAAGACAAAAACACACAGGAGGGAAAATCCTGGGATTCTTTTTCTAGGGATTTAATACATATATTTACAAATAAAATGTCTCATGGACAAAAAAAAAAAAAAAAAAGATATGCTAAAGTAAGTTTTAACTCATTGGAAACAATAAACTTTCCTTTGTTGATTATTGTCAATCAGAGGGCACAAAGATATTTCAATGTCCATGACATTATCTTTACCAAAAAGATAATAGGGGCTGGGCAGGGTGGCTCGAGCCTGTAATCCCAGCACTTTGGGAGGCTGAGGCAGGTGGATCACTTGAAGTCAGGAGTTCAAGAGCAGCCTGGCCAATATGATGAAACTCTGTCTCTACTAAAAATACAAAAAAAAATTAGCTAGGCATAGTGGCTTGGGCCTGTAATCCCAGCTACTTGGGAGGCTGAGGCATGAGAATCACTTCAGCCTGGGAGGCAGAGGTTGCAGTGAGACGAGATCATGCCATTGCACTCCAGCCTGGGTAATAAGCCAGACTGAGTGAGAAAAAAAAAAAAAAAAAAAAAAAAAGATAATAAAACCCAGTATCTTAAATCAAAGAACTAAAGTCCTACCTTCCATAGTGTTGAAGATTTCCTGGCATTTCTGCTCTTATTGGAGAATCCCTTCCTGCTAACTGCAAATAAATTTAATGTTGAGAATGATGTATTAGACTTTTATTTTCCAAGCTTTGAAAAACAGCATTCATTATCTACTAATTGGTTCCATGTCATTTGTCTTTTTCTTTTAGAGACAGGATCTTGTCCTGTTGCCCAGGCTGGAATGCAGTGTGGCATGATCATGGCTCACTATAGCCTCAAGCTTCTAGGCTCAAGCAATCCTCCCACCTCAGCATCCCGATACAGGCACATGTGATAACACCTGGCTACTTTTTAAATTTTTGGCCAGGCGAGGCAGCTCACGCCTATAATCCCAGTACTTTGGGAGGTGAAGTCAGGTAGACTGCTTGAGCCCAGAAGTTTGAGGCCAGCCTGGGCAACATGGTGAGATCCCATCTCTACAAAAAATTACCCAGGTATGGTGGTGTGCACCTGTAGTCTCAGCTACTTGGGAGGCTGAGGTGGGAGAACCATGTGAGCCCAGGAGTTTGAGACCAGCCAGGTGAACATAGTGAGACCTCGTCTCTTAAAAAAAAAAAAAAAAAATTGGAGAGAGGGAGGACAAGAGGGAGGGAATACACAAACAAAAACAAAGAGAATTCAACTGAGCCAAAATGATGATGTATGTATGTTAAGCTACGAAGACACTTGGGGAGAACACTTGTGATATCATTTAACAGTTCTCTGCAGGAAACTGGGAAATTAAGTACTAGAGTGGAAAGCCAGGCATGCAATAAAACATCTATTCAAAATTACATCTCACGTTGACAGAGGAAAAGACTACGTAGGTCCATTGTTTTAAAGACCACTGGCATTTTTTTTTTTTTTTTTTTTAAGACAGAGTCTCACTCTGTCGCCTAGACTGGAATGCAATGGTGCGATCCTGGCTCACTGCAACCTCCGCCTCCCCGGTTCAAATGATTCTCCTGCCTCAGCTTCCTGAGTAGCTCGGATTACAGGAGCACACCACCAGGGCTGGCTAATTTTTGTATTTTTAGTAGAGACAGGGTCTCACCATGTTGGTCAGACTGGTCTCAAGCTCCTGACCTCATGCTCCGCCCCCACTTGGCCTCTAAAAGTGTTGAAATTACAGCCATGAGCCACCAGGCCCGGCCAGACCACTGGCATTTTAAAAGTTCCTAGAACCCTATCTAAAATCCAATTTTTCGGCCAGGAGCGGTAGCTCACGCCTGTAATCCCAGCACTTTGGGAGGCCCAGGAAGGCGGATCACGTGAGGTCAGGAGTTAGAGACCAGCCTGGCCAACATGGTGAAACTCCTCTCTACTAAAAATACAAAAATTAGCTGGGCATGGTGGCAGGCACCTGTAACCCCAGCTACTGGGAAGCTGAGGCAGGAGAATCGCTTGAATCCTGGAGATGGAGGTTGCAGTGAGCTGAGATCACACCACTGCACTCCAGCCTGAGCAGTAAGGAGGAAACTCTGTCTCAAGGAAGAAAAAAAAAAAAAAAAAATAGTGTTGGGTGTGGTGGCTCATGCCTGTGATCCCAGCACTTTGGGAGGCTGAGGTGGGCAGATCACTTGAGGTCAGGAGTTCAAAGACCAGCCTGGCCAACATATAATGAAACCCCATCTCTACTAAAAAATACAAAAATTAGCTGGATGTGGTGGTGCGTGCCTGTAGTCCCAGGTACTTGGGAAGCTGAGGCAGGAGAATCGCTTGAACCCGGGAGGTGGAGGTTGCAGTGAGCCAAGATCATACCACTGCACTCTAGCCTGGGTGACAGAGCGAGACTATCTCAAAAAAATAAAATAAATAAAATAAAGTCCAATTTTTCCTCTACTCAATGATTCACTCCTCTTAAAAACATGCTGTGTTGTATCTGAATGTAATACACTGGAGGAGAGCTGCATATGGTTTTCTGTGCTACTAATTGATACACAATGACATAAATATCACACTAACACAAAATATACATAAGAAATGCCCCCATGCACCACCATCTTACTCCACCCACCCTCCTTGTGCCCCTAGATTTGAGTGTGTACAGCTGTAGTTCCCATCATACCTCAGGTTCGATGTGTCTTGGAAAAAGAGAGGTGGTAAGGTATTTGTATAAAATTCTCATGTCATCTTGTTCTAATCCACTCCTGAAACATCAGAAAAACATTGCGTTAAATGTTTGGAATTGTCTTCTGTCTTTTCACTGCTCTGTGATCAGGCTCATTTTTTATTAAAAAAATTTTTTTTTTGAGACAGTGTCTTACTCTATCACCCAGGCCAAGTACAGTGGCATGATCATGGCTTGCTGTAGCCTCAACCTCCAGGGTTCAAGTGGTCCTTCCTTCTCAGCCTCTGGACTAGCTAGGACTACAGGCATGCACCACCACACCCAACTAATTTTTGTGTTTTCTGTAGAGATTGGGGGTCTCACTGTGTTGCCAGGTTGATTTTGAACTGGACTCAAGCAGTGCTCCTGCCTCAGCCTCCTAACAAGCTGGGATTACATATGTGAGTCATGTGCCCAGCCTCATCTTTTTTTGTTTTTTAAGAGATGAGTCTGGTCTGTCACTCAGGCTGAAGTACAGTGGTGTGATCATAGCTCACTGTAGCCTCCGATTCCTAGGTTCAAGCAAACCTCCCGCCTCAGCCTCCTGAGTACCTGGGACTACCAGTGTATCAAGAAGTTCACCACATGACTCAGGAAGGCAAAGAGTTAAACTTGAGTCCAGGCACTAGAACTTTATCCTGACCTAAAAAAGACTACTCCTATGTAGTATTGTATTTTACATGCCATTTGAGATAAAAAGCCACAAGGGATCTGGCTCTCTGGCTGAATTCTGTATAGCATTATTTAGGAAACCTTAAAAGCTACCCTGCTTCATTTTAGGAGCAGATGTCACCTAGCTTCCTGGGTTATACAGTAATGCCACATTTTCCCCCCTAGTCCCCTGGGAAAAAATACATCTGCTGTAGATATGGAACATGGTCCTGGGTCTCAGAAATGTACATGGATTTTAATTCTCTGGATCACAGTGTAGAAAAAAGGGGGAGAAAGAAACAAGCTTTCAGGAAAACCATCTGATCTGAAATGAGGCAGGAAGGAACGGCATGTAGAAAAAGCACTGAAGAACTAGCAGGCATCAGACTCCGGAATTGTTTTTTTAGCAAAAGACACAGACAATGAGGCTGAATCTGGGGGTTTTCTATTCAAGATCATTGAAATATCCTGAAGAAAATCTCTCTTTATGGAAACAAGGCCTTTCCACCACATCCCAGAGGGGCTCTCTTTTCCCAGCAAGGTCACATGTTAGGAAAAGGTATAAATGCTGCCCCTGCCCTAGGCCCTGCCACTTTATGTCTTACTTTCTCCTCTTCCATATCTACCTCTCTTCTTTCAAGGTTTGATTCCATGAGTCTTTTTATTTTTGTATTTTTAGTAGAGATGGGGTTTTACCATGTTTACCAGGCTTATCTTGAACTCCTGACCTTAAGTGATCCACCTGCCTCAGCCTCCAAAAGTGCTGGGATTACAGGTGTGAACCACTGTGCCCAGGTGACTTCCATGAATCTCATCCACGACTAAACCTGTATGGGAGCCCCATATACAGGATTTTTTTTTTTTTTTTTTTTTTGGAGACAGAGTCTTACTTCCTCTGTTACACACACACACACACACACACACAAAGGAAACTCCTACAGCAGGTTGTTTTTGTTTTTTGCCAAGTAGAAAGTTCCAGGACCCAAGGTAAAGCCAGCAAAGAAGTGATTCAAAAACCATTAATATGGCCGGGCACAGTGGCTTACACCTGTAATCCCAGCACTTTGGGAGGCCGAGGCAGGCAGATCACTTGTCGTCAGGAGTTTGAGACCAGCCTGGTCAACATGGCAAAACCCCGTCTCTACTAAAAATACAAAAATGTAGCTGGGCGTGGTAGTGTGCTTATAATCCCAGCTACTTAGGAGGCTGAGGTAGGAGAATTTCTTGAACCCAGAAGGCAGAGGTTGCAGTGAGCCGAGATTGTGCCACTGCACTCCAGCCCAGGTAACAGAACGGGACTCCATCCTCAAAAAAAAAAAAAAAAAAAAAAGGTATTTTAACTCAGCATAGGCAACTTCTTTCTTATCTGTCACCTCCATTCCTAGCATTCCTAGGCCTTCTCCCTTCCAAAAGACAATGAAGCAATCCTGAAATATTAAATTATAGTTATGCAAGATGTTATCTGAGTCATCAATGATTGCAAAACAAAAAGTCTTTTACCAACCAAGTGCCAGGTCCCAGTCACATTCTAGTAGATGTCTCCACTCTCAAATGGGTAATTTCAAAACATTATACTGGCCCAGGGCAGTGGCTCATGCCTATAATCCCAGCACTTTGGGAGGCCAAGGTGGGTAAATCACCTGAGGTCAGGAGTTCAAGACCAGCCTGGCCAATAACGCAAAACAGCATCTCTACTAAAAAAAAAAATACAAAAATTTGCCAGGTGTCATAGTGCACCTCTAATTCCAGCTCCTGGAGAGACTGATGCAGGAGAATCACTTGAACCTGGGAGGTGGAGGTTGAAGTGAGCCGAGATCATGCCATTACACTCCAGCCTGGGCAACAGAGGAAGTGAGACTCTGTCTCAAGAAACCAAAACAACAACAACAAAAAAAACAAAACAAAAATATACTAAGTAAATACGTAAGAGAAGTATATACTCTGCTTGTGACAATTTATTTTTTTTTATTTTTGGTAGAGATAGAGCCTCATGATATAATCCAGGCTGGCCTCCAAGTAACTCCTGGCTCAAGCAATCCTTCTGCCTCCACCTCCCCAGTAGCTGGGACTATAGATATGCGGCACCATGCCTAGCTTAAAAGTCTTTCTCGGTACTTAAATGTAACAGCTTTGGAATTAGCAATTCTGTCAAAACCTGCCTTTTTTTTTTTTTTTTTTTTTTTTTTTTTTTTTTTTTTTT
>NW_022437099.1:1629968-1690305 GCF_009761245.1 Sapajus apella | reverse complement strand
GAGATGGAGTCTCACTCTGTCACCCAGGCTGGAATGCAGTGGCGTGATCTCAGCTCACTGCAACCTCTGCCTCCGCCTTCCGGGTTTAAGCAATTCTCTGCTTCAGCTTCCTAAGTAGCTGGGATTACAAGTGGCCACCACCACGCACGGCTAATTTTTGTATTTTTAGTACAGATGGGGTTTCACCAAGTTGGTCAGGATGGTCTTGAACTCCTGACCTTGTGATCTACCCGCCTTGGCCTCCCAAAGTGCTGGGATTACAGGAATGAGCCACCGCACCCGGCATTTTTTTTTTTTTTCAGACAGGGTCTTGCTCTGTCACCCAGGCTGCAGTATAGCAGTGCAATCATAGCTCACTGCTACCTCAAACTTCCAGGCTCAAGTGATGCTCTGGGCTCAGCCTCTGTAGTCTCTGTAGTTGGGACTATAGTGTGCACCACAATGCCCACCTAATTTTTTTCCCCCATTTTTTGTAGAGATAGAGTCTCACTATGTCACCCAGGCTGGTCTTGAACTCCTGGTCTCAGGTGATCCTCCTGCCTCAGCCTCCCAAAGTTCTGGGATTACAAGTGTGAGCTACCATGCCTGAAGTAACATGCTGTCTTTCTTCGAGCTTCCTTTAGTTGCTACTTCCTGGGATTGATCTTTCCCCGTGAGCACACTGGATGGGACAACAGAACAGTTCAGTGCAGCCAGCAGAGCTGTGTCCTGCTCAACTCTAGCAGATGCCATGCCCCAGGATGACGATGCCAACAGGATCCCTGGACCCGGGCAACAGACAATCCTGTGACTCCAGGCTTCCAAGGCCCAACACTGCTGGTCACTCTGGCTCCACAGTTTCCCAGAATGAGCTCCTGGAGGAGCCTCTGCTCCAAGCATTCACTCTTCCTCTCAGGAGTCTGCACCAATGGCAGGGCTTGTGTTCTGTCCCAGAGATCAGAATCTCAGCTACCCTTCTCTTTCCAGTGGAGACAAGGCCATGGGTCACGGCTGCTGGATTCTGGCTTCTCACACTACATCTCCCTATTACTGTGGATGTACGTAACCTGTAAGCACCTCCTGTCATTTTCATCTGTGGGAGAGCCATTCCCTGCATAGACCTGCTGCTACAGAAGCACATCTTCCCATCTCTTACATTTCATGGCAATATTTCACTTTGCTAACATCGTGTGAGTAACACAGAAAGCAACTACAGCAGGGTCAGTTAGTGCAGCGTTAGGATACCTGATAGATAATTTGTCAAATTAAAATGTAGACGGAGGCCAGGCATGGTGGCTCACACCTGTAATCCTAGCACTTTGGGAGGCTGAGGCTGGCAGATCACTTGAGGTCAGGAGTTTGGGACCAGCCTGGCTGTGGAAGATAGGAAAGTTCCTCTTCAAAGTTTTCTTTCTTGTTAGAGAATAAATCCTTCTTGCTTTCTGCTAATAACTCTTTGTTAAGCCCTATCCTATGTAGCTGTTAGATATGTTACAGGCACGTAGTATTCTATGTCCTTGTACATTAACCAAGATATCTGTGCTAGATGTGCTCAGAGGCGTGTCCCAGCTCGCAGCCTATGTTCCTTCCTTATTTGGACTTTTTTGTTCTCCATTGCTTTTACCGGTTTAGACAAGTTTTAAGTTGTTAGCCAATCAGGTTTCAGTTTAGACTGTGAGTTCTGACCCCAACCAACAGAGATCAGATACAGTAATAAGGACAATCCCAAATGCATAAAGGATAAATATGCCTGCTTTTCCTTTGTTTGTTGTACTCTCCTGGCACGACTGCTGGTAAGAGTACCCTTCCTGCAGAAAGTAAAAATTGCCTTGCTGAAAGATCCTTTGTCATAGTGCTAATTTTTCTTTGTGGCACTGAGTATGTTTCCAACACTAGCCAACATGGTGAAACCCTGTCTCTACTAAAAATACAAAAATTAGGCAGGAATGGTGGCAGAGGTCTGTAATCCCAGCTATGTGAGAGGTTGAGGCAGGAGAATCTCTTGAACCTGGGAGGCGAAGGTTGCAGTGAGCTGACATGACGCCACTGCACTCCAGCTTGGGCAACTGAGACTCGGTCTCAAAAAAAAAAAAAGAAAAGAAAGGAAAAGAAAGTGGGCTATTGTCAATGGGAACGTAAGACTTGAGGGTGCTGGAGCAGCTGCAGGAGGGTTGGCCACTCCCTGCTGTGCCTCGATGGTTTCTCTCCACCCTCTCAAGGCCAAAGTGCAACCTCAGTTGGCACCCAGCTCTTGGGAGTCACATATGCTAGGCAGTCTCGTGCCTGCCTTGTTCCTACTACAGGACACAAACATAGTTTGATGATAGCCAGTAATTTCCTGGTCTATATAACACTTTGGACTTCTAGCCTCTTTTAAAGAAAGTAGGTGCAATGGCGTATGCTTGTAATCCCAGCACCTTGGGAGGCTGAGGCAGGTGAACCGCTTGAGGCCAGGAGTTTGAGACCAGCCTGGGCAACATAGTGCAAGAAAAAAAAAAAATGTATAAAAATTATGCTTTTCATGTTTATCATTTCTTTAAAGATGTTTTTGGAAAAAAACTCCAAAATAAAAAACTTACCTTATAGGAACATTTTCTCCATCTTTCATACATCCAGTTTTAAACTCCCCTGCTTGGAAATTTTAACCCAAATCACCCTAGTTCTGCTTTAAATAATCACTGCTTTATTTTGACAATATGAAGATGCTTCCTACCCATCCTCCCTTCTGCGGGTTCCTGTTTGACAACCTGCCATCAATCCAGTCACTGCTGTTTTTATTACCTGAAGAGTTTCTCTTCTTTTACTACCACGCCTTGGGGTGTACCTACCAGATAAGCTGATCATTATAGAGAAATGCAGTGTATTTGACTATATTCAGGCTTTCCTCCATTCTATTAATAAAGGACTGGATTTTCAAATAAGTCATTTTATCCAACGGGAAGAAGCTGATTCCACCAAAAATGTCAAGTAGGTCACATGACTGCAAATGCAGCGTTTGCAAATACTGTAGGAAAAAAAATAGGGCATAAAATTTACTCATAGTACACTGAATCTAATGCTCCCTGATAGCTGAAAATAATCTTATGTCATATTCATATTTATGGTACAATTACATACTGGTAAATAGCGCAACAGTAAGGCCATGGTGAAGACATGGGTAACTGAATGTGAACTCTACCAATTCAAGATACAAAGTTCAAACACATCTAGTTAATGTTTATTCAGTATTGTGTTTTACATCTTTAAAGTGAAAAAAAATTATTATTATTTTTTGGGTACAGATAGTCTTGCTTTTTGCCCAGGCTGGTCTCGAACTTTTGGCCTCCATGATTCTTGTGTCTAGGCATCCCAAAGCACTGGGAATACAAGTGTGAGCCACCATGCCCAGCTAGCACTTTAAAGTATTTAATTCTTTGCCAGGCATGGTGGCTCACACCTATAATCCCAGCACTTTGGGAGGCCAAGGTGGGCAGATCACTTGAAGTCAGGAGTTTGAGACCAGCCTGGCCAACTCAGCAAAACCTCGTCTCTACTTAAAATACAAAATTAGCTGGGCGTGGTGGCCTGCAATCTCAGCTACTTGGGAGGCTGAGACAGGAGACTCCCTTGAACCTGGGAGACGGAGGTTGCAGTGAGCCAAGATCGTGCCACTGCATTCCAGCCTGGGTTTTAGAGCAAGACTCTGTCTCAGAAAAAAAAGGTATTTAATTCCTTCAAACTAGATTAGCCTAATGAAGGATATATCCATTAATACTACAGAGAGTGCCATCTCCCCCCAACCACCCCGACACGGAGTCTTGCTGTGTCACCCAGGCTGGAGTGCAGTGGTGCAATCTCAGCTCAGTGCAACCTCTGCCTCGTGGGTTCAAGCGATTCTCCTGCCTTAGCCTCCTGAATAGCTGGGATTACAGGCATGTGCTACCAGGCCCAACTAATTTTTTTGTATTTTTAGTAGAGATGAGGTTTCACCATGTTGGCCAGGCTGGTCTCAAACTCCTGACCTCGTGATGTGCCCACCTCCACCTCCCAAAGTGCTGGGATTATAGGTGTGAGCCACTGTGCCCAGCTGAGAGTGCCATCTTATATTAAAATCATGTCTAAAGGATATGTAGTCAGGACAACAGTTGTATCCATATGTTGATGGGTAAGAGAGAAATGAGAACAAGAATAGAAACCAGAAGATAATATGCGAGTGGATAATTGGTCATTAAAATGACAAAACAAATGACAAAGTAATTCAGAGAAACAAAAAAATTCAAAAATAACTATGAAAGGTGTTTTAGAGAGAAAAGTTGAATTCAAAAGTAGATACAGAAGGTATTTTAAGAAGAAAATAAACTGATAATTATTTCTACAAGATAAACTGGGCTGGGCGAGTTTGCTCATGCCTTTAACCCCAACACTTTGGGAGGCTGAGGAGGGAGGATAGCTTGAGGCTAGGAGTTCAAGACCAGCCTGGGCAAAACAGCAAGACAAGACACTGTCTCTCTTTTTTCGTTTTTAAAAAAAGATAAACTGAGCTTGACAAGATAGGGTGAGATATGCAAAATTCAGGTACCATGAAAGACAACATCAGCTATTCACTTGGGACAAATCACCCTAATCATCGCTAATCTGACAAAGCCTATAACTTTTATCTGCATCAACACAGTTTATGCCTGTTTAGTGAACAGAATGAATCCCTAAAAATGTGCAACTCCAGTAATTAAGTTTTCCTAATCAACTCATCTATCATACAAAAGATGGCTTTTGAGTAAGCCCAGAGGGATAGACGCAGGTAAAACACAGATGAAGCCAAATGACATCTCCAGGGCTCTTTATGAGCCCTGGGCAAAAGCAGGAAGCTCTGCCTTAGGCCAAAGCTGGAAGGAGGGTTCCAGAGTGCACACCTCGCTGCTCCAGTTTTGCTACGGGCCGTCTCGGGCTCTCTGCCTCTTTCAAGCTCTGGGTTTTTTGTAAATAAGGAACAAACTTGTCTGTTCTCGTTTCTCTAAAAATCTGCTGAATGCTTACTAAATTTATAAATAAAATTCAAAACACTTACGCGATGGAAGAATTTCTCTAATCTTTCTTTTAGAAGTTTGACACCTCCATCTTCCATGGCTTTCAGAAATGTACCATTAAAAAGCTAATGATGTAAAAGATTTCAGAAAAGAAAATCAATTTCCTATAGTCACTTTTTCAGTATAACAAGTTCTTTTTCCTTTAGATTATTAATTCAGCTCATTAAATCTTCCAGTTCTTTTCAATAGAGAAAATATTTACATCAGAAAACTGGAATTAAAAATATGTTATAAAAAATACTGTTAAGTGATGCTGTAATATTTATGAAACCACTTAATTGCTCTAGACATCTTTCAAAAATTTCAACTCACACCTAAGTTTCAATTTACATAAATAATATCTCTCAAATTTTTATTTTATTTTTTCTCTCAATGATGGAATCACCTACATTTTTATCCTTTTTTCTGAGGCAGAATCTCACTCTGTCATGAGTGCAGTGGCATGATCTTGGCTCACTGCAACCTCTGATTCCCGGGTTCAAGTGATTCTCCTGTCTCAGCCTCCTGAGTAGCTGGGACTACAGATATGCACCACCACTTCTGGCTAAATTTTGGATTTTTTATAGTGTAGATGGGGTTTTGTCATGTTGGCCAGGCTGGTCTTGAACTCCTGATCTCAGGTGATTTGCCTGCTTTGGCCTCCCAAAGTGCTGGGATTACAGGTATGAGCCACTGTGCCTGGCCTCCTTTTATTTGACACAGGATCTCACTCTGTGTCCAGGATGGAGTGCAGTGGCGCAATCACAGTTCACTGCAGCGTCAACCTCCCAGGCTCAAGCAATCCTCCCACCTCAGCCTCTTGAGTAGCTGGGACTACAGACATGCACCATGACGCCTGGCTAAATTTTATAACAATTTTTTGTAGAGATGGGGTCTTGCTATATTGCCCAGATTGGTCTTAAACTCCTGGGCTCAAGCAATCCGCCCTCCTCAGCCTTCCAGAATGCTGCAATTACAAATGTGATCCACTGTGCCCTGCCTCACTGAAATTTTTAAATCATAAAATTATCTGCATTCTGTACCTTCCTTGAGGACACAGACACACTTTTTCATCAATGGTAACACATTCCTAGTATAAGGCTGAGAAAGAGAAGAGAATTCAATACTTATTGAATAAATGTACACATAAACCTCACTACCTGTTTCAAAGGCCTCATGATTTTCTTCTCTAAGACAAATACGTAGCCACTTTGTAGTCATTTAAAGATTTATCTTTCAATAACCCTGGAGCCTGTAAACAAGGGTAATTGGTTGGACTCTCAGTTCAAAAAGAATGCCACACTTACCTTGTACATGCTGTAGCACTGCTGGAGCACTGAACTATAAACCTTGTCCTGCAAACAACACAAAAACATAGCACAGATCTCAATTCAAGGGAAAAGCGATGTCTATCGTACAGACGGCAAAGGTACAATGAGTCTTGGCAAAACAATATAATGCTTATAAACTTTGTCCCACAATATTTGTTTGCTGAAACAAAGTGTTTACATTCTTTTTTTTTTTTTTTGAGATAGAATCCCACTGTGTTGTCCAGGCTGGAGTGCAGTGGTGCTATCTTGGCTCATGGCAACCTTTGCCTCCCTGTTCAAGCGATTCTCCTGCCTCAGCCTCCCAAGTAGCCAGGATGACAGGTGTGTGCCACCACGCCTGGCCAATTTTCGTAGTTTTAGTAGAGACAGGGTTCCGCTATATTGGTCAGGCTGATCTCGAATTCCTGACCTCAAGTGATCTGCCTGCCTTGGGCTCCCAAAATACTGGGATTTTAGGTGTGAGCCACATTCCTGGCCCAAAGTGTTTAAATTCTTTTTTTTTTTTTTTTTTTGAGACGGAGTTTCGCTCTTGTTACCCAGGCTGGAGTGCAATGGCACGATCTCGGCTCACCGCAACCTCCGCCTCCTGGGTTCAGGCAATTCTCCTGCCTCAGCCTCCTGAGTAGCTGGGACTACAGGCACGCACCACCATGCCCAGATAATTTTTTGTAGTTTTAGTAGAGACGGGGTTTCACCATGTTGACCAGGATGGTCTCGATCTCTTGACCTCGTGATCCACCCGCCTCGGCCTCCCAAAGTGCTGGGATTACAGGCTTGAGCCACCGCGCCCGGCTTTTTTTTTTTTTTTTTTTTTTTTTGAGACAGAGTCTCACTCTGTCACCCAAGCTGGAGTGCAGCGGTGCAATCTTGGCTCACTGCAACCTCTACCTTCCAGGTTTAAGTGATTCTCCTGCCTCAGCCTCCTGAACAGCTGAGACTAGGCAAATGCCACCATGCCTGGCTATTTTTTTTTGAATTTTTAGTAGAGATGGGGTTTCACCATGTTAGCCAGGATGGTCTTGATCTCCGGACCTCGTGATCTGCCCATCTTAGCCTCCCAAAATGCCGGGATTACAGGCGTAAGCCACCTTTCTGCCAGAAGTGTTTAAATTCCAATTTGTGAATCAGTATGCCTAACTTTAGGAGGGTTTTAAATACAGATGCAGAGCAGAAGGTATTAGTGAGATAAGATGCATATACATTTTAAAAAGATTGTGCTAATGTAAACAACGAACAGGAATCTTTGCCATACACCCTGAGAAACTTCTGCAAAAGCCACCTAATTTAAATCCGACCAAGTAAGGCACTCAACATACTCAGGAATACATTTAAAAAATAAATAAAAAACGACACATTACCAACAATTCCTCCTCCTGATATTCAATAATCGGTTTTCCATCTTTACTCTGTTTTTCAATTATAGGATTCCGAACAACCTACAACGTTTGATAAACTGAAATTATACAATGAATTCATTATACCATGTTTTTGATTTTGCCTTAATTTAAAAAATTTTAACTTTACAGCATCAGAAACACAACTTCTTAAGACAGCTCCAAGAACAAATAAAGCAAATAGGAACTTGGTTTTAAAATTGCAACCAATTTGATTGTAATTTGACTTTGATGCAATAGCCAGAGAACTTTCCTAAATTCTCAACAGTAAAGATCACCCATATACAAACCACAGTGCTTCCACTGTGTTATGGGAAAAAAAAAAATCACCCATAACTTTACCATACAATTTCAGAAAGATACACTCTATATGTAAATACCATGACCATCCAGAAATTTTCTTCCGGTTCATTGAAGAACTGTCTATTCTTCTGTGTATGTAAAGATTTTGCAGGTTTTGATGGGCTAAAGGTCCTACAAAAGGTTAAAAAAATATGTTTGGGACAATTCTCCAAGCAGAAGTTTTAAGAATTCACTGAACTTAAAAGGCACACTTAGAGGTATTACCTTGTAAACTGCACAATAGCTTCACACAATCCAACATTTCTAATCTTTTCATTCTTTTCTACTTCATTTGGATGATAAAATAAAATCTTATTTTCCTCCTGAAACGTGAAGAAACAGAAGCACAACATTAATATAAACATTTCATCTTAGCCGTTGAAAATGCAATGTTCAAGGTCTACCTCTTGTATCACCCATGCTAATGACAAAACAAAAACCGGTTTTAGAAAAACAGGAATTGTAATCCTAGCACTTGGAGAGGCCAACGCAGGAGGATCACATGAGTTAAGGAGTTCAAGACAAGCCTGGACAACACAGTGAGTCCTCGTCTCTATTATTTAAAATAATAAGAAAAACAGAAATTATATCATTGTGCAAATACCGCCTATCAGCCAGAAAGGCAATTTTGATACTCAATAAGTCACATTACATCTGAGGTAGCACCAGGTAATTTTTATGAAAATTCAGTCTCTAGATTTCTTTCCTAGTACTAATTTGTAATACACCAATACCTGTAAGAAATGAAGGTGTGCGGCCGGGTGTAGTGGCTCACTCCTGTAATCCCAGAACTCTGAGAGGCTGAGGTGGGTGGATCACCTGAGGTCAGGAGTTCGAGACCAGCCTGGCCAACATGGTGAAACCCCATCTCTACTAAAAATACAAAAAATTCACCAGGTGTGGTGGCGGGCAACCAGCAATCCCAGCTACTTGGGAGCTTTGGAGGCCAGGGCAGGAGAATCGCTTGAACCCGGGAGGTGGAGGTTGCCGTAAGCCAAGATCGTGCCATTGCACTCAGCCTGGGCAACAAGAGTAAAACTCTGTCTCAAAAAAAAAAAAAAGTATGCACATCTACAGACACACAGCTGCCTGAAAATTAAATCCAGCCTTTCACAGGCATTTGAACAGACAAGTTTTTTTTTTGTTGTTGTTGTTGTTTCTGGAGACATGGTCTCTTGCACAAGCTAGAATGCAGTGGCGTAATTACAGCTCGCCTGCAGCTGTAATTGGGCCACTGGGCTCAAGTGATCCTCTCGCCTCAGCCTCCTGAGTAGTTGGAACTACAGGTGCATGCCACCACGCCTGGCTCATTTTTCAATTTTTTTTTTTTTTTTTTGGTAGAGATGGGGGTCTTGCTATGTTGCCCAGGCTGGTCTGGAACTCCTGGCCTCAAGCAATCCTCCCATCTAGGCCTCCCAAAGTGTTGGAATTACAGGTGTGAGCGACGGCGCCCAGCCTGGAGTCTTTAAAAGAACTGTGACTTGCTGGCAAAACACAGCTGCGGACATTCTTTGAGAAAGTCACCGTTCCCACCTCAGAAAAACAACACCCACACTCACACCAAACCTCCTGGAATTTATTTCCTCATTCGGCAGAAAACTTTTACAGGGTCTTCAGCATTGCATCATTTGGGGGCTAGCATCTGCCACTCTGGTTCCACGCCTCTAGTCCGGGACTTCCCACATCACAAAGCCAAGTTCAATTTTAATTTCCCAGAACTGACACAAAGTGCAAAGAGCCCCAGCCTGGGGTGTGGGGTGATCCACGCGACCCGGCTTTATTCCGCCCCAGGACCTACAGCGGTTGCTGCTTTCTGTCACGTCCCTGCCGCAGCCCCCGGCCCGGACTCGCACCTGGCACAACGCAGGCTCGGTCAGGGCAGCTCCAGGTGGGCAGAACCACAGGGCCGCCTCCCCGGGGAGCACCGACGCCGGCCGGCCGCCCGCCCCTCGGGCCAGTCGACCCCGCGCGCCGCCCCCTCCGCGTACCTCTCCTTCGCGCGGTCCGAAGCGCGGGTTGTAGATGAAGAAACTCAGCAGCGCCGGCGGGAACTGCTTCTCCTGGGTCGCCCAGGCCCCGCTCCCGGCGCCGGCCGCCGCGGCAGCCATCCCGGTCCGGCCCCCACCTCGGGAGCCTCCTTCGGCCCGCCCAGGGACAGCAGATACCGGCCGGGAGACTGCACTTCCGCCTCCCTAGCCACCGCCCCGGAAGCACTTGCCTACGGCCCGGAAGAAGAACCCGCAGAGCAGCGTCCTCTTCTGGCACCCCGGCGTGGGCTTGCTGCCGTCTGTTTCCTGGCCGCCGAGTTTGTTTTGCTGGCTCGTGGAGTTCTGTCCTGGCCACAGGCGAGGGCTGCGAGTTTCACGAAAAACTGAGTGGGGCACTTTTTTTTTTTTTTTTTTTTGAGATGGATTCTGTTTGTCATCAGGCTGGAGTACAGTGGCGCGATCTCAGCTCCCTGCAGCCTAAACCTCCGGATTTAGGAGGATTGCTCAAGCAATCCTCCTGCCTCAGCCTCCCCAGTAGCTGGGATTACAGGCGGGGCCACCAAGGCCAGTTTTTTTTTGTAGAGGTGGGGTCTCACTATGTTGCCTAGGCTGCTCTCGAACTTCTGACCTCAAATGGTCTCCCACTTCGTCCTCCCAAAGTGCTGAGATTACAGGCGTGAGACACCATGCCCAACCTGTTGTTGTTTTGGTTGTATTGTTTTTAATTTAGAAACAGGATCTTGCTTGTTGGAGAGCTGTGGTGCCACCATAACTTACTGCAGCCTCCAACTCTTAGAGACAGGGGCTCGAACTCTCGGCATAAAGGGAGCTTCCTGCCTCTGTTACTGAATGGAAGGTCTTCACTATGGATTGTTCAGGTTTTTGGCGTGAACAAAATGCACACAAAAGAGGGAAAAAAAGAACAAAGCAAGGAAAGACAACAAAACTGGAGCAACAAAGATTTATTGAAGTGAAAGCACAATTCACAGAATGGGAGCAAGTTGGCTCAGGCAGCGCAATAGTCTCCATTAGGATTTTTGTTAAGCTGAAAGAATTTGGTAACACCCCTAGGTACCCTTTAGAGGCCTGCGATTGGTTATACCCTCTGAACGATTGGCCTGTGACCAATCGGAGGCTGAAGTGGAGCCTTGCCAGGGGCAATCAGAGGCTGAAGTAGAAACTTCTGTCTTGTTATTCCAGGAATGAACACGAGGCCTCCATGCTGCCTAATCTTGCCCATAACTGGCTGCACCAGCTGTTTTTTTGCTTCTGCCTTAACCCTTGATTACCCTCATTTCCTATTCTCCTGCCTCACCTGGCCTCTCAAAGTGCTGGGATTACAGGCGTGAGCCACCTGCACCTGGCCAATTGTTTTGTTTTTAATTTCTTTAAAAATGATTTTATTTTGAGACACAAGCTTGCTTTGTTGCCCACGCTGGAGTGCAGGGACCAGATCATAGCTCACTGCAGCCTAGAACTCTTGAGCTCAAGTGATCCTCCCACCTCAGCCTCCCAAATAGCTGGGACTACAGATGCGTGCCACCATGCCTGGCTAATTTTTAAATTTTCTGAAGAGCTGGGGGTCTCATTATGTTAACCCAGGCTGGTCTTGAACTCCTTGGCTCAAGTGATCCACTGGCCTTAGTCTCTCCAAGTGCTGGGATGATAGGTATATTACTGGAGCCCCTGTGCCCACCATGGCATAGTAGTTTTGTAGAAGGAAATGTAAAGACACAAAGGAAGCCTTACTTGGAAAGAAACAAGGCTGGGACTGGTGGCTCATGCCCGTAATCCCAGCGCTTTGGGAGGTCAAGGTGGGTGAATCGCCTCAGGTCAGGAGTTTGAGACCAGCCTGGTCAACCTAGTGAAACCTTGTCTCTACTAAAAATACAAAAATTAGCCATGCATGATGGTGCATGCCTCTGGTCCTGGCTACTTGGGGAGGCTCGAAGCAGGAGAATTAGTTGAACCCAGGATGCAGAGGTTGCAGTGAGCCAAGATCGCACCACTGTACTCCAGACTGGGTGACAGAACAAGACCCTGTCTCATAAAAAGAAAAAAAGAAAACACATTTAGGGGCATGTCGGGGTTACCACCTGCAGAGGTCTGTCCTGCAGACACTGACTCAACGATGGGTGAATAAATTCACTCACTCACCGAATACAGTGAATGAATGGGCTGGGGTGTCTGGGGCACTAGCAGACACTAGAGAAGAGTGCTGTAAAGAGATAGCAGCTGCCTGCTGAGCAGCTCCTACTCCAGGCTTTCATTTAGTATATCAAAGGACAAGGGTCTTTGGATAAATAAGAGGATAATTAACTTCTGCCCACCCCTGAGTAGAAAGCAATTAAGCACAGGAGGTAAATCAAAGGTCAGTCTTAGGATCACCTGAGTAAACAAGCTCGATAGATAAACTACTCTACATTCCTTTGTATTTGGGCCCTAATCTCTCTGGCTTCAGCCAAGAGACTCTGGCTGCCTTAAGCCAGCTGTATTACTGGAGCTTACGCAACACCCCTAGGCCTTCCAGGAGGGTTTGTGGCTATTACAACTAAAATTTTTCCCACCAGCCTGACTGAATCCCCACAGGGGCAGATGTGCATTCCTTTCTGCTCATTAACATTATTGACAGAGTCCCTGTTTGAGAGACCTCAGGTGACCAATGGATCACCTACACCTATGAAGTTTGCCCCTCCCCTCCATTCCTTCGGCACATGTTTGGAGGCAGATGGGGCACTGTGTGTACCATGGAGGCGGGACCAGAGGTGGCAGACTCCCCAGAGTGCCTGTTCCCAGACCTTGTCGCCTGGATTCCCTTGCCTTTGAGTTATGTGGGTGGTGGCATAGTTGGGACCGCTTGTTACAGTTATTTGGAGTCAAGCCTTTGCAGCATATGGCTTGGCCAAACTCAAGAAGACCTTCGTTTATGTTGCCTCATCTGTCACATACTCAGTTTGGAAGCAGAACCACTTCCTGATCCAGCCTGGCAGCATAGACCACGTTTGGGGAAGCAATGAGTTGGAATTTGGACTTCAGACAGATCTGTGTGACATACCCACTTCTGCCATTCACCAACTGCACCAGTCTCCTTGCACCAAATAAGAGATAGAGACTTGCCGGGTGCAGTGGCTCATGCCAGTAATCCCAGCACTTTGGGAGGCTGAGGCAGGCAAATCACGAGGTCAAGAGATTGAGACCATCCTGGCCAACATGGTGAAACCCTGTCTCTACAAAAAATACAAAAATTAGCTGGGTGTGCTGGTGCATGCCTGTAGTCCCAGCTACTCGGGAGGCTGAGGCAGGAGAATTGCTTGAACCCAGGAGGTGGAGGTTGCAGTGAGCTGAGATCACGCCACTGCACTCCAGCCTGGCAACAGAGCAAGACTTCATCTCAAAAAAAAAAAAAAGAAAAAAAGAAAAGAAGAAAGAAATAGACTCTCTAGTCTCTACTTCTTATATGGGAAATGGCTAATAGTAAATTCCTGCCAAGTGGGACTTTCACTTAAAGAATTAAATGGGACCATGAATGTGTATCAAGTGCCAGCACCTAATCATTACTTAATAAACAATTGCTACTGCTCCTTGCTATTGACTTTCCCAATTAGCTTGCTCTAGTGCATGAAATTATTCCATTAGAAATACATGTTTTGGCTGGGTATGGTGGCTCATGCCTGTAATCCCAGCAATTTGGGAGGCCAAGGTGGGCGGATCACTTGAGGTCAGGAGTTTGAGACCAGCCTGGCCAACATGGTGACACCCCGTCTCTACTAAAAAGAACACAAAAACTAGCCATGTGTGGTGGCAGGTGCCTGTAGTCCCAGCTACTCGGGAGGCTGAGGCAGGATAATTGCTGGGACCTGGGAGGCAGAGGTTGCAGTGAGCTGAGATCATACCACTGCACTCCAGCCTGGGTGACAGAGCGAGAGTCTGTCTCAAAAATAAAAATAAAAAATACAAATAAAGTACAAGTTGCTATATAAGTGAGATTAACAATTTATAGTCTGAGTCACAGTTTCTTCCAGGATGCCTCTTTGTCCTTGTACATGTTTACTGCTCCCTTCCTCCCACATGCAATTCATTGCAGGATGCATCAAAAGTGGGAGATGACATAAAAACAAAACGAAACATCCAGAGATCAAAGAAAAGAGCATGCTTTTATGGTTTCAAAGTCAAGGATGCAAGAACACTTGACATCAATGCATCCGCCTCTCCTAGCACAGTCCTTGGGTGTGCATGGGTACGAGGTGGGAGTGGTAATAATGACAGACACCCACATAGGTTTGGAGGTCTCAGAGGAGAGGGTATGTGTGTCTTTCTCCCTTGGGAGGCTGGGGTAGGTGGCGAGCTTTGCAGAGTTCCCCTCTGGGTCAAGCACAGTGCAGTAACAGTAGAATTACTAGAAGTATCTGGGCGAGAAACCCTTATTGGCTCAGGAGGAAGCTGAATGATTTACTTGTGCACAGACGGAATTCAGAGAAGGCCAGTGCTGAGAAGCCTCAAGGTCGGGACCAGGAGAAGGTAGCCATGGCCCCTCAAGACCATGAGACTAGAGGGGATTGAGGATGACTCTGTGTTTGCTGTTTGGACTGAGAATACTCTGTGTTTGCTGTTTGGACTGAGAATACTCCAGTCCCATATGGGGCCTCAACTCTCTACCGCAACTTACAGTAAGAAAGGAGAAGATGTTGCTTAATTGCCTGACATAATTAAGATTCTGACACCCAGCACAATGGGAATTCAAATCAAGTTCAGTTATAGAAATAGAAGTTAGACATTTTGCACAAAGAATTTGCAAACTCAGAATTCCAAGAGAATGAGCCGTGGGAAAGACACATTTTGGTGTTGGAAAGGAAGCTCAGTTCCAAGTAGAAAGTCACAGTTCCAGCCAGGCACAGTGGCTCATGCCTGTAATCCCAGCACTTTAGGAGGCTGAGGCAGGTGGATCACTTGAGGTCAGGAGTTTGAGACCAGCCTGGCCAACGTGGTGAAACCCCATCTCTACTAAAAAAAAATATACAAAAATTAGCCGGGTGTGGTGGCAAGCGCCTGTAATTCCAGCTTCTCGGGAGGTGTAGGCACAAGAATCACTTGAACCTGGGAGGTGGAATTTGCAGTGAGCCGAGATCATGCCGCTGCACTCTGGCCTGGGCTACAAAGGGAGACTGCCTACAAAAAAAAAAGAAAAAAAAAAAAAAGCGAAGTCACAGTTCCAGACTAGGTGGTTCTGGACATAGGTTGTCATCCGTCTGTCTCCTCCCTATTAAGGGTATTGAGACAGGGTCTTGCTTTGTTGGCCAGGTTATAGTGCAGTGGTATGATCATAGCTCACTGCAGCCCCTAACTCCCTGGCTCAAGCGATTACTCGATCCTCCTGCCTTTGCCTCCTATATAGCTGGGACTACAGGGCGCGGGCAGCCATATCCTCCTCCCTATCAAGGAAAGTGAGCTTCTTGAGGTCAGGACTCTGTTGGAGTCATCTTCTGGTTCCTGCTGTCTAACACAGTGCCTATGTCACAGGACACAGTAAATGTGTGTTGAATGAATGAATGAATGAAGGAGGCAGGGGATGTGGAGGATGGGGCAATGGACATCCGAGATGAGCTTCCATCCTTCAGCGTTCAGCTACTGCATATCCTGTGAATGGAGCTCAGTCCACAGGCTGATCTGACATTCAGGTGAGTTCTCTACTCCACTCAGCATTAAGCTCTAAGAAGAAGTGGCAGGGTAAAGATTTGGGTGCAGTGTATACCTCTAAGACCATCTATACAAAGGGCCTCTTCATCCTATTCTGCTGGCAGAAATATCAGACCAGTGAGTTGAGTAATCAATCTTTTCTCTGTTGATTTAGAGCCCAGAGACACTGTGTCATTCAGAGGTGACCTTTTCTGTGAGAGTATGTCTTTCTCCTGCAGTTAACATTGCCCTTGACTTCCATCTCCTCCTGAATCAATTGTGAAGGAGCTTCAAAAAACCTGTTACTCTTTTTTTTTTTTTTTTTTTTTGAGACAGGTTCTCGCTCTATCGCCCAGGCTGGAGTGCAGTGGCACGATCTCGGTTAACTGCAACCTCTGCCTCCCAGGCTCAAGTGATCCTCCTGCCTCAGCCTCATGAGTAGATGAGACCACAGGTATGTGTCACCATGCCTGGCTCATTTTTTGCATTTTTGGTAGAGATGGGGTATCTCCATGTTGCCCAGGCTGGTCTCAAACTCCTGGGCTCAAGTGATGCTCCTTCCTTGGCCTCCTAAAATGCTGGGATCATAGGCGTGAGCCACAATGCCCAGCCTTGTGACCCCCCACTTTTTTTTTTTTTTTTGAGACGAAATCTTGCTCTGTTGCCATGCTGGAGTGCAGTGGCGTGATCTCAGCTCACTGCAACCTCCACCTCCTGGGTTCAAGCGATTCTCCTGCCTCAGTCTCCCTAGTAGCTGGGACTACAGGTGTCTGCCACTGTGCCCAGCTAATTTTTGTATTTTTAGTAGAGATGGAGTTTCACCATGTTGGCCAAGATGGTCTCAATCTCTTGACCTTGTTATCCGCCTGCCTTGGCCTCCCAGTTGTGACTCTTTTTATTCAAAAATTTCAAATGGGCACAATTTTTATCAGTCATGGTTCAACTGGAGAAGCAGAACCACCAAAAAATATATATTTATATACATATATTACATATAAGAATATAATTTTAGATGTTAATTTTAGATATTGTGCAATTATATAATTATGTAATACATGTCAAGAATTGCAGGTCTTGGCCAGGCATGGGGGCTCATGCCTGTAATCCCGCACTTTGGGAGGATGAGGCGGGTTGATCACCTGTGGTCAAGAGTTTGAGACCAGCCTGGCCAGCATGGCAAAACTCTGTCTCTACTAAAAATACAAAAATTAGCTGGGTGTGGTGGCGCACACCTGTAATCCCAGCTACTTGGGAAACTGAGGCAAGAAAATCACTTGAACTTGGGAGGCAGAGGTTGCAGTGAGCCGAGATGGTGCCATTGCACTCTAGCCTAAGTGACAGACCAAGACCCTGTCTCAAAAAAAAAAAAAAAAAAAGAGAGAGAATTACAGGTCTTATGAACTTGTTAGAGCTGGGGAAGAAGTGTCAGGAGAGTGTTGCCTTCATATCTGATCCTGAAGTTGGTGACTGCAGAGCAGTAAGTCACGAAGTGGCAGTTCATGTACAGTCAGGACAGACTGGACCCGATGAGGACAGACTGGAACCTACATTGGTCTCCCACTACCTCTGATTCTGATAAGGAGGGGGTCTTCCACGAAAAGCTGGTGTCCTTTGTCACAGAGAAAAACATATACCTGGTGGACAGGCAAGGGAGTTCACACCATAATTCCAGCACTTTGGGAGGCTGAGGAGGGAGGACTGCTTGAGCCCGGGCATTCCAGACCAGCCTGGGCAACATAGTGAGACTTCATCTCTACAAAAAAATTTAAAAATGAGGTGAGTGGATCGCTTGAGCCTGGGAGGTCAAGGCTGCAATAATCCATGATCATGCTTTTGCACTCTCGCCTGGGCAACAGGAGTGACACCTTATCTGAAAAAAACAAAAACAAAACCTATTCCTGGGGTTTGAGAGCTGAAGGAGGATCCCCTACCAAGGAGGTGAACCAGCAGATGAATGACCACCCAGCACTGACTCCCAAGAGTAAAATACTATGGCTACTGCCTTGTGCCACCTTTCAAGTCCCAGGCAAAATGTCTCATGGCCTACCCTAGCTACTTAACTAAAACCAAAACAAGCTGACATATGAAAAAGCCATCACAGGCCGGGCGCGGTGGCTCAAGCCTGTAATCCCAGCACTTTGGGAGGCCAAGGCGGGTGGATCACGAGGTCAAGAGATCGAGACCATCCTGGTCAGCACGGTGAAACCCCGTCTCTACTAAAAATGCAAAAAATTAGCTGGGCATGGTGGCACGTGCCTGTAATCCCAGCTACTCAGGAGGCTGAGGCAGGAGAATTGCCTGAACCCAGGAGGCGGAGGTTGCGGTGAGCCGAGATCGCGCCATTGCACTCCAGCCTGGGTAACAAGAGCGAAACTCCGTCCCAAAAAAAAAAAAAAAAAAAAAAGAAAAAGCCATCACAAGTAATGCCACAATTTGATAAAGTAAGGCAGCAGGTACACAGGGGTTGTTACGTTGCTTGGTATTCTCCTTACTTTGAAACACTTTATGATTTAAAAATAATTTAAGGGCCAGACACAGCGACTCACACCTGTAATCTTAACACTTTGGGAGGCTGAGGCAGGCAAATCACTTGAGCCCAGGAGTTGGAAACCAGCCTGGCTGACATGAGATGCCCATCTCTCCAGAAAAAAAAAAAAAAAGAGAAGAGAAGAAAAGAAAAAAACTTAGCTGGGGATGGCAGCATGCACCTGTAGTCCAAACTACTCAGGAGGCTGAGGTGGGAGGATCACCTGAGCTGGAGGAGGTCAAGGCTGCAGGAAGCCATGATCATGCCCTTATATGCCGGCCTGGGCAACAGAGCAAGACCCTGTCTCCAAAAACATAATAATTTAAGGTGAATAGATTTACGTTCACTGAATCTATTTTCATTCATTGTAGAGCCTCTAGGAAAACAATGTCAAAATCTATCCCCGCAGCAAAAAATGTTGACTTTTTGAAACCCGTGAAAATGTATGTAAATAGTCTTGCCAGTGAATAAATTAACAGGCCAGGTGGAAACTATCCTGGGGATTCCAATTTCATCTGCCTTCTTAAGTGTTTGCAAAGTAATCCCATACCTTAACATTAGCAGAAGAGACATAAGATAGGTTTTTGCTTGCAATTGGATTCCTGAGTGCTCATTACATAAAATTAAACTGCAGTCATGACACAGAATTAACTATGTAGCTTGTAAACCTGTAAAGATAGACAAGTACTTCCTATCTTCACTGTTTTGCTAGGCTTTGCTTATGAGCTATAAAGAACTACTTTGTAAATACTGCTACTCTTTACTAAGTACTACTACTTAGTAAATAACTACTTACAAAATACTATTTATTATCAGTACTTAGCAAATGCTGAAGTATTTACTGAGTAGCAGTACTTAGCAAATAACTATGACAAAATATTAATTACAGATTTTATGTAATTATGCAGTAGTGCTAAATATTAAAACACTATTTTGTATTAAGCACTATTTTGTATTTACTAAGTACTCCTGCTTAGAAAATACAAAATAGTGCTTAATACAAAATACTAAAATATTTGCTAATTAGTAGTACTTACAAAATAGTATTTACAAAAAAAAGTATTACAAAATCCTACTTCATAGTATTTTGTAAATACAAAAGCATATAAATACTTCATAATGTACAGATGCTGAGGCAAAATACTAGATAATGTTTAAAGTATTTTAGTAATTCATATTAGTCTCAACGACTAAACATATTCACAAAACTGGTTTTTAAAATTTTATTTTTTTATGCTAATCACTGTATTGTTCCAATTTTAGTACACATGCTGCTGAAGCAAACACACAAAACTGGTTTTAAGATCATGTTCTACCAAAGTATGAACTACCCTCCCAAACTATAAGCCAAAATTATAATTAAAAATAGTCAAATTGAAAACCAGAGTGGCAGCCCTATTTTATAAGCAGTTAGGGAAAATAACAGGAGGACTGGTTTTTCAGTTCTGTGACTTGCTGCAATCTAGACCTTTCTTTCTTTCTTTCTTTCTTTTTTTTTTTGAGATAGGGTCTTGGCCTGTCATTCAGACTGGAGTGCAGTGGTGCGATCACAGCTCACTGCAGCCTCCAACTCTGTGGCTCAAGGCATCCTCCTAAATAGCTGGGACTATAGCTGCACCACCACACCCAGCTTTTACATTTTTTGTAGAGACAAGGTCTTGCTATGTTTCCCAAGCTACCCTCAAACTCCTGAGCTCAAATAATTCTCAAATATTGGCCTTCCAAAGTGTTGGGATTACAGGTGTGAGCCACCACACCTGGCTGCAGACTTTCATTTCAAAGTCAATATATATCATTTTGGTGCTGAGAACAAGCTCTTTTGAGGTAGGCGTGTGGTCATCTACAAATTAGATAAAAATAGAGAGGGCAAGCATGAAGATGAAGTTGTTTATATGTTTGTCAGTCCCTTTTCTGGATTGTTATAATTTTCTCTAGAGTTTTGATTTTATTTTGGGTATGTTATACTTAACGTTTTCCCTCAGTACATAAAAATACATACAAATGAGTCAAACAATGAATAAAAATTTTGGGAATAGAATACCATGCCAGGCTTTCATTAATTTGAGTGTAGGACACACTCTTGGCGTGAAAGATTTCTGAAATCAGAATTTATTACTACTTTGGGCTGGGTGTGGTGGCTCGCACCTATAATCCCAGCACTTTGGGAGGCTGAAGTGAGAGGATCACCTGAGGTTGGGAGTTCAAGACCAGCCTAGCCAAACCCCATCTCAAGTAACAATACAAAAATTAACTGGGCATGGTTAATTATAGGTGGGTGCCTATAATCCCAACTACTTGGGAAACTGAGGTTGGAAGATTACTTTAACCTGGGAGGTGGAGGTTGCAGTGAGCTGAGATCATGCCACTGCACACCAGCCTGGGGACAACAGAGCAAGACTGTCTCAAAAAAAAAAAAAAAAAAAAAGAATGTATTACTACTTTGCTTTAGTGATAATAATTGGGTAAACTCTCCATCTCTTTTCATTTTCTTTTATTTATTTATTTAATTTAATTAATTTATTTATTTTTGAGACAGGGTCTTGTTCTGTCACCCAGGTTGGAGAGCAGTGGCGTGATCATCGCTCACTGTGGCCTCAACTTTCAGGCTCAAGGGATCCTCCCACATCAGCTTCCCGAGTAGCTGGGAGGTCTGTGGTGTGCCACCACACCCAGCTAATTTTTAAGTTTTCTTTTTTTGTAGAGACAGGGTCTCCCTATGTTGCCCAGGCTGGTCTTTTTAAAATTTTAATCTTTTTTCCTTCATTTTCTCTAGTTACCATGCTGCACTTTTTTTTTTTTGAGACAGTGTCTCGCTCTGTCACCCAGGCCGCAGTGCAATGGCGTGATCTCAGTTCGCTGTAACCACAGCCTCCTGGATTCAAGCGATTCTCTTGCTTTAACCTCCTCAGTAGCTGGGATTATAGGCATCACAACCATGCCTGGCTAATTTTTGTATTTTTAGTAGAGATGGGTTTCACCCTGTTGGCCAGATTGGTCTCGAACTCCTGACCTCAGGTGATCCGTCCACCTTGGCCTCCCAATGTGCTGGGATTTCAGGCACGAGCCACTGTGCACAGCCCATGCTGCACTTTTATAAAGGCTCCAGTCTTATCTCACTGTTCTGTAATCCTCCCAGCTGGAGGTAACTACTATTAAAATTTTACTATTTCTCCTTTCATTCTTTTTATTGTGAGATACATGTTAAACAGGAAATTTCTATAATAACTAAACTCAGTTAAAAATAAATTTTTTGTTTTCATATTATACTTCCCATCAAAGATTTGGAAACGCTAGTTGTTGTTTTTTTTTTTTTCGAAATGCAAACTTAGAAAAATAGCAACTAAATCAAAAAGTGCTAATTAATGAATATATTCAAATGTACAAAGAGGCCGGACACTGTGGTTCATGCATTTGATCTCTGCACTTTGGGAGGCTGAGGTGGGAGGATCACTTGAGGCCAGGAGTTCCAGACCAGCCCAGGCAACATAGCAAGACCCTGTCTCTACAAAAACATACAGAAATTAGCTGGGTACAGCGGTGACCACTTGTAGTCCCAGCTACTTAAGAGGCTAAGGCAGGAGAATTCACTTGCGCTCGGGAGTTGGAGGCTGCAGTGAGCTATGATTGCATCACTATACTCCAGCCTGGGCAACATAGCAAGACCCCATCTCTAAAATTGCTTTTTCTTTACTTTTCTTTTTCTTTTTTTTTTTTTTTTGAGACAGTCTTGTACTGTCACCTGGGCTGGAGTGCACTGGCCCAATCTCAGCTCACTGCAACTTCCACCTCCCAGGTTCAAGCGATTTTCCTGCCTCAGCCTCCTGAGTAGCTGGGACTACAGGAGCCTGCCACCATGCCCAGCTAGTTTTTTGTATTTTTTTAGTAGAGACTGGGTTGCGCTGTGTTGGTTAGGCTGGTCTTGAATTCCTGACCTTGTGATCCACCCACCTCAGCCTCCCAAAGTGCTGGGATTACAGGCGTGAGCCACCTCGCCTGGCCTAAATTTTTTTTCTAATGCCCAAACAGTTTTACTTGCATGCACAGGTGGAATGAATCCCTCCTCAACCCCACCAGTGCGTACCCAGAATCCAAATAATATAATTAAAATTCGATATGAGTAAAGACCAAGATTATTAGGTTTCATGTAAGCATACCACCTGGCACTTCTGAGTGTTAAATAGATATAGTGCTTCTTTATTGCTACTAACTGTCTGTTGACAGACATTCTGAAATGAAGTCCCTAAGATCAGGTTGGAAGAATGAAAAAGTAGTGTACTATTATTTGAAATGGACAATAATAATTGTCCATTTGAATTGTACTTTTGAAACAGTAGAATGGATAACACTTATGAATAACCAACTATAATTCTTGCTATGGAAAATCCGGCTGGATGCAGTGGTTCATGCCTGTAATCCCAGCATTTTGAGAGGCCCAAGGTGGGTGGATCACTTGAGACCAGGAGTTTGAGACCAGCCTGGTCAACATGGCAAAATCCCATATCTATAAAAAAATACAAAAATTAGCTGGGCATGGTGGCACACACCTGTAATCCCAGCTACTCCAGAGGCTGATGTGAGAGAATTGCTTGAACTTTGGAGGCAGAGGTTACAGTGAGCCGAGATCGTGCCACTGTAGTCCAGCCTGGGCAACAGAGTAAGATTCTATCTCAAAAAAAAAAAAAAAAAGGGCTGGGCGCGGTGGCTCAAGCCTGTAATCCCAGCACTTTGGGAGGCCGAGGCGGGTGGATCACAAGGTCAAGAGATCGAGACCATCCTGGTCAACATGGTGAAACCCCGTCTCTACTAAAACTACAAAAAATTAGCTGGGCATGGTGGTGCGTGTCTGTAATCCCAGCTACTCAGGAGGCTGAGGCAGGAGAATTGCCTGAACCCAGGAGGCGGAGGTTGCGGTGAGCCACGATCGCGCCATCGCACTCCAGCCTGGGTAACAAGAGTGAAACTCCGTCTCAAAAAAAAAAAAAAAAAAAAAAAAAAAAAAGTCACTGTGCTGAGAGTGACACTGTAAAAAAAAAAAAAACAAAGTTTGTCCCTGTCCCCCTAAAGACATCTTGAGGCCCCCTACTAGTATGTGTCCCGTACTTTGAGAAACTGCATTTAACATGACCCTCTGAAAAACAGAGGTTCAAAAGCTACTCAGCTAGTTAGCGTGCCAGAAGCAATCTGAAGAGCCCCAAGGCCTCCTGTGAGCTGGATGGTTCAGTAAAAAGTGTGAGCTTTTATACAAGCGCTCCAGAAAATGCCCTGATTGTTCCCAACAGTCCTCAACTCACAGTGTTAGCCCAAGAGAAGAACTTTAATGTGCCACCTGGAAACCAGCCTGGTGAGAATTTCCTGGCTGAAGACTGCCCAGCCTTCATGACAGCCCTGTAACAGAACCCCAGAGGCTAGCCTCAAATGCGAAGACAAGTCTAGGCGTGCTGGGCTCAGGTGGATCTCCTAAGAGCCAGGAAACCCGTGGCTGAGAAGGAGAAGAGGGAGGTGTCAGAGGGTTGGGTGAGAGCAGGTGAGCCTTTCTGAGAGCGTCTTTCTTTTTCTCTCTCTCTCTCTTTTTGAGAGCTTGTTTCTCTAAGAAGATGGCTGGGCACGGTGGCGCATGCCTCCGATTGGGTTAGAATCCCAGCACTTTGGGAGGCTGAGGCAGGCGAATCACCTGAGGTCAGGAGTTCGAGACCAGCCTGGCCAACATGGTGAAACCCTGTCTCTACTAAAAATACAAAAAGTAGCCGGGCATGGTGGCGGGCACCTGTAATTCCAGCTACTCGGGAGGGTGAGGCAGGAGAATCGTTTGAACCTGGGGGGTGGAGGTTGCAGTGAGCTGAGATCATGCCACCTCACTCTAGCTTGGGTGGCAGAGTGAGACTCAGTCTCAAAAAGAAAAAAAAAGAAAAACGACTTGAAAATGTGTTTGTTGTGGCTCACACCTGTAATCCCAGCAATTTGGGAGGCTGAAGTGGGAGGACTGCTTGAGACCAGCAGTTCCAAACCAGCCTGGGCAATATAGTAAGACCCCACCCCTCCCCCGCCACCCCACCATCCCTAATAAACAATAAAAAGCAGGGCGTGGTGGCTCACACCTGTAATCCCAGCACTTTGGGAGGCCGAGGTGGGAGGCTTGCTTGAGCCCAGGAGTTTGAGATCAGCCTAAGCAACATACTGAGACCTCACCTGTGCCAAAAATACAAAAGTTAGCTGGCTATGGTGGTGCATGCCTGTAGTCCCAGCGACTCAGGAAGCTGAGGTAGGAGGATGGTTTGAATCCAGGAGGCAGAGGCTGCAGTGAGCTGAGATCCTGCCACTACACTCTAGCCTGGGCAACAGAGAGCCAGACCTTGTCTCTAAATAAATAAATAATAAAGAGGAAATGGATCCATTTGTACTAACCTGGAATCGCAAGTTTCTTCTTAGCTTTATAGACCGCTCAGGACACATACTTTGTCTTGTCTTGTATCTTTTGCTTTTAATTAAAAGCCAAGTGGCTTTCTAACACATGGCAGAAAACGCATCGGTAAGAGTGACTAGCTGGGTGCGGTGGCTCACGCCTGTAATCCCAGCACTTTGGGAGGCCAAGGTGGTGGATCACTTGAGGTCAGGAGTTTGAGACCTGTCTGGCCAACATGGTGAAACCTCATCTCTAATAAACATACAAAAATTAGCCAGGTGTGGTGGTGCCTGCCTATAGTCCCAGCTACTCAAGAGGCTAAGGCAGGACAACGGCTTGAACCTGGAAGGCAGAGGTTGCAGTGAGCTGAGATCGTGCCACTGCACTCCAGCCTGGGCAATAGAGTAAGACTCCGACTCAAAAAAAAATTTTTTTTTCTATTAATTTTAGAGTCAGAAGATTTGCTGAGAAAAATCCTAGCCTGACAATGACATTTATTTGTGACTTTCAAGAAACACAACAAAAAAACCCTCTAAAACCTGATTTCCTTGTTCATGCAAGCATAATACCAGTGTGGCCCACTCCGAGCTTGATGGGACAGAAATCTTGGTCCCCAGCTTGCTTGAGTGTCGTGCTGAGAAAAAACACGCCCACACATCAGCAGATGATGAGAAGCCTGTCTTTATTGGATGATTTTTAGAGGCATTGCCTTTGGGGACTGGGGTGGGGGTGCTTACAGAAGTCATCAGGGCATATCCACCACCAAAAAAGTCATGAATGACTCTCTCATTACCTCACTAAAACAATGAGCAAACCGCAGAAGGTTTTCAGGGAAAATTAACAAATTAGGTAGGGGTAGGATGCGGGGTTCCCCATTCCCAGGGTTTTGGAATCCTTCCAGGTGATTATACCTTTCTCTCTTTTCTCCATAGACTGGGGCTTTTAAGAATGCACCATTTCCTGGAATTCTAGAACAGAAGAGGTGAGAACAGGGTCAGTGGAGGTGGCTTGGTTCTTTACAGACATGCCGTGGTCAATGAGAATTCCAGAGGCCTGGCGCAGTTGCTCATGCCTATAATCCCAGCACTTTCAGAGGCCGAGGTGGGTGGATCACCTGAGGTCGGGAGCTGGAGACCAGCCTGGCCAATGTGGAGAAACTCTGTCTCTACTAAAAATACAAAATTAGCCGGATGTGGTGGCGCATTCCTGTAATCCTAGCTACTCGGGAGACTGAAGCAGGAGAATTGCTTGAATTCAGGAGGTGGAGGTTGCAGTGAGCTGAGATCAGGCCACTGCACTCCAGCCTGGGCGACCAGAGCAAGACTCTGTCTCAAAAAAAAAAAAAAAAAAGAAATCGGGTGGGGGATTTACAAAGAGGAAAGGAAGGGAAGAAAATTGTCAGATGATGGGCATGGCACCCCTTGGAGGGCACAAAAGAAAGAAAAATGTGGGTATCAATGACTACATCTCGAGGGAGTCCAAAGTGTTCCATTTCTCTGCACATTCTTTTTTTTTTTTTTTTTGAGATGGGGTTTTTCTTTTGTCCAACGGATCTTGGCTCACTGCAACCTCCACCTCTCAGGTTCAAGAGATTCTCCGGCCTCAGCCTCCCGAGTAGCTGGGATTACAGGCATGCACCACCATACCTGGCTAATTTTGTATTTTTAGTGGAGATGGGGTTTCTCCATGTTGGTTAGACTGGTCTCAAACTCCCGACCTCAGGTGATCTGCCTGCCTTGACCTCCCAAAGTGCTGGGATTACAGGTGTAAGCCACCACAGCTGGCCTGCATAATCTTTTGTAATAAACATCTTCAGCTTTGTAATAGAAGCCTTTGAATTAGAATTTGTCAAGCCTATAATTTCTCCCTGACAATGAATGAATTCAGTGTAATTACCTGTGACCATTTGTGAACATTTAACTTTTTGTCCGATCAGTTTCAGACAGAAAAGGGAGATTTTCTCTCTCTATTCTGTAGCTGGGTATTGCATTTTTAGGACACATTTGACAGGGTGGGACTTTAAACTGACTTTCCTCGATTGAACCTACCTACAAAAGTTTCTGTTACTAAAAGAAGGATAATAATAATAAGATATGGATGTTACAGATTAAATAAAAAACTGGGGATTTGCTTTATATTTCATGGTAAACTTTGTCTATTTGAAAATCTTTTGTGGTATGTTTATCTTTTAAAAATACAAAAATTTTTTTTTTGAGACAGTTTTGCTCTTGTTGCCCAGGCTGGAGTGCAATGGTGTGATCTTGGCTCACTGCAACCTCTGCCTCCCAGGTTCAAGTCAAGTGATTCTCCTACGTCAGCCTCCCGAGTAGCTGGGATTACAGGCTCCCACCACCATGCCTTGCTAATTTTTTGTATTTTTAATAGAGATGAGGTTTCACCATGTTGGTCAGGCTGGTCTTGAACTCCAGCCTTGGCCTCCCAAAGTGCTGGGATTACAGGCATGAGCCACCACGCTCAGCCCGTGGTTGTGTTTAAATAAGTCAATTTCCCCTTACCTAATCTGTTTTTATGAGCTATCTATATACTCTGCATTAACTCCCATGTAGTAAGTGATAGTGGTGTAATTTTGAACAGCTTTTTTTAAATAAATATCTAATGTAGCAGTTTTAAATTTCAAATTAGCACCACCAGAAGGACCACCATACGTTCTCCTGAGTTGGCAGGCACAAAGTAGCTAAAAAGCACGCTAGCAACATGACAAAATCAAGTGAAAATAGTCCTACAGCTGTGCTAGTGTCTTCTAAAGCTCAAACCTAGGATTTTGCCTATGGAAGACTCAATAAATGAGGTTGGCTTATTTGTTCTCTATTTAATATTATCCGCTTGGCAGGCCAATGTCCAGTAAAATATGTTTGTTTAAACCCTTGAAAACGAAGAGACCTCTCTACACAAGCCAATGGACTCTGGTATGAGGATGTAAATCTGTCCCTTATTTGGAGGGGTTCAAACCCCACTGGTGGAAATTCCTTGTGTTACGTGCAAGGTGCATTACAGTACCTTGGAAAAAATTGACCAGGTGGCTAGCTAGTCCCCTGGTCAGGTGAAGGGTATTTTGGAGCTCATAGGCAATGACACTTCGACCAGCTTCTATAGTACCTACTGAGCATTATGTGAGGGTTTTTACACACATCATTTGCATCCTTACTTCAGTCCCATTTTACAGATGGGAAGACTGAGGCTCGCTAAGGTTAAGAAAGGGAGATTTTAAGCCACATCAGTTTAATCTCACAGCCCAAGCCCCCATGGATGCTCTCTGAGCTAGAGTGTTTTTTTTTTTTTTTTTTTCTGAGACAGAGTCTTACTCTGTCACCCAGGCTGGAGTGCAGTTGTATGGTTTTGGCTCATGGCAACCTCCACCTCCCGGGTTCAAGTGATTCTCCTGCCTCAGCCTCTCGAGTAGCTGGGACTACAGGCATGCACCACCACGTCCAGCTAATTTTTGTATTTTTAATAGAGAAGGGGTTTCACCGTATTGGCCAGGATGGTCTCAATCTCTTGACCCCGTGATCCACCTGCCTCAGCCTCCCACAGTGCTGGGATTACAGGCGTGAGCCACTTCGCCTGGCCTAAAGTGTGTTATGCTACATACAGGTATGGACATACCCTCTGCCCCAATCTTTCCATCTCCGTCATTATCCGCAGCTGCCATCAAGGACTTGGTTTCTGACTCGGTCAGTTCTCTGGCACCACTCTCAAACTTCTGGAGGAAAAACCTACAAGATGATAAAGATCAATGGGGAAAGATTATGCATCTCTGTGTTTACATTTTTTTTCCCTTTAAGCAAATCATCTGTTTCCAGCACTTGCAATAATTAGCTGAGGTCTTAGCAAGCAAAGGTTTTCTTAAGCTGTAGAAACCCATGGTGGGCATTTCATCTTTAAGGTTATTTATTTATTTATTTTGACAGGATCTTGCTCTGTCACCCAGGCTGAAATGCAGTGATGCCATCATGGCTCACTGCAGCCTCAACTTCCTGGGCTCAATCAATCCTTCTGTCTCAGCCTCCAGAGTAGCAGGAACTACAGGCGCACCCCACCCTGCCCCGCTAACAATTGTATTTTCTGTCGAGATGAGGTTTTGTCATGTTGCTCAGACTGGTCTTAAACTCCTGGACTGGCTCAAGCAATCTGCCCGTCTCAGCCTCCCAAAGGGCTGGGATTGTAGGTGTGAGCCACTGCGCCTGGCCCTTTTTTAAGCTTTTGGTGTCATTCATTCATTCATCATTTATTTGAGATAGGGTTTTTTTCTGTCACTCAGGCTGGATGATCTCGGCTCACTGCAACCTCTGCCTCCCGATTTCAAGCAATTCTCATGCCTTAGTCTTCAAGTAGCTGGAATTACAGGTGTGAGCCATTACATTTGTCCATGTTTTTAGTTTTTTAAAGTCCAATTGCCAAAGGAGATACTTTAAAGAATCTTTGCAGCTGGGTGCCGTGGCTCACACCTGTAATCCCAGTACTTTGGGAGGCCAAGGCAGGTGAATCACTCGAAGCCAGGAGTTTGAGACCAGCCTGGGCAATATGATGAACCCGTCTCTACTCAAAATATGAAAATTAGCTGGACGTGGTGGGATGCATCTGTAATCCCAGCTACTCAGGAGACTAAGGCGTGAGAATTGCTTGAGCCAAGATCACACCATTGCACTCCAGTCTGGGCAATAGAGCAAGACCCTGTCTCAAAAAAACAATAAATAAATAAAAGAAGAATCTTTGCACCTGCAGTCTTCACTGCCATGTTGAGTGCTTTGCATGGGTAGATGTGTGATCAACCGACTCATGTCCTTTGCTTTAATGATTCTTGACCGAATGACCAACACCGAGGCTGGCCATTGAAGAAATACCGAACAACCTGGCCCCCACTGTACCCCAGACTCACCCAGCAGTGCTGGGTACCAGGCAGACTCAGGACAAAGCTTACTTCAGCTCTTCTTCATCCAGGTACCCGCTCTGGTCATTGTCTATGAACCGGAAAACATCCTTCACCTGACTGGCTGACATCTTGGAGAGGCCTGATGTCTGGAAGAATTTTTGGGGTTCAAAAGTGTCTGGGTCTGAAGAATAGAGAAAGGGTTATTCTGACACTCAATGGATCACATTCTATATTGGGGTCAAGGTTCTGAAAACACAGATGATTAAAAATACTTCTACAATATCCCTGAGCTACAGGGATACTCAACTGCCCCAAGATTTTGGGACAGCCAAGACTTGATGGCTCTGTGACAGCCTCCCCTGTCCCCACTACCCCAGCCTTCCCTCCTCCACTTGGTTTTGTCCATTTCCCTTTTCCTTTCTCCTCTCCTCTGCACCTCTCCCTCCCCCTAGCCCATTTCACAGGCTGTGTATCCAAGTCCCCAACATCGCTGGTCTAATTGGTAGGAGAACATGCAGTCACTGGAGTCCAACAGGCTAAATGGCCATCAGCGATTTTTTTTCTTTTCTTTTTTTTTTTTTTTTTTTTGAGATAGAGTCTGGCTGTGTCGCCAGGCTGGAGTGCAGTGGCGCAGTCTCGGCTCACTACAACCTCTGCCTCCAGCATTCAAGTGATTCTCCTGCCTCAGCTTCCAGAGAGTAGCTGGGACTACAGGCAGGCGCCACCATGCCCAACTAATCCTTCTGTTTTTAGTAGAGACGGGGTTTCACCATCTTGGCCCAGGTGGTCTCAATCTTTTGACCCAGTGATCCACCTGCCTTGGCCTCCCAAAATGCTGGGATTACAGGTGTGAACCACTACGCCCGGCCAATTTCTTTTTTCTTTGAGACAGAGTCTCACTGTGTCACCCAGGCTGGAGTGCAGTGGCGAGATCTCAGTTTACTGCAACCTCCACCTCCCAGGTTCAAGTGATTCTTCTGCCTCAGCCTCCCAAGTAGCTGGGATTACAGGCATGCTGCATCACCATGCCTGGCTCATTTTTGTATTTTTAATAGAGACAAGGTTTTGCTGTGTTGGCCAGGTTGGTCTTGAACTTCTGACCTCAAGTGATCCACCAGCTTCCAAAGTGCTGGGATTACAGGCATGAGCCACCACATGTGGCCCTTCAGTGATTTCTTGCTTTCACCTTTAGTAAGGTTTTGTCTTACAGAAGTGTAATCATATGCTCAGATTCCAGATCTCTATAATTTTATTTACCTAATAAATAGCAGTTTTCTTCTCCAATTTCATGAATTTTCCAGCCACGCTCACATTTTTACTGTTATTTATTTATTTAGAGACAGAGTCTCACTCTGAGGCTGGAGTGCAGTGTAGCGATCATAGCTCACCACAGCCTCAACCCCCTGGGCCTAAATGATCCTCCTCCCTCAGCCTCCCGAGTTGCTGGGACCACAGGTGCATGCCACCATGCCCTGCTAATTTATTTTTATTTTGTAGAGATGGAGTCTTGCTATGTTGCCCAGGCTGGTCTCAAACTCCTAGGCTCAAACAATCCTCTCACATTGGCCTCCAAAAAGTGATGGGATTACAGATGTGAGCCACCATGCCTGACCTACATTTTTTTTTTTTTTTGAGACAGAATCTTGCTCTGTTGCCCAGGCTGGAGTGCAGTGGCACAATCTCGGCTCACTACCACCTCCACCTCCCTGGTTCAAGCAATGCTCCTGCCTCAGCCTCCCGAGTAGGTGGGATTACAGGTGCCTGCCACCAAGCCCATCTAATTTTTGTATTTTTAGTAGAGACAGGGTTTCACCATCTTGGCTAGGCTGGTCTTGAACTCCTGACCTCATGATCTACCTGTGCTGGCCTCTCAAAGTGCTGGGATTACAGGTGTGAGCTACCGTGCCCCACTGCCTACCTACATTTTGATTTTTTGTTGCTTCGTTGGAGGTGCAAAGGTGTGAGGAAACCCAGCCCTGCCCACTTCCCTCTACCTTGGCATTCCCGCAGGGCTGCCGCGATGTCCTCAGCACTGAGCACGTCCGTGATGCTCATTTTCCACCTGGTCACACGGAATAAACGAGGTACGATAAGCCACAAACAGGAACGTGCACACCAGGGGGAACACGCCTTCCCAGGCCCACTGAAACTGTATGCTTCCCTAGATTTTTTTTTTTTTTAATTGAAACGGAGTCTCACTCTGTTGCCCAGTTTTGAGTGCAGTGGTGCGATCTCGGCTCACTGCAACTTCTGCCTCCTGGGCTCAATCTCCTGCCTCAGTCTTCCGAGTAGCTGGAATTACAGGTGCGTGCCACCACGCCTGGCTAATTTTTGTATTTTTAGTATAGGCAGGGTTTCACCATGTTGGTCGGGCTTGTCTTGAACTCCTCACCTCAGGTAATCTGCCCACCTTAGCCTCCCAAAGTGCTGGGATTACAGGCATAAGCCACTGCACCCAGCTGTATAGGCTTTTTAAGATGTGATAAGCATTGTTTTGTATTAAGTGACCAGAGTATCCAAATTAAAACCAGATACCTAAAAGACCCCAGCTCCTTTTGTCTCAGAGCCTTCCCTTAAATATATGCCAAAAATGAAAAAAAAAAAAAACCTAAAACATGACCCAAAGAATGATTCAATTGTTTTCTTATAAAAATTATATTTATATAATCAGTCATTTACATAGGCAGCTATAAACCATGTTACAAATACACTGGCATTTTCCTACACCAGCCTGAGAGATGTAATGTTGCAAATCCCACCAAAGGATACAGTTTGGACTGCATGCAGACGTTTTGCAGAAGAAGGCATGCTATCTGTCCTGAAAGGTGGGAGCCAGAAGAATGAAAAGCCATCTCCCAGAGACTAAAATCCATTCCGGTGTCAAAGCCATGGGAAAAGAGGAGTCTAAGCACCTAAGCATGCAGGAGCCTAATAGGAATACATGCAATGAAGAAGAGTCTGGGGTCTGGTGGGCCCACCAGTTACTCACCGTTTTAGGTTTTCCCCCAAGAAGAATCGGGAAAAAGAGTTGAAGGAGCAAAACAACAGATGTGCTTTTGCTACCTGACTGACCTACCTTATATAGGCTAGAAAAAGTGATAGTTAAAACCTCTTAGATTTCCTTTGCAAGGATCAAGTGGATGTAGCTCAAATGTCTTGTCTTACTCATGAAACCTCTTTTTTTTCTTCTTCTTCTATTTATATCTCAAGGGAATGTGGGTGGGAACAGCCAATGGTAAAAAAAAAAAAAAAAAAAAAAAAGACGCCTCCACAAACCTTAACTAAGGTTTCAATTCTGCAAACGAACCCTGTTGGTAAAGTGTGGAGAAGGTTCTAGAAGCCTGGTAAGGTGGAGATGGTGGCCTGAACTAAGAAAAACACATAAAGGGGTGCTCTGCAAGCTGAAAAGGCCCCCCAGATGTTAGCGGCTACCGTTTGAGGCAGGCCTGTTTTCAGCTTTGGAAACTGTGGATATGTAAAGGTGACCTCAATCCGGAGTTGACAGACTCAGCGCCATTGTCACTAAGTGCACACGTAGGACTATCTGGCACACGAGATAGGGCTAAGTTATGTGATTTTTCCTACAAAAGTCTTGACTTTGACATTTCCCAACTATACCATAAATTGCACACACTCAAAAGGCAAAAAGGAGGAAATCAAACCACCATTCCCAACCCCTAAAACTAACATTTTCAGAAAAAAATATGATGAGGCTGAGGCCAGGACTAGGGACCTCAAGTATTTGTTTTTGTTTTTGTTTTTGTTTTTGAGACAGGGTCTTGCTCTGTTGCCCAGGCTGGAGTACAGTGGCATGATCTTGGCTCACTGCAGCCTTGACCTCCCAAGCTCAAGTAATGCTCCCACCTCAGTCTCCCAAGTAGCTGATTCTACAGGCATACACCACCACGCCTGGCTAATGTTTTAAATATACATATTTTTTGGAGACACAGGGTTTTTGCCTTGTTGCCAAGGCTGGTCTCAAACTCCTGGGCTCAAGGAATTTTCCCACCTCAGTCTCCCAGTTGCTGGGATTACAGGTGTGAACCACCTCTCCTGGCCCCCACCTTTTTTTTTTTTTTTTTGAGATGGAGTCTCACTGTCTCACCCAGGCTGGAGTGCAATGGCACGATCTCCGCTCACTGCAATCTCTGCCTCCCAGGTTCAAGTGATTCTTCTGCCTCAGCCTTCAGGAGGCCCAGGAGGGTTGATCATGGGGTCAGGAGTTCAAGACCAGCCTGGCCAAGACAGTGAAACCCCACCTCTACTAAAAATTTAAAAATTACCTTGGTGTGGTGGTGGGTGCCTGTAATCCCAGCTACTCGGGAGGCCGAAGCAGAGAATTGCTTGTACCCAGGAGGCAGAGTTTGCAGCAAGCCAAGATTATGCCATGCCAAGATTGCGCCATTGCACTCCAGCCTGGGTGACAGAGCGAGACTCAGTCTCAAAAAAGAGAGTTTGATTACTTTATCTAGGGGCATCACATAAGTGGAATCACATAGCATTTGTCTTTTTCAGACTGGCTTATTTCACTGAGTATAATGTCCTCAAGCTTCATCCATGTTGTAGCATGTGTCAGGATCGCCTTCTTTTTCTTCTTCTTCTTCTTCTTTTTTTTTTTTTGAGAAGAAGTCTTACTCTGTCACCCAGGCTGGAGTGCAGTGGCTTGATCTTGGCTCACTGCAACCTCCACCTCCCAGGTTCAAGCGATTCTCCTTGGGTGCATACCATCCTGGTAGGAGAATATATTTGGGTCAAAGTAAAGATTCCCACTGCGGTCAGGTGTGGTGGCTCACGCCTGTAATCCCAGCACTTTGGGAGGCCAAGGCGGGCAGATCATGAGGTCAGGAGTTTGAGACCAGCCAGACCAATGTGGTGAAACCCTATCTCTACTTAAAAATATAAAAATTAGCTGGGTAATCGCAGCTACTTAAGAGGCTGAGGCAGGAGAATTGCTTGAACCCAGGAGGTGGAGGTTGCAGTGAGCCGAGATGGTGCCGCTGCACTCCAGCCTGGGTGACAGAGCAAGACTCTGCCTCAAAATAATAAAGAAGATGCCCACTGTTTTACCCAGGGTACAGTCTGAGGTCTCGCTCTAGATATCCTGAATTGTCTACCTCTAAGCCGCTGTATGTTTCTGATTGTAACATGGGATTTATTTTTGCACTTTTTTAAAACTGAAGCCCAGGCAGGGAGGCTCGAGCCTGTAATCCTAGCACTTTGGGAAGTCGAGGAGGGGCGGATCACGTGAGTCCAGGAGTTTGAGACCAGCCTGGGCAACATTGTGAGGCCCCCATTTCTACACACGCACACACACACACACACACACACACACACACACACACAAACGCAAAAAACCATTAGCCGGGTGTGGTGGTGTGTGCCTGTAGTCCCAGCATCCCAGGAAGCTGAGCTGGGAGGACTGCCTGAGCCTAGGAGGTCAAGACTCCAGTGAGCCAAGATCATGCCACTGCACTCCAGCCGGGGCAACAAGAGCAAAACTCCATCTCAAAAACAAACACAAATAAAAAGCAAACAAAAAACTTGAATCTAGCTTTTAAAAAGGAGATCTTAGGCCAGGCGTGGCAGTGGACAGTTTCAGGGATACCTGCAGCCTCTCTTAAATGACCAACCCTTCAGCCAGCACCCTATCTCTCTTGTCCACATTTTATTCCCCAGGTGCCTAGCACAGGACTGACCTAGGTTTAGACATTTAGCAGTTATTTGATGAATGAATAAATAAAAATAGCAAATAGAAGTTGAAAATATAATTCCCAGTCAGCATCACCTTGCCCAGCCCCTTAAAGAAGTTTCTGAAGATCAGGCGTGGTGGCCTGTAATCTCAGCACTTTGGGAGGCCGAGGTGGGAAGATGGCTTGAGCCCAGGAGTTCAAGACAAGCCTGGGCAATATGACAAGACCCTGTCTCTACAAAAAAATAATAATCCTAAATCAGCCCTGGCCGGGTATGGTGGCTCACGCCTGTAATCTCAGTACTTTGGCAGGCCGAGGTGGGTGGATTGCCTAACGTCAGGAGTTCAAGGCCAGCCTGGCCAACATGGTAAAACCCCATCTCTACTGAAAACACAAAAATTAGCCGGGCATGTTGCTGCATGTAATCCCAGCTACTCCAGAGACTGAGGCAGGAGGATCACTTAGAGCCCGGGGGGCGGAGGTTGCGGTGAGCTGAGAACCTGCCACTGCACTCCAGTCTGGGTGACAGAGCAAGACTCTGTCTTGAGAAAAAATAAAATCAGCTGGATGTGGTGGCATATGCCTGTGGTCCCAGCTACTCAGGAGGGTGAAGTGGGAAGATTGATGGAGCCTGGGAGGTAAAGGCTGCTGTCAGTTACAATTGCACCACCGCACACCAGGCTGGGTGACACAGTGAGAACTTGTCTCAAAAAAATAAAAAAGAAAAAAAGAAAATTTCTGAAAATAAGTCTTAAGAGTTTTGAATTAGGTTTCTGACATTAAGTTGCCATAGAAACTAGCTGAGCCCTTTCTTTTCTTGGGAGTGTTTACAATTGTCCCTAGAGATAAAGCATTTAAAAAAAAATCTGCTCATTTAAATCAAAGTAGCATATGGGTTAAACCAAGATACTTTTTTATGTCCATGCTATTCTTCTGATCCGGGCACGGTGGCTCATGCCTGTAATCCCAGTACTTTGGGAGACTGAGGTGGGCAGATTATCTGAGATCAAGACTTCAAGTCTAGCCTGGCCAAAATGGTGAAACCCCGTCTCTACTAAAAATACAAAAATTAGCCTGGCGTGGTGGTGTGTGCCTGTAATCCCAGCTACTTGGGAGGCTGAGGCAGGAGAATTGGAAAAAGAAAAGGAAAATAAAGGTAACAGAGGCCTGGCCAGGAGTGTTGGCTCATGCCTGTAATTCCAGCACTTTGGAAGGCCAAGATGGGAAGATTGCTTGAGCCCAGGAATTCAAGACCAAGATTCAAGATGTAGGGAGATTCCCATCTCTATAGAAAAATATTATGTTTATGTAAAATTTAAAACGATAAATATTCAGTGAACATGTTTCCTGAATCAATGAGGCACTTAGGATTATGACTTGAATTCCATTATGTGCAATCTGAGCATTAGATATTTTCAGGCTGGTCATGGTGGCTCACGCTGTAATCCCAGCACTTTGGGAGGCCGAGGCAGGTGGATCACCTGAGGTCAGGAGTTCGAGACCAGCCTGGCCAACATGGCGAAACCCTGCTTCTACTAAAAATACAAAAAATTAAAAAAAAAAAAAAAAAAAGAAAGGAAAGAAAGCTTGAGATGGTTAGTCGAAAAAAGAAAAAAATTAGGCAGGCATGGTAGTTTGCATCTGTAATCCCAGCTACTCAGGAGGCTGAGGCAGGAGAATCGCTTGAACCCAGGAGGAGGAGGAGGTTGCAGTGAGCCGAGATGGTGCCACTGTACTCCAGCCTGGGTGACAGAGTGAGACTCCGTCTCAAAAAACAACAACAAAAAATATTGATTCATACAAAGAGACAATGCTGTATAGTTCCACTAATATGAGGTACCTAGAATATTCAAACTGACAGACAGTAGAATAGTGGTTAGCAGGGCTGGGGGAATGGGTAATGGGAGTGAGTGTTTAATGGGGACACAGTTTCAGATTGGGAAGACGAGAAAGTTCTGGAGATAGATGGTGGTGACAGAGGCACAATGTGAATATACTTAATGCCACTGAACTTCAAAAGGGTTGAGATGAGTCGGTTGCAGTGACTCACATCTGCAATCCCAGCACTTTGGAAGGCCAAGGCAGGAGAACTGCTTGAAGCCAAGAGTTTGAGATCAGCTTGGGCTACAAAGCAAGTCCCCATCTCTACAAAAGATAAAAAAAATTAGCCAAGTATGGTTGCGTGCACCTATAGCCCCAGCTACTCTGGAGGCTGAGGTGGGAGGATGGCTTAAGCCCAGGAGTTTGAGGCTGCAGTGCGCTGTGATCACACCACTACACTCCAGCCTGGTTAAGAGAGACCGTGTCTCTCCAAAAAAAAAAAAAAAAAAAAGAAAGAAAGAAAATGATTACAATGGTAAATTTCATACTGTGTATTTTATGTTGCATATCATGTTCTACATATGACATATGTTGCATATGCATAATGATATGTTGCTTATATTTGCATATATGTTATATAGTATATATGTATATCATGTATATGTTACATAAATATTAACAAATTTTAAACATTGAATCAGTAGTCTTCATTATTTTGGCCACCAATTCCTAGCTGCTGCCAGGAAAGAACAGAAAGAAGATGTGGAAGCAGATTTTTTTTTTTTTTTTTTGAGACAGTCTCACTCTGCTGCCCAGGCTGGAGTGCAGTGGCACGATCTCAGCTTACTGCAACCTCCATCTCCTCAATTCAAGTGATTCTCCTGCCTCAGCCTCCCAAAGTGCTGGGATTACAGGTGTGAGCCATCGCACCCAGCCTAGCTGCCATTTTGGGGACGAAACTCTTGAATGCGTCGGAGACCCCACTTCCGTTGTGTATGATGGGCTAGTTGAGAGGCAGGTACAGTGGCCCATGCTTGTAATCCTGGCACTTTGGGAGGCTGAGGTGGACAGATCACAAGGTCAGGAGTTCGAGACCAAGCTGGCCAACACGGTGAAACCCTGTCTCTACTAAAAGTACAAAAATTAGCCGGGTGTGGTGGTAGGCACCTGTAATCCCAGCTACTCAGGAGACTGAGGCAGGAGAATTGCTTGAATCCAGGAGGTGGAGGTTGTAGTGAGCTAAGATCTTGCCACTGCATTCCAGCCTGGGCAACAGAGCTAGACTCCGACTCAAAAAGGAAAAAAAAAGAAAAGAGAGCACAGTGGATTCACTTCCATGTTCTCTCAACAGATGTCACTTCTTAAATATCTCTCAATTTGATCTCTTCATAGCCCACTGTCACTACCCTATCCCAAGCCACCAATATCTCTTTTGGGTACAACTATGGTGGACTCCCAACCTTTATCCACTCAGGCTCACCTCCAACCTGGCCAGGTGGATTTTAAAGAAGCCCATGCGTGCCTGGACATGGTGGCTCCTGCCTGTAATCCCAACATTTTGGGAGGCGAGGCAGGGGCATTGCTTAAGCCCAGAAGTTTGAGACCAGCCTGGGTCACATAGAAAGACCCTATCTCTACAAAAAATGAAAATAACTAAATAATTATCTAGGTTCCTGGGCTTAAGCAGTTCTCCTGCTTCAATCTTCTGAGAGATTAAATTATTATTTTTTTTGAGATGGAGTTTTGCTCTTGTTGTCCAATCTGGAGTGCAATGACAAGATTTCAGCTCACTACAACCTCTGCCTTCCGGATTGAAGAGATTCTCCTGCCTTAGCCTCCCAAGTAGCTGGGATTACAGGTGTGTGCCACCACGCCCTACAAATTTTTTGTATTTTTAGTAGAGACGGGGTTTCACCATGTTGGCCAAGGTGGCCTCAAACTCCTGACCTCAGGTGATCCACCCACCTCAGCCTCCCAAAGTGCTGGGATTAAAGGCGTGAGTCACTGCACCCAGCCTTAATTTTTTGATTTTAATTTTTGTAGAAGCAGGGTCTGGCTCTGTCATGTAGGCTGGAGTGCAATGATGTAATTGTGGTTCACTGCAGTCTCAGCCTCCTGGGCTCAAGCCATCTTCCCACCTCGGCCTCCCAAAGTGCTGGGATTACAGGCGTGAGCCACCAGGCTCGGCCACGATGGTTAACATTATATGTCAATATGAGTGGGCCATGAGGTGCCCAGATTAAACATGGCTAAGCCTGTATACTTAGGTTAACACATGTTAAGTTTCCATACTTAAAATTAACACGTGTTAAGCCTCTGTACTGATATGTTAAGTACTTACATATTCAGCAAAGCAGCAAATATTTTCCACAAAATACCTCACTGCTCAGAACATTAAGGCAGGTATTGATGCTCCCATTTTTTTTTTTTTTTTTGAGACGGAGTTTTGCTCTTGTTACCCAGGCTGGAGTGCAATGGCGCGATCTCGGCTCACCGCAACCTCCGCCTCCTGGGTTCAGGCAATTCTCCTGCCTCAGCCTCCTGAGCAGCTGGGACTACAGGCACGCGCCACCATGCCCAGCTAATTTTTTGTATTTTTAGTAGAGACGGGGTTTCACCATGTTGACCAGGATGGTCTTGATCTCTTGACCTCGTGATCCACCCGCCTCGGCCTCCCAAAGTGCTGGGATTACAGACTTGAGCCACCGCGCCCGGCCCCAATGCTCCCATTTTACAGAAGAAGATAAACGAAATTTCAGAGACTAGATGGCGAGAATGTACCAGCCCTCAGACATGTGCTGAAATCTCTGGTTTCCTGCTTTTCCTACTTGGCCTGGACTAATGGCTTATTTTGTAAGACAGAGAGCACAGAACCCCAGTGAGATGAAATTATTGTTTATAAGGGCTTGTCCTGGCCCCAGCCAATGGACAGGCTGCTATGAGAACACATAAAGAATTCTGCAAAGGCTGAGCGCAGTGACTCACGCCTGTAATCCCCGTACTTTGGGAGGCTGAGACAGGGAGGATCTCTTGAACCCAGGAGTTCGAGAACAGTTTGGGCAACATAGTGGGACTGTTTCTACAGAAAATTTAAAAATTAGCCAAGCTGGATGGCATAAGCCTGGTGTCCCAGCTATTAAGGAACCTGAGGTGGGAGGATAGCTTAAGCCTGGGAGATCAAGGCTGCAGTGAGTCGTGATCCCATCACTGTACTCCTGCCTGGGTGACAGAGTGAGACCCTGTCTTCAAAATAAAAATAAAAATAAATTAAAAAATAGGTCAAGTGTGGTGGCTCACACCTATAATCCCAGCACTTTGGGAGGCCGAGGCAGGCAGATCGCCTGAAGTCAAGAGTTCAAGACTAGCCTGGCTAACATGGTGAAACCTCGTCTCTACTAAAAATACAAAAAAACAAAAACAAAAACAAAATAAATTTAGCTAGCCCTGGTGGTGTGTGCCTGTAATCCCTGCTACTTGGGGAGGCTGAGGCAGGAGAACTGCTTGAACCCAGGAGGAGGAGGTTGTAGTGAGCCAAGATCGCACCACTGCACTCCATCCTGGTGACAGAGGGAAACTCCATCTCAAAAAAATAAATAAAGGATTCTGCACATGTCAGCCCACTCTTCTGCTCAAAATATATAATAACAAAGAAAACAAAGCAAAAATGTCATAGCTATGGTTTTGTTGCCATGAGAATACCCTGGTCAAGGCTGGAGGATGGTGCAGACATACTGTATTTAACCGCTTGTTAGTTTCACTTGCAATTCACACATACGGTGCATGGGCCACTGTGCTCTCATCCTGGGTCAGCCAACATCAGGGGCAGGAATGAGAGCACCAGTGCTTCGAGAAGGAAGGATGGAACTGGCAAGTTGAGTGTTTCTGAGAGGTTAGAATGAGGCCACCAGGGTGAGCACATGCAGATGATGGGTGGGTGGGTGAGTTGCTGGGTAGTGCAGAAGAAGCTGCATTTTGGGGGTAATGCAGGTGGGAGCAGAGAGGAGAAAGGTGCAGGTGGGAATGAGATTACAGGAGAGGATGCAGTGCTGCAAAAAATATACTTTTAAAATTTTATTATTTTTTTTTAGATGGAGTCCCTGTCTCCCAGGCTGGATAGCAGTGGCAGGATCTTAGCTCACTGCAGCCTCTGCCTCCTGGATTCAAGTGATTCTTCTGCCTCAGCCTCCTAAGTAACTGGGACTACAGGTGCATACCACCATGCCTGGATACTTTTTCTATTTTTAACAGAGACAGGATTTTGCCATGTTAGCCAGGCTGGTCTTGAACTCCTGACCTCCAGTGATCCTCCCACCTCGGCCTCCCAGAGTGTTGGGATTATAGGCATGAGTCACCGCGCCCAGCCAGAGCTGTAGGAAATATTTTAAGACTCCAGCTGCCAGTGGCCTTGGAATGGGTAGATTCACAGGTGGCTCTAGAAGGGCCTAGCACCCACCTCCTGGGGAACATTAATGCTTCCTAAGTTTCTCTCTTCTCTCTGTTCTTCCTGCAGCTTTCTGTCTGTACTGGAACTTTGGACTCAGTAGCTTTCTTTTTTTTTTTTTGAAGACAGATTCTCCCTCTGTTACCGAGGCTGGAGCACAGTGGCGGGATCTCAGCTCACTGCAACCTCCACCTCCTGAGTACAAGCAATTTTCCTGTCTCAGCCTCCCAAGTAGCTGGGATTATAGGCACATGCCACTACGCCTGGCTAATTTTTGTACTTTTAGTAGAGATAGGGTTTCACCATGTTAGCCAGGCTGGTCTCGAACTCCTGACCTCAGGTGATTCTCCCGCTTTGGCCTCCCAAAGTGCTGGGATTATAGGCGTCAACCACCATGCCTGGCCTGGACTTGGTAACTCTTGGTGTGACTATTGGTCTAGCTGATTTTCTGGGTAGTCCAGAGCCCTTATGGGTGTCAGACTTTACATTCCCAGTGCCTTCTAACTGACCCTCAAAAGAAGACAGAAGCTACATCATTTCTTATGTAAATGCTGCAGGAGAGGACAATTCCTTAAAATTATTGGAGAGACTACTGGATATATTATGTCTTTTTTTCCCCTCACACTTAGACACTTGCTTTAAATTACTCAGTGGAATTGATGGCAAAAGCCCTTTAGTTCATTAATGAACAGACCTTTGGCTGGCTGTGTCTTCATGGGCTTACTAGAGCATTGTTGGGAGAAGAAAAGGCTGAAATGAAGATGAGCGTGGCCGGGTACCATGGCTCATACCTGTAATCCCAGCATTTTGGGAGGCTGAGGTGGGAGGCTATTTGAGGCCAGGAGTTCAAGACCAGTCTGAGCAACACAGGCTAAAATTATTTAAAAATTAATAATCTAAAAAAATTTTAAAATTAGCCTGGGTATGGTGGTGCATGCCTGTGACTCCAGCTACTCAGGAGGCTGAGGCAGGAGGATCCCTTGAGCCCAGGTAGTTGAGGCTGCAGTGAGCTGTGATCGTGCCACTGCATTCCAGCTGGGTGAAAGAGCAAAGCCCTATCTCCAAAAAAAAAAAAAAAAAAAGTGAAGCTAGAGATGAAAAATACACTGGATGGGATTAGCAGATTAGACACTGAAGAAAAAACATGTAATGAATTTGAAAACATAGCAATGGAAAAGAGGCTGGGTGCAGTGGCTCACCCCTGTAATCCCAGCACTTGGAGAGGCTAATGCAGGTGGATCACTTGAGCTCAGGAATTTGAGACCAGCCTAGACAACATGGTGAAACCCCATGTCTACAAAAAAATTTAAAAAGTAGCCAGGTGTGATGGTGCATCCCTGTGGTCCCAGCTACCAGGGAGGATCACCTGAGCCCAGGAGGTCAAGGCTGCAGTGAGTCAAGATTGTGCCACTGCACTCCAGCCTGAGCAACAGAGCAAGTCCCTGTCTTAAAAACAAAAACAAAACAACAACAACAACCAAGCCCCTCCTAAACACCCAGCTTGTAGAAAATATACAAGCTGAAACACAGAGAGAAACAATCATAGAAGAAATAAAACCAGACATCACAACTTCAAGTGCCTTAATATACGTGTAATTGGAGTCTCAGAAGAAAGGAGAGAGAGGAGGGAACAGAAAAAATATTTGAAGAAATAATGGCAGAAAATTTTCCACATTTGATGAAAGTATGCTCAAGAAGCTCAATGAACCTCCAGAAAAAAATAAGAGGAAGAAAAAGAAGGAGGAGCCAACACTTATAAAGGGCACATTATTATAAAATTGTTTAAAACCAGTAATAAAGAGAAGATGAATATCATAAAGGCAGCCAGAAAAAAGAGACACAATATGTTCAGAGGAACAAAGATAAGATTGACATCAGACTTCTGTCTCTCTCTCTCTTTTTTTTTTTTAATGGGATCTTGCTATGTTGCCTAAGCTTGTCTTGAACTCCTGGGCTCAAGCAATCCTGAGTAGCTGAGATTACAGGTGCATGCCACTGTGCCCGGTGACATCAGACTTCTGATCAGAAACAATACAGGCCAGAAGGAAGAGGAGGAATTTTTTTAAAAGAACTGCAAGAAAAACAAACAATTGTGGATGGACACAAAGATTTTGTTTCTCTCCGCAAATGGAAATCACCTCAGTGTCCAAAGTACAGTGATCTGTCAATTGATGGGCCATGAAAAATAAAAAAATAGGCTACAAGTCTATTTAATGTATGGAAAAATATCTGCCATATTTTGTCAAGTTTAACAGTCACTGTGCAAAATGTATTTTGTAAACTGGAAAATATATATTTATAGACACAGGACTTTATGCAATTGTGGGAACAGGTTACATGGTAACCAGTGCCAACCTCCACCCTCCACAGATATGTCTTCTTGCCCACATAAACTGGACCTAGGCAGGGAGGGGAATTTTAGGAAATGTAGTCCCAGTTTTGCTAAATTAACACAATACAAATCCACCACATATCAGTAAAAAAGTATAGAGAAATTCACCTAAATGGTTTTAGCAGTTATTACTGGGAGTTTAGTGGTTTAAATTCTCAGTACACAGCTCAGATGTGAGAAAATCACACAACACATCTTTTTTTTAATATAATAAGTCAATCTAATTTTCATTCCAATCCTTCCCATTCTATCAAGGAGGTAGGAAATTCTCCTTCCCTCCCTCCCTCCTTCCCTCCCTTCCTTCTGCTCTCCCTCCCTTCTTCTTTTCCTTCCTTCCTTCCTCACCTCCTTCCCTCCCTCCCTCCCTCCCTCCATTCCTTCCTCCTTCCCTCCCTCCTTTCCTTCCCTTCCTTCCTTCTTCTTTCCTTCCTCCCTCCCTTCTCCCTCCAATCCTCCCTCCCTCCTTCCCTTCCTTCCTTCTTCTTTCCTTCCTCCCTCCCTTCTCCCTCCAATCCTCCCTCCCTCCCTCCCTTCCTTCGTTCCTTTTTTCCTCCCTCCCTTGCTTCCTTCCTTGCTCCCTCCCTCCCTTCCTTCTGTCCTTCATCTTACTCTGTTGCTCTTTTGTCCAGGCTGGATTGCAATGGCACAATCATAGCTCATGGTCATCCTGAACTTCTGGGCTCAGTGGCTTCCTCTCACCTCAGCCTCTCAAGTACCTGGGACTATAAGTGCACACAGCACCACACCCAACTAATCAAAAAGGTTTTTTTGTAGAGATGGGAGTCTTGCTATGTTGCCCGGGCTGGTGTCGAACTCCTAGCCTCAAGTGATCCTCCTGCTTCAGCCTCCCAAAGCACTAGGATTGCAGGCATGAGTCACTGCATCCAGCAGAAAAATACTAGAATTTTGTACAAATACCTACACTATTCATGAGTAGCCTTTAAACTGCCCTGAAATTATGGTATTGAAGTGATTATATCCAAATGGAGAACAAAAAATAGACAACTGTATTACCAAGAGTGTGGCATATTTGGCGTACATCTAGATGTGTACATGCATTCTGTCTTCCAAAAATGAATAAAAGAACAAAAGATTTCAGTATTGTTGTGATCTATTCGTTAAACACAGTTAAACTCACTTTCTCTAAATGCACAGGGCATGTGTTGCCTGAGTGCAGAACAGTTCTCTTGGACTCTTAGGTCACAGCAGAGCATGTTTTATTTCCTGAATTTAGTGTTCTTCCATTGCTAGAGGTGATTCATGGTTATTAATTATGCTGCGGCGAAAACCGCAATAACTTTTGCACCAAACTAGTACAAAACCATTTTGGCTGACAAACTTTGGGAATGGTATGGCCACCACAAATGACCTCCATGGTGTTCTAAAAAGCAGTGGCTTTCAGTTTAGAACGGGTTTGCTGCCCTCTGTCTAATAAGTTGGGGTTTTCTTTTCTCCTTCACATCCTAGGGTTTTGATGCCTCTTAGCATCACCATCCCTCACTTGGGGACCAATTGTGAATCGTTAGTTAAAGCTCAACTCTTTTCTTTTTGAGACGAAGCCTCGCTCTGTCACCCACGCTGGAGTACAGTGGTGCAATCTCGGCTCACTGCAACCTCCAACTCCCTGGTTCAAGCAATTCTCCTTCCTGAGCCTCCTGAGTAGCTGGGATTACAGGTGCCCGCCCACCACGCCCGGCTAATTGTTTTGTATTTTTAGTAGAGACGGGGATTTCACTCTATTGACCAGGCTGGTCTCGAACTCCTGACCTTGTGATCCCCCCACCTTGGCCTCCCAAAGTGCTGGGATTATAGGTGTGAGCCACCACACCTGGCCTCAATGCTTAGGAAGCAAAACCAGCAAGAAAATTCAGCATGTCCTGGTATTCTAGACAGCATCCTCAAAGATCACACCCGGGTGTTTAATAATTTAGCCTTTTGGACAAAGTTCTCATTAGAATAGATCAAAAACATGAATAATGTAGGCATTTGAGAATCACACTACTCACCGGTGGCGACACTGGCCAGAAAACACCTGAAGCGCTTGCGGAGAGGCTCAGGGTGACTAGATTGGGTAACTGGGTCATGATGACACCAAATTTGGCTAATGGGAATCCCAGGTCGCATCCGATTGTGTCAAATGACAGCTGCTACCTGCTGCCTTTTGCAGGCCTTTTAAGTCAAACGTCTCACGCCAGTCAAAATTCCTGCCAGGAAATCAGATTTTATTTCCCTAGTTCTTTTTTCCGCCTTTTTTCCTTTTTTTTGAGACAAAGTCTCCCTCTGTTACCTAGGCTGGAGTGCAGTGGTGTGATCACAGTTCACTGCAGCTTCAACCTCCTGGGCTCAAGTGATCCCCCCGCCAGCATCCACCCCCCCAGTAGCTGGGACCACATGTGCACATCACCATGCCTGGCTAATGCTTTATTTTTTGTAGAGACAGGTCTTATCATGTTGCCCAGGCTGGTCTTGAACTCATGGGCTCAAGCTACCCTCCTGCCTCAGCCTCCCAAAGTGCTGAGATTTCAAGCGTGAGCCACAGCACCTGGCTCCCTCTTTTCCCCGCTTTGCCCCAGATCATTCTTGCATCCCTTATCTCCTTCTCAAACCCCACATGTCTTCATCCTCAGCAGATGACCGGTTCTTCTTAACTGAGAAAATACTAACGCCCGGAGGAGAGTGTCCCCAAGTGCCCTAGACGACATCTGCCATCTCCCAGCCTCTGCATCCACTCACTCTGCCTTCCTGCCTTAGCTATAAATGAACCTCCACATCCTAGCTAAAGCCAGCCCCTCCTCCGTCTAAACTGGATTCCATCCCTACCACCCTCTCAAGCACATCACTCCAAGCACTCTCTCCTCCCTCTCCTGGGCCATCAATTTCTCTTTCCCTAATAGATCTTTCCCATTAACATAATATTAACCAAAAAAGGGACTGAAGCAGGAGTCTCCATTGACTGAGGCTGATGCAGGAGTTGAAGACACGCCAGGGAGGAATATCAACCACAGGAGCATCTGTGACCTGTGTGTTTCCCAAGAGGGTTTGGGAACTTCACTATTTAAAGGGGTAAGAGCAAGCAGGAGGGAAAAAGGGAGGGAGGGCAGGCAGAGAGGCAAATAGTCACATTCTCTCAAGGCTCTGATTAGCCATCAAGAAATCTACATTTCTGCATGTCAAGGAGGAATTTGTCTCCAGCTCAGGAAATCTGATAAGATAAACATGTGAAAAGAGGGAGTTGAGGAGTCCATGACTACGAATTCATCTCAAGCTCAGTACATCTGCATTTTATATAAGATAAAGTAAACATGAAAAGAGGGAATATAGGAAAGAGTCCATGATGCATTCTTCTTGAGCTCAGTAAATCTACATTTTACATAGGATAAACATGTGAAAACAGGGAGTAGAGGAGTCCATGATGCGTTTAGCTGAAGGGCAGTGAATCTACATTTTACATAAGACAAAGTAATGTGAAAAGAAGGAGTAAAGAGTCCATGACGCATTCATCTCAAATCCAGTGAATCTACATTTTATATAAGATAACCATGTGAAAAGAAGTCCAGGAAAGAGTCCATGATGCAGTCATCTTGAGCTGGGTAAGTCTGCATTTTACATAAGATAAACATGAAAAGAGGGAGTAAAGTGTTTATGATGGATTTATCTTGAGCTCAGTAAATCTGCATTTTACATCAGATAAAATAAAGAGGGAGCAGGGGAAGGGGCGATGCTGTATTTATCTCAAGGTAGGTGTATTTATCTCAAGGGTGGTTTGTGGTCCTGTCCTTGACCTATACATGTGAAAATAAGCTGGTAATTGACATTGTCAGTGTGAGATGTAACAGAACTTGGTTTTAGGGCTAGTTTATAGGGGGAGATGTATCCTGAAAGATTTAGGGGCTCACTTTGTGAGCAATTTGTGAGGGATGCCATCTGGGAAGATATGGAGCCTTCTGTCATAGTGAGCAGCTGGCTTATGCAAGAAGCTGGAACACGGGGTTATAAAAGTGTAGCTCTCTGTTTGGAAACAAAAGGGAAGGCAGAATTGCGTGACTCAGTTTCCAAGCTTGATTTTCTCTTTAGCATAGTGAGTTTGGGGTCCTGGGGCTTCATTTTCTTTTAATGATACCAACATGCTGGTATGTGGATCCTATGAAAGGAATTTTTAATATGGATGGCAAACGAGCACATGAAAAGATGCTTAACGTTATTCATCATTAGAGAATGCAGTTTTTTGTTTTGTTGTGGGGTTTTTTTTTTTTTTTTTTTTGAGATGGAGTCTCGCTCTGTTGCCAGGCTGGAGTGTAGAGGCACGATCTTGGCTCATTGCAACCTCTGCCTCCCAGGTTCAAGCAATTCTCCTGCCTCAGCCTCCCAACTAGCCAGGACTATAGGTGCCTGCCACCACACCCAGCTAATTTTTGAATTTTTAGTAGAGATGGAGTTTCATCACGTTAGCCAGGATGGTCTTTATCTCTTGACCTTGTGATCTGCCCACCTTGGCCTCCCAAAGTGCTAGGATTACAGGCATGAGCCACAGCATATGGCCAAGTATGCAGATTAAAACCACCGTGAGGGCCCAGTGGTGCACACCTGTAGTTCCACCCACTCAGGAGGCTGAGGCAGGAACATCACCTGAGCTCAGGAGTTTGAGGCTGTAGTGTGCAATGTTCATGCCTGTGAACAGCCACTGTACTCTGGCCTGGGCAACATAGCAAGACCCTGTCTCTAAAAAAATTTTTTTTCATTAAAAAAATGGGCCGAGTGTGGTGGCTGCTGCTTGCAATTTCAATGTTTGAGGAGGTCGAGGCGGGAGGACCACTTGAGCCCAGGAGTTTGAGACCAACCTGGGCAACATAGTGAGACCCTGTTTCTGACAACAACTAATATAAATAAATAAATAAATAAACAAAACCATGATGAGCTGCCAATCCACATGAATGAAAATGTCCAAAATGAGGAAGGCTGACCCATGCCCAGTGTTGGTGAGAGCATGGGAGGAACTGAAACTCTCCTTCCCTACTAAACTCACTTTCCTCTGAATAAGAAATATGTTACTCAAGTAACAAGCAATTCCCCTTACACTCTTCAACATGTTTTCCTTCCTGAATGTAAATTTCCTTTGGAAAACACAGTAGACGCGTCTTAACATGTTGCAGATACAACTATCACGTGACCCAGCCGGTTCTATTCCAACTTCCTCCCCGAAAACTGAGATTCTTTTTTTTTTTTTTTGACAGGGAGTTTCGCTCTTGTTGCCCAGGCTGGCGTGCAATGGCGTGATCTCAGCTCAGTGCAACCTCTGCCTCCTGGATTCAAGCCATTCTCCTGCCTCAGCCTCCCAAGTAACTGGGATTACAGGCATCCACCACCAAGCCCAGCTAATTTCATATTTTTAATAGAGACAAGTTTTTGCCATGTTGGCCAGGCTGGTCTCCAATTCCCGACCTCAGGTGATCCAACTTACCTCAGCCTCTCAAAGTGCTGGGATTACAGGTGTGAGCCACTGCGCTTGGCCAGAACTGGGATTACAGGTGTGAGCCACTGCGCTTTGCCAGAACTGGGATTCTTCTTCTCCTTTTTCTTTTTTTGAGACAGAGTCTCACTCCATTGACCAGGCTGGAGTGCAGTGGCGTGATCTCGGCTCACTGTGACCTCCGTCTCCTGGGTTTGAGTGATTCTTCTGCCTCAGCCTCCCAAGTAGCTGGGATTACAGGCGCACGCCACCACGCCTGGCTAATTTTTGTATTTTTAGTAGAGACGGGGTTTCACCATGTTGGCCAAGCTGGTCTCGAACTCCTGATCTTGTAATCTGCCCACGTTGGCCTCCCAAAATGATGGGATTACAGGCGTGAGCCACCGCTCCCAGCCAGAACTGGGATTCTTAAAGCACACCTCCCTCCCATCCTGCTAAAAAACCAGTGACAACTATAACCGCCACCACCTGTGGCACCGCACACTTGGTATCAGCATTAGTGAGCCACCTCCAAGCTACCACATTGGAGGACTTTTCACCAAGTTCTCCAGCAGTTTTCACCCAAAATCTGTTCTTGCTGTTTTTGCTATCTGGCCAGCTCTGTGGTGACTGAATTGATGTTTCAATTTTTGAGTAGGGGCAAAAAAATATTGAGAGGGCCCAAAACTGCTTAGGCACATGTGAAATGCTATAGCAGAAAAGAAACAAAATGCTACAGGATGCTGATTTTTTCATGAACAAGAAATGTGAGCGGCTCAGTCTCAACTTACGGATGAGCTGGAGGCAGCATTTAATGAAGACCTAAGTGAGTTAATTAAGGAGAAATTGCAACCAAACCCCACATAATGAGAGAGCCAGTAACTCTTGCTCCAGGGTCCCGCATTTTTATCTGTCTGCACTTGTCCATGTTGTGGGTTCTCTGGGGGCCTCCTTGTATTGGGCGGACATCCCCATGAGATTCAGACACCCAGGAAAAACAAACATCAGCCACTTTGGGAGGCCAAGGCAGGTGGATCCCCTAAGGTCAGGAGATCAAGACCAGCCTGGCCAACATGGTGAAACCCCGTCTCTACTAAAAATACCAAAAAAATTAGCTGGGTGTAGTGGCGGGTGCCTGTAATCCCAGCTGCTTGGGAGGCTGAGGCAGGAGAATTGCTTGAACCTGGGAGGTGGAGGTTGCAGTGAGCTGAGATTCCACCACTGCGCCCAGCCCAGTTTTCTTATTCATTTATCATTACATTTTTATGAAGTGCCTATCATGTGCCTGGCACTAGGAATAAAAGTTATTAATAAATTGACTAATCAGTTCACTAAACAAATATTACTGGTGTAAGAAATAATACATGTAAGTGAAAGGAACATGCCTCACATCGCCCCAGGATTCCACTGCGTAGAGGACTGTGTAAAACAGGAAGAAAGTGTGGCCTCATGAATTCAGAGGGTGCTGAAAAGTTCAATTTCAGGTTTTTTGTTTTGAGACAGGGTCTTGCTCTGTCACCCAGGCTGGAGTGTGGTGGTATGATCATAGCTCACTGCAGCCTCAACCTCCTGGGTTCAAGTGATCTGCCTGCCTCAGCCTCCCAAGTAGCTGGGACTATAGGTACTCCTCACCATGCTTGGCTAATTTTTTCATTGTTTTGTAGAGACGGGGGTCTCATGATGTTGCTCAGGCTGATCTCGAACTCCAGCCTCCAGTGATCCTCCTACCTTGGCTACTCAGAGGCTGAGGCAGGAGGATTGCTGGATCCCAGGAGTTTGAGGCTGCAGTGAGCTGTGATCACACCACTGCACTCCAGCTTGGGTAACCGAGTGAGACCCTATCTCAAATAAAACATAAAATATAGGCTGGGCACGGTGGCTGATGCCTGCAATCCCGGCTCTTTGGGAGGCCAAGGCTGGTGGGTTATGAGGTCAGGAGTTCAAGACCAGCCTGGCCAAGATGGTGAAACCTGTCTCTACTAAAAATACAAAAATTAGCCAGGTGTGCTGGTGGGCGCCTGTAATCTCAGCTACTCAGGAGGCTGAGGCAGAGAATTGCTTGAACCTGGGAGGCAGAGGTTACACTGAGCCGAGATCACGCCACTGCGCTTCAGCCTGAGTGACGGAGTGAGACTCCGTCTCAAAAAAACAAACAAACAAAAAAAAAAACCACCATAACCAAAACCAAAATAAATGAAATGAAATAAAATAAGATAAATAAAATGAAATAATAGCATCCCCTGCACAGAACCCAAATCTTCACCCAGGGTAGAATGACACCCTTACTAAAACAAATATTATCTTCAGCAAGCAAATTAAACATTGTCCAAGTGAGGAGTGAATGAGAACAGATTTCGTTATGCTCAGGGATTTGGACCAGTTTAATTGAGGTCAAATTTTTTCAGATTTTTCTTTTTGAAAGCTGGTTCTTCAGTGGAGCTCTTTATGAAGGCGCATGTTCTTCATAAAGAGCTGTTTGTGGGTCTGCCCTGGTGGGTGGGATCTCATTAATCTCACAAACCTCATCATCCAAGATGCTGAATATGCAGCATTGATCAACAAACCAGATCCTCCGTCTCAATAAATCCGCTTTTTGGTGAAGGAGATAAGAAACACAAATAAACAAGGAAATAAACGCCTGAGGTGAAAACAAGATGATGTGAGGGTCAGGTTCCTTGAACTCACATTCTTTTTGTCTTTTTCTTTTTTCTGAGAGGAGTTTCACTCTGTCATCCGGGCTGGAGTGCAATAGCGCGATCTCGGCTCACCGCAACCTCCGCCTCCCAGGTTCAAGCAATTCTCCTGCCTCAGCCGCCTGAGTAGCTGGGATTACTGGCACCTGCCACCACACCTGACTGATTTTTGTATTTTTAGTAGAGATGGGGTTTCGCCATGTTGGCTGGGCTGGTCTTGAACTCCTGACCTCGGGTGATCCGCCCACCTCGGCCTCCCAAAGTGCTGGGATTACAGGTGTGAGCCACCACACCCAACCGAGCTCAAGTTCTTGAGTCACTGTCTGTCTATAGAGAAGCAGTTTGGAGGTTTCGTCATATGTGTCTGAGGCCAGGTGCTGTGGCTCATGCCTGTAATCCCAGTAATCCCAGTACTTTGGGAGGCTCAGACAGGAGCATTGCTTGTCCCAAGAGTTCGAGACCAGCCTGAGCAACATAGTGAGGCTCTAACTCTTAGAAAAATAAAAAAATTAGCCAGATGTGGGTGGTGCGTGTCTGTGGTACCAGCTTCTTGGGAGGCTGAGGCAGGAGGATCACTCGAGCCCAGTAGGTCGATGCTGCAGTGAGCCAAGATTGCACCACTGCACTCAGCCTGGGCAACAGAGCAAGACCTTGTCTCAAAAAAAAAATTAAAAGTGTCTGAACCTTTTTTTTGGCAAAGCAATCTGACATGTTTCTTGCTTCAGAGAATCAGTTTATTTTCAACCTAAAAGCCAACTGACTCTCACAGGGGAATACGTGGTGATTACTGCAGTGTGTGTGTTTATGTTAAAGACTGCTTTGTCATGCAGACTGCAGCTCCAGCCTCACCTCGCTGTAATTTACTGTGGATATTTTGCATTACGTATGCAGCACCTTGTACCCGGCAGGAGATTTGCAGGGGTCTAGTCCCAACTCAGGTGTGCTAGAAACTGGCTGACCTCAGATGAACCTTGTCATCTTGCTGAGTCCAGGTTTTCTCAGCTACAGCCATAATAATAAGAGCCTGCCTCTAAATTCAGCGTGGAGAATAACGAGGACCATATGAAAATATAGACTCAGGGCCTGGCGCGGTGCTCACATCTGTAATCCCAGCACTTTGGGAGGCTGAGGTGGGTGGATCACGAGGTTAGGAGTTTGGTAAAACTGGCCAAGATGGTAAAATCCTGTCTCTACTAAAAATACTAAAGTTAGCCAGGCACGGTGGCAGTCATCTATTATCCCAGCTACTCGGGAGGCTGAGGCAGGAGAATTGCTCGAACCTGGGAGGCAGAGGTTGCAGTGAGCTGAGATCAGCTCATACTGCAGTGTGCCTGGCGACAGAGGAGGCAAGACTCCATCTCAATTAAAAAAAAAAAAAAAAGACTCAGCCTGGGCAATGTAGTGTGACCCCTGTCTTGGCCAAAAATTTAAAAATTAGCCAGGCACCGTGGCTCATGCCTGTAATCCCACTGCTTCGGGAGGTAGAGGCAGGAGGACTGCTTAAGGCAAGGAGTTTGAGACCAGTCTGGATAACAGTGAGACCCCATCTCTATGAAAAAATTAAAAAGTTAGTGAGGTGTGGTAGCATGTGTCCACACTTGGGAGGCTAAGGCAGGAGGATCACTGGAGCCCAGAAGTTTGAGGCTGAAGTGAGCTCTAATTGTACCACTATACTCCAGCTTGGGTGACAGAGCAAGACTATGCTGCCTCTGCTGGTCTTGAGCTTCTGACTTCAAGTGATCCTCCTGCCTCGGCCTCCCAAAGTGTTAGGATGACAGGCCTGAGCCGCTGCAACCGGCCAAAGGCACAAATTTTTGGGGGAACTAATTTTTTGAGGGGGTGACTCTCAAAGACCGAGAAAGCGTGACAAAGAAAAGGCCTGGAAAAGCTGAGGAATGGGACATGTCTTCTCTCCAGGACCCATTCATAAAGACAGGTGATTTAATTTAATTGAGAGATTTCCCAGCATGCTTGAGTATATGTAGAGCCAGGCGATTTGGATGATAAAGTCAGTAAATGTATGGGAAATTCTTCCTGGAGCTGAACTCTGGGGGGCGAGAGATTCAGTTACAGCCTGTCTGCATTTATCCTCACTCTCAGCTCCATTTTACATCCTAACCTTGGCTCCTGCTGTTTGCGTTCCCACTTCCAGTTCATGCTGTGTTGCTGTCAGCTGCAGAACAGTGTCAACTCATTGCAGAGCACAGTTGTGCCATATGCAAATAAATAGGTAATATGTAAAAAAAAAAAGAAAGAAAGAAAAGCGGCTAGGCGCAGTGGCTCACACCTGTAATCCCAGCACTTTGGGAGGCCTAGGCGGGCAGATCACCTGAGGTCAGGGGTTCAAGACCAGTCTGGCCAGCATGGTAAAACCCTGTCTCTACTAAAAATACAAAAATTAGGCAGGTGTGGTGGTATGTACCTGTAATCCCAGCTACTCAGGCGGCTGAGGCAGGAGAATCGCTAGAAACAAGGAGGCAGAGGTTGCAGTGAGCCAAGATGGCACCACTGCACTCTAGCCTGGACGACAGAGTGAAACCTCATTCCCCATCCTCCTCCCAAAAAGAAGAAAGCAAATTCATAATAACTACTTGGAGGCCAAGCTGGCACTAGGGCTGTGATACTGATTCTCTCTACTACGCCAGGCCGCTGACCATTCCCATTTTACTAATGATAACACCAAGGCCTAGAGTAGCAGGTCAATGTCTTAAATGACAATAACAACTGCTCACTTTATTTTTTATTTTATTGTTATTACTATTATTATTATGAGACACAGTCTTGCTCTTTTGCCAGGCTGGAGTGCAATGGTACAATCTCAGCTCACTGCAACCTCCACCTTCCGGGTTCAAATGATTCTCCTGCCTCAGCCTCCCAAGTAGCTGGAACTACAGGTGCGCACCACCATGCCCAGCTAATTTTTTGTATTTTAGTAGAGACAGGTTTCACCACGTTTGCCAGGATGGTCTCGATCTCCTGATCTCATGATCCAACTGCCTCAGCCTCCCAAAGTGCTGGGATTACAGGCATGAGCCACCTTGCCTGGCCTATTATTATTTTTATTATTATTTGAGAAAGAGTCTTGCTCTGTTGCCCAGGCTGGAGTGCAGTGGTGAGATCTCAGCTCACTGCGCCTCTGCCTCCAGGGTTCAAGTGATTCTCCTGCCTCAGCCTCCTGAGTAGCTGGGACTACAGGTGTGCACCGCCATGCCCGGCTAATTTTTGTATTTTTAGTAGAGACGGGGTTTCACCATGTTGGTCAGGCTTGTCTTGAACTCCTGGCATCAAGCAATTGCCTGCTTTGGGCTCCCAAAGTGCTGGGATTACAGGCGTGAACCACTGTGCCTGGCCACAACTGCTCACTTTAAGCCGCTGCTTCTGATGCCATCAGATATTGTTCCTAGCACTTCACATTCACTCATAAGGAGTGATCCTCCATCTACACAGGTGCTGGCTTTATTCCTATTTTTCAGATGAGAAAACTCAGGCAAATATATTAGCGGACAGCCGTTGAGCTGGGATTGGGGTCAAAGCCATCTCCCCCCAGGCCCAACTCTTAAGCCTTTGTATTTCTTTAATTTAAACAACTATTCATACATTCATTATTTATTTTTTAGAGACAGGGTCCCACCCTGGAGTGCAGTGGTGCAATCATAGCTCACTGTAGCCTCGACCTCTGAGGCTCAAGTGATCCTCTGGCCTCAGCCTCCCAAGTAGCTGGGACCACAAGTGTATGCTTGGCTAATGTAAAAATGATTTTTCCCTTCAGCTTTCGGCTCAGAGGAGGCCAAGGTGCAACTTCCTTTGGTCGTCCCAAATCCGGGTTCATCTGACACCAGCCGCCTCCACCGAGCTGCCGAAATTTGACCCCAGTGAGATCAAAGTCATATACCTGAGGTGCACCAGGGGTGAAGTTGGTGTCACGTCTGCACTGGCCCCCCAAGATCAGACCCCTGGTTCTGTCTTCAAAAAAGGCTGGTGATGACATTGCCAAGGCCACCGGTGACTGGAAGGGTCTAAGGATCACAGTGAAACTGACCATTCAGAACAGACAGGCCCAGATTGCGGTGGTACTTTCTGCCTCTGCCCTGATCGTCAAAGCCCTCAAGGAACTGCCAAGATACAGAAAGAAACAGGAAAACATTTAACGCAGTGGAAATATCACTGCTTTCTTTTTCTTGGAGACAGGGTCTCACTCTGTTGCGCAAGCTCGTCTCACTGCAACCTCTGCCTCCTGAGTTCAAGTGATTCTCCTGCCTCAGCCTCTGGAGTAGCTGGGATTACAGGTGTGCACCAGGTGTGCACCATCACACCTGGCTAATTTTTGTATGTTTTGGTAGAGACGGGGTTTCCCCGTGTTGGCTAGCTGGCGTGAAGCTACTGACTACAAGCCATCTGTCCACCTTGGCTTTGCAAAGTGCTGGGATTACAGTCGTGAGCCACTGTGCCTGGCCAGAAATAATCACTTTTGATGAGACTGTCAGCATTGCTTGACAAATGTGGCACCAATCTTTAGCCAGAGAACTCTCTGGAACCATTAAAGAGATTCTGGGGACTGCCTAGTCTGTGGGCTGCAATGCTGATGGCTGCCACCCTCATGACATCATAGATGACATCAACAGTGGTGTTGTGAATGCCCGGCTAGTCAAGCACAATGGAAAAATTTTCAATAAAGGATAATTTGACAACTGATGTATATATCATATATATATATATATATATATATTTTTTTTTTTTTTGTAGAGACAGGGTCTCACTATGGTACCCAAGGGGGTCTTGAACTCCTAGGCTCAAGAGATCCTCCCGCTTCAGCCTCCCAAAGTGCTGGGCAATGCAGGTGCAGTGGCTCATGCCTGTAATCCCAGTGCTTTGGGAGGCTGAGGCAGGAGGATCACTTGAACTCAGGAGTTCAAGACCAGCCTGGGCAACATAGTGAGACTCCCCCAACTGGCCCCCAATTTTTTTTTTAATCAGCCAGACAGGTATGGTGGTGCACACCTGAAGTTCTAGCTACTTGGGAGGCTTAAGGGGAGGACTGCTTTAGCCGGGGAGGTTGAGGTTACAGTGAGCTGTGATTATGCCAGCGCACTCCAGCTTGGGCAACAGAGCAAGCCCTTACTTCAAAAAAATGTTTTTAAGTATAATAATAACAACTATTTTTTCAGAGATGGGGTCTTGCTATGTTGACCAGGCTGGACTACAGTGGTGTGATCATAGCTCCCTGCAGCCTCAAACTCTTGGCCTCAAGTGATCCTCCCTCCTCAGCCTCCCAGGTAGTTGGGACTATAGGCCTGAGCCACTGTTCTCAGCCAATAATAACTATTAATGGGCTGGGCTCCCTCTGTGTGATGCACACCCTTGTGATCTGCTATCTACTTCACGTAGGATGTAGTAGTTACATTGATAATCTTCATTGTTTTACAGATGGGGAAACTGAGGCTTGAATGATTTACCCAAAGTTAGCAAATGATAGAGTTCAGACTCGAAGCAATCTGACTGTAATATGTTCATCTTAACTCCTTGGGGACAAGGAGCTCAGAACCCAATGGCCTGGCTGACTCCAGGAGTGAGGAACGGGGAAAAAAATTGCAACCTGGCTTACTCTTGTCTCCAGTGGCAGGGACAAGACAGAAATAGATATTTCAAAATGTTGTTGTTATTATTATTGAGTCAGGGTCTCACTCTGTCACCCAGGCTGGAGTGCCACTGTGGTGCAATCTTGCCTCACTGCACCCTCCACCTCCCAGGCTCAAGCGATCCTCCCACCTCAGCCTCCCGAGTAGCTGAGACTGCAGGCACGCGCCACCATGCCTGGCTAATTTTTGTATTTTTTGTAGAGACGGGGTTTCACCATATTGCCCAGGCTGGTCTCGAACTCCTGAGGTCAAGTGATCTGCCCGTCTCGGCCTTCCAAAGGGCTTGGATTACAGGCATGAACCATCGTGCCCAGCCAAGACATTATTCTTTTGTGAAGTAAACCTAGTTGCTCTTAGCATATGGTTCTCAATTGATGTGTGTGTGTGTGTGTGTGTGTGTGTGTGTGTGTGGTGTGTGTGTGTGTGTGTGTGTGTGTGTGAGAGAGAGAGAGAGAGAGGGAGAGGGAGAGGGAGAGGGGAAGAGAGAGAGAGAGAGAGAGAGAGATAGAGAGAGAGAAGTTCTCTCTGGAAAAGTTTTCTCTGGGAGAAAATTCCACATTTCACTGTTTTACATTTCAAAGTTGCCAGTTTGTTCAAAAATCATGCTGAGAAGGAACACGTCAAGACAAAAATTTGAAAGTCTGTTGTTAAAGGAAGCAAGACCAACGATGTCATTTCACAGTCTTTGCAGAGAATTCTTGGATCAACCCCTGGACGTGGTGGCTGATTTTAACAGGAGCTGCAAAGAGTCTAATCCCTTTCATCACAAATGCATCTGGGGCCAGAGCCCGACTTCCTGTTGCCCTTGGGGAACTTTCTTTTCTTTTCTTTTTTTTTTTGAGATGGAGTCTCACTCTGTACCAGGCTGGAGTGCAGTGGCATGATCTTGGCTCACTGAAACCTCTGCCTCCCAGGTTCCGGTTCAAGCAATTCTCCTACCTCAGCCTCCCGAGTAGCTGGGATTACAGGCATGAGCCACAATGCCCAGCAAATTTTTGTATTTTTTAGTAGAGCTGGGGTTTCACCATGTTGGACAGGCTAGTCTTGAACTCCTCACGTCAAGTGATCCTCCCACCTTGGCCTCCCAAATCCCATGGGATTACAAGCATAAGCCACCGCACCAGGCCTACTTTTGTTTTTGAGGTGGGTTGGAGTGGTCCTGGCTTGCTCAAATCCTGGTATAGCACTGGCATAGGACATATATATATATCTCCTCAGTTCCCAGAACCTGGGTCTCCTCAGCTGTGAAAAGGGATACTGATAATAGTGGCAATCACTGGGCTGTTGTGAGAGATACTTAAGATTTCGTAGAAACACCCACCCAGGCTGAGCGCAGCGGGAGATCTTGTCACTACAAAAAATATATAAATTGGGTGGGCCTGGTGGTGTGTACCTGCAGTCCCAGCTACTCGGGAGGCTGAGATGGGAGGACTGCTTGAGCCTGGGAGGCGGGAGGTGGAGGCTGCCGTGAGCTGTGATTGTGCCACTGTCCTCTAGCCTGGGCGATGGAATGATATTCTGTGTCCAAAAAAAAAAAAAAAAAAAAAAGGAAAGAAAAAGAAAAAAAGAAAAAGAAATTAGGACTTCAAGACCCAAGGAAAATTGCCTGTTAAAAAACGTTTTAAATAATCTTTTAAATAAAAAATTTAAAAAGGAAACACCATGTATTGTGTACATTGAATGGTGCCTGGCACTGCTTTGAATCATTTCTGCCAGGATGTTGCCATCAAATCCCAGGGAAGGAGGAGCAGGTTCCCGCATGGCCACCAGGGGGTGCCGCTGCCACAGCTCTGAGTCGCGGCGGAGCCAGGCTGGCGTCTCCACCTCCCATCACCTCCCACCACTGCCCCCTCTGTCTTTAGGCCTGGCCTCCACTTTCTCCTCTCACCCACTCTGCTATTACCCCACGCTCCCATTCTCCCTATGTTCTTACTTTCACCCAGGATCAGTAAGTGTCCCACAGTGTCCAGGCCACATCACCTTGTCCTATGACCTGCATCCCTTCCCTCCCAAGGGAAGCTCCAGCACATACCCTGGGCCATTTACCCGGCCAAAGGGCTCTCGTGCCGCAGGTAATGACCTTTGCCCCTTTTCCCTCTGAGGGTCAGGTGAGGTCACGTGTGGGGAAGTCCCTCATAGACACAAACCAGGGTCTGGTGCAACGGCTCACACCTGTAATCCCAACACTTTAGGAGGTCAAGGCAGAAGGATGGCTAGAGGCCAGGAGTTCAAGACCACCCTGGGAAAAATGGCAAGATCCCATCTCTACAAATAACTTAAAAATGAGCCAGGTGTTGAGGCATGAACTTGTAATCCCAGGCCGGGCACTGTGCCTCATGCCTGTAATCCCAGCACTTTGGGAGGCTAAGGTGGGCGGATCATCTGAGGTCAGGTGTTCGAGACCAGCCTGGCCAACATAGTGAAAACCCGTGTCTACTAAAAATAAAAAAAAAATTAGCCAGGCATAGGGGCAGGTTCCTGTAATCCCAGCTACTGAGGACGCTGAGGCAGGAGAATCGCTTGCATCCGGGAGGTGGAGGTTGCAGTGAGCCGAGATCGTGCTATTGCACTCCAGCTTGGGCAAGAAGAGTGAAACTCTGTCTTAAAAAAAAAAAAAAAGAAAGAAAGAAAGAAAGAAAGAAAGAAAGAAA
>NW_022437099.1:1619730-1629868 GCF_009761245.1 Sapajus apella | reverse complement strand
GAGAGAGAGAGAAAGAAAGAAAGAGAAAAAGGAAGAAAGAAAGAATTAAAAAAAAAAAAGAATTTATAATCCCAGCTACTCAAGAGGCTGAAGTGAGAAGATCGTTCAAGGCCAGGAGTTTGAGGCTGCAGTGAGCTATGATTGTGCCATTGCACTCTGGCTTGGGTGACAGAATGAGAACCTGTCTCAAAAATAAATAAATAATAAATAGATAAATAAAAATTAGCCAGATGGGATGACACAAGTCTATAATCCCAGCACTTTGGGAGACTGAGGCAGGAAGATTGCTTGAGGCCAGGAGTTCAAGATAAGATGGGGCAATATTGCTACAAAAAAAATTTAACAATGAACCAGATGTGGCGTTGGGCACCTATGGTCCCACCTACTCAGGAGGCTGAGGCAGGAGGATCACCTGAGCCCAGAAGTTCAGGGCTGCAGGGAGCTATGATGGCACCACTGCACTTCAGCCTGGATCACACAGCAAAACTGTGTCTCTAAAACCAAACCAAACCTAAACGACATGCCGGTGGTGGTGACAGGGTTGGGACAGCCACCGCGAGCCTCAGGCCGGGGCCCCACACCTTCCTTGGGAGCTCTGAGGAATCCTTTCTGCTCAGAACACACTTTGGGAATTGCACTTTTCCCGTAGGGCTGGCACATTTGGGTGTCCACAGGCCTGAGCAGACCCAGACCCTGGCAGAGGGGCCTGTGGTCACCGAGGCCAACTCTAAGGGAGTGGCTGCATTTGTAGGCCAGCTCCTGGGCACTTACTCAGCCTGAAAGTGGGCTCTGCGTGACCAGATGTTCTTATTTTGCAAGAGAAACAGAAAACGCAGATTTTTTTCACGGGAAATCTCCAAATGTTTGAACATTGGCAGTTAGTTACAATTCTTTTCAAACTCTTTGTGGGCCAATCAAGACAAGCTACAGCTGGTCTTGGCCTGTGCATGCCATTCTGCAGCCTCTGATGGAAGCTTCTTAAAGACACTGGTCAATGTTGATGGTCACTGCCTTGTAGCACTGACCACAGGGATAACCTGAGTTTGAAGCAGCCCAGGTGATCTTTATTTTATTTTTATTATTAATGTTTTAATTAATTAATTAATTGAGACAGAGTCTTGCTCTGTCGCCAGGTGCTGGGCTGGAGCACAGTGGTGTGATCTCGGCTCACTGCAACCTCAGCCTCCTGGGTTCAAGTAATTCTGCCTCAGCCTCCTCAGTAGCTGGGACTACAGGCATATGCTACCACACCCAGCTAATTTTTGTATTTTAGTAGAGATGGGTTTCACTATGTTGGCCCTCATGATCCACCTGCCTCGGCCTCCCAAAGTGCTGGGATTACAGGCATGAGCCACTGTGGCTGGCCTTATTTAATTAATTAATTAATTAATTAATTATTTAGGGGCAGGGTCTTGCTCTGTCACCCAGGCTGCGGTGCAGTGATATTATCATAGCTCACTGCAGCCTTGACCTGCTGGCTCAAGCAATCCTTCTGCCTCAGCCTCCTGAGTAGCTGGGACCACAGGCACTTGCAACCATGCTAGGCTAATTTTTTAAATTTTTTGTAGAGAGTGAGGTGTGGGTCTTGCTGTGTTGTCCAGTCTAGTCTTGAACTCCTGGCCTCAAGCAATCCTCCCCACTGTGCCTCCCAAAGTGCTGAGATTACAGACGTGAGCCACTATGCCTGGTTGAATTTCACTCCTTCTTATGAAAAACGTTTTGTCTGAGCATTGCTAGGCACTTAACCCCATTACAGCATGGACACTGGGATCTTACAGACAGGGGGGCATCATATTCTCTCCTTGGTCACCAGGATGAAATTTCTGGGTGCACATAAGAAATATCAACTGCACTGGGTGGCTCATGCCTTGGGAGGGGGAGGTGAGAGGATCGCTTGATCCCAGGAGCTCAGCAGCAGCTGGTGACCTCCCAGGAGCAGGGAATGACCAGGGTGCCTAAGGAGAGGTGAATCGACCCAGGTCAGAAATGGATCAGGTCAATACTCCCGTGTTGGCCGGGTGCAGTGGTTCATTTTGTAATCCCAACACTTTGGAAGGCCGAGGCGGGTAGATGACGAGGTCAAGAGATCGAGACCATCCTGGCCAACATGGTGAGACCCCGTCTCTCCTAAAAATACAAAAATCAGCTAGGCATGGTGGTGCACGCCTGTAATCTCAGCTACTTGAGAGACTGAGGAAGGAGAATCACTAGAACCTGGGAGGCAGAGGTTGCAGTGAACAGACATTGTGCCACTGCATTCCAGCCTGGTGACAGAACAAGACTCTGTCTCAAAAACAACAACAACAACAAACTCCCGTGTGATCAACAGTGCGATTACACCTGTGAATAGCCACCGTACTCCAGCCTGAGCAACATAGTTTCTATTTAAATTAATATAATATAATGTAATAATATATGTCAACTGCAAATTGCACACTGATTCTTCAACCACCCCAGGAAAGGCCGACCTCACCCTGCACATAGATGGCATGACAGTCCTGAATGCAGGGAGAGAGAGCTTGTCCTCACAGCCACATTGACAGAAGCCAGAGACTGGGGCTGAGAAGACCCTACGGGGTTGGGCTGGAAAGTCCTGGATGCCCAGCTCTTCACACCCACTCAGTGCATGTGATCACGGCTGTAGGATCTAAAATAGATACGCTTGGCAGATGGCCTCTGAAGGTGTTGAAATGGGACTTCACGTGCCCAGCTGATATCTGCATGCAATAGGAAGCCAGATGCTGCCACCATCCTCCCTGTTTGTATCCAGGGGATGGGACTTCTTGTGGAGGTCCTGGTTTGTCTTTGCTTCCAACCCCAAGTAGGCAGCTGGATCAAGCTGTCCTGAGAAGGTGATCCATTTCCCTAATTGGGGGTGTGCAATGCTGAATGCAGCTATCCCAGACAGATTTATTCCATATACACCCTTTTCCCCAAATTCTGTGGAATGAATGAAGTCAGATTTCAGCAAGGATGGCTACAGTCCAGAGCAAAATAACTGTGATATCCCCTCTTTGTAGCTCCCCAAACTCTTTCATTTTTTTGAGACAGAGTCTCACTCTGTTGCCCAGGCTGGAGTCCAATGGTGCAATCTTGGCTTACTGCAACCTCCAGCTCCCAGGTTCAAGTGATTCTCCTGCCTCAGACTCCTGATTAGATGGGATTACAGGTGCCCTCCACCACACCTGGCTAATTTCTGTATTTTTAGTAGAGACAGGGTTTCACCACATTGGCCAGGCTGGCCTCGAACTCCCAACCTCAGGTCATCTGCCCATGTCGGCCTCCCAAAGTGTTGGGATTACAGGCATGAGCCACTGTGCCTGGCCCAGTTATACTCTTAGTTATTTTGATATGCACAATTAAATTCCTATTGACTAGTCACCCTGTTGCTATCAAATACAAGGTCTTATTCATTCTTTTTAACTATTTTTTGCACCTGTTAACTGTCTCCTCTTTCTCCTGCCTCCCCGTCCCCACCACCTACCCTTCCCAACCTCTGGTAACCATCCTTCTATTCTCTACCTCTATGAGTTCAATTATTTTATTTTGTTTTACTTAATCTGTTTAGATGGAATCTTGCTCTCTTGCCCAGGCTGGAGAGCAGTAGCACGATCTCAAATCACTGTATCCTCCACCTGTCAGGCACAAGCGATTCTCCTGCCGCAGTCTCTCAAGTAGCTGAGATTACAGGCGTCAGCTACCATGCTCTGCTAATTTTTGTATTTTCAGGAGAGACAGGATTTCATCATTTGGCCAGGCCAAATGATGAAATCCTGACCTCAAGTGATCTTGAACTCCTGACCTCAAGTGATCCACCTGCCTCAGCCTCCCAAAGTGGTGGGATTACAGGCCTGAGCCACCACGCCTGGCCTGAGTTCAATTAGTTTAATATTTAGCTCCCATGAATAAGGAAGAACATGCAAAGTTTGTCTTCCTGTGCCTGGCTAATTTCACTTAACAGAATGAACTTCAGTTCCATCCATGTTGTTGCAAATGACAGAATCTCATTCTTTTTGATGGCTGAATAGTATTCCATTTTGTATAAGTACCATGTTTTCTTTTTCTTTTTTTTTTCTGCAACAGAGTCTCACTCTGTCACCCAGGCTGGAGTGCAATGGCGCAATCTCGGCTCACTGCAAACTTCACCTCCCAGGTTCAAACAATTCTCCTGCCTCAGCCTTCCCAGTAGCTGGGACTACAGGTGCATGTCACCATGCCCGGCTACTTTTTTGTATCTTTAGTAGAGATGGGGTTTCACTGTGTTAGCCAGGATGATCTCAATCTCCTGACCTCGTGATCTGCCCACCTCAGCCTCCCAAAGTGCTGGGATTACAGGCGTGAACTCCTGTACCCAGCCACCATGTTTTCTTTATCCATTCATCTGCTGATGGACACTGAAGTTGCTTCTGAATCTTGGCTATTGTGAACAGGGCTGCAGTAAGCATGAGAGTGCAGAGATCTCTTTGATAGACTGATTTCCTTTCTTTTGGGATACATTTAGCAGTGGGATTGCTGGATCATATCATAGCTCTATTTTAAGTTTTTTGAGAAACCTCCAAACTGTTCCCTATAGTATATATACTAATTTACATTCCTACCAAGAGTTTTGAGGGTTCCCCCTTCTCCACATCCTTGCCAGCATTCGTTACTGCCTGTCTTTTGGATAGAGCTGGATTTTTTTTTTTTTTTTTTTTTTTTTGAGGTGGAGTTTTGCTCTGTCACCCAGGCCAGAGTATAGTGACGTGATCTCGGCTCACTGCAAACTCTGCCTCCCGGGTTCAAGCGATTCTCCTGCCTCAGCCTTGCAAGTAGCTGGGATTACAGGTGCCTGCCACCACGCATGGCTAATTTTTGTATTTTTAGCACAGATGGGGTTTCACCATGTTGGCCAGGCTGGTCTCAAACTCCTAGTCTCAAGTGATCTGCCTGCCTCGGCCTTCCAAAGTGCTGGGATTACAGGTGTGAGCCACCATGTCTGGCTGAGAACTTCTTTTTCTGTAAGTGTTTTTTTTTTTTTTTTTTTTCTTTTAATAGAAATGGGGGGTCTCACTATGTTGCCCAGGCTGGTCTTGAACTCCTGGCCTCAAGTGATCCTCCTGCCTCAGCCTCCCAGAGTGCTGGGATTACAGGTGTGAACCACCATGTCCCGTCTCTCTTGAGAACTTCTACATAGGCAGCTAGAGTGTCTTTTCGTGGTGTAAACATCATGGAGCCTTAAAATAGGGTGAGATAGGGTTTAATTCCAGAAGGCTCTGTTGCATAACTGAGGCCATGGTGGTGGGGACAAGATCTGGCGTGTTTTCCCTTTGGGCCCTCAGTGGCCTCCTGCTGTGCCTGTGACTATGGCAAGAGGCATGAAGGAGAAGGATGGGGCAACTGACATCCTACAGAATTTGATGTCTTATTTGGGTCCCTGGATTAGAAGCTTAGAGCTGCCACTTGACAACTGTCCCCTGGCCACCTGCCCCTATCCATGAAAACTCCTGCTGGCCAGGCACAGTGCCTCATGCCTGTAATCCCAACAATTTGGGAGGCCAAGACAGGTGAATCACTTGAGGTTAGGAGTTTGAGAAAAGCCTGGCCAACTTAGTGAGACCCCATCTCTACTAAAAATACAAAAATTAGCTGGGCATGGTGGTGTATGACTGTAATCCCAGTTACTTGGGAGGCTGAGGCAGGAGAATCCCTTGAACCCAGGAGACAGAGGTTGCAGTGAGCTGAGATTGTGCCACTGCACTCCAGCCTAGGCCACAGAGAGAGACTGTCTCAAAAAACAAAACAAAACAAAACAAAATCAACTCCTGCTAAGACAAGTGTATTCGTTCGCCCCTAGAATGCCTGCCTGGCCAGGTGGGGCCAGCCCTGGGCTCACAGTTTGTCCTCTGTGCAGGCATGAGAACTTCCCCCAGAAGAGCACGGAAACTTTCCCACCACACCACGACTAACCTCCATGTTGCTCTGAATCTTTCCCATCCCAGGATGAAGTAAGGATTGAGAGGCAAAAGATGGTTGAGGCCAGCTGTGGTGGCTGACACCTATAATTCCAGCACTTAGGGAGGCCAAGGCAGGAGGATCTCTTGAGGCCAGGAGTTTGAGACCAGCCTGGACAACATAGTGAAACCACCATCTCTACAAAAAATTAAAAAATCAGCCCAGCATGGGGGCCGCACTTGTAGTCCCAGCTACTCATGAGGCTGAGGCAGGAGGATCACTTGAGTCCAGGAGATCGAGGCTGCACTGAGCTGTGATTGCACCACTGCGCTCCAGTCTGGGTGACAGAGTGAGACCCTATTTCAAAATAGAAAAAACATAAAATGAGGTTCACTGTGGACCAGCTGTAGAACTCCTGCCTCTCCATGTCTCCACACTTCTCCACCTGCCCCCTCAAACCCTGAAGTCTATTTTATGAGGCCATGATGTTAAAGTTCTAGAGGGAAAAAAAAGGGGGCTTTAAAAATCTAAGTATTTGGCTGGGCACAGTGGCTTATGCCTGTAATCCCAGCACTTTGGGAGGCCGAGGCAGGCAGATCACCTGAGGTCGGGAGTTTGAGACCAGCCTCACCAACATGGAGAAACCCCATATCTACTAAAAATACAAAATTAACTGGGCATAGTGGCACATCCTGTAATCCCAGCTACTCGGGAGGCTGAGACAAGAGAATTGCTTGGACTTGGGAGGCGGAGGTTGCGGCAAGCCGAGATTGCACTATTGCACTCCAGCCTGGGCAACAAGAGCGAAACTCCGTCTCAAAAAACCAAAATCTAAGTATTCACTTCTCCAGGGAGCTAGGCCACAAGCTAAGAAACAAATGATCATTGTTCTTCCCAGCCGGGGTACAGTTTGTGGCTAGTTGCAATCTGGTACAATAAATTAATGTTTTGGAGCCGGGCATGGTGGCTCACGCCTGTAATCCTAGTACTTTGGGAGGCAGAGGCAGGTGTATCACTTGGGGTCAGGAGTTTGAGACCAGCCTGGACAACATGGCAAAATCCCATCTCTACTAAAAATACAAAAATTAGTCTGGTGTGGTGGTGGGCGCCTGTAATCCCAGCTACTCAGGAGGCAGGAGAATTGCTTGAATTCGGGAGGCAGAGGTTGCAGTGAGCCGAGATCATGCTGCTACACTCCAGCTTGAGCGAAAGAGTGAGACGCTGCCTAAAAAAAAAAAAAAAAAAGTTAATGCTTGGGTCCCTGGAGAGAGAAAAGTGTCACAGACCTCTCTGTTAGAGTTTCAGGACTCATCTGTCACAGTGTGAGGCTGAGAGCCCTGAATCTCACCCTGAGCTGCATGTGAAAACTTTCTAATAAAAACTTGTGGCTGGGTGTGGTGGATCACAGACCTGTAATTCGAGCACTTTGGGAGGCCAAGGCGGGAAGATCACTTAAGCCTGGGAGTTCAACATGAGCCTGGGCAACATAGTGAGACCCTGTCTCTACCAAAAATAGAAAAATTAGCTGGGCATGGTGTTGCACGCCTGTGGTCCCACCTACTTGGGAGGCTGAGGCAGGAGGATGGATTGAGCCCAGGAAGTTGAGGCTGCAGTGAGCTGTGATTGCACCACTATGCTCCAGCCTGGGTGACAGAGTGAGACCCTGTCTCCAAAACAAAACAAAAACCAAACGACATGGACTGCATCATGGTACCCTCAAAACAACCTCTTGGGAGAGGTGCTACTGTTATGCCCATTTTGTAGATAGGTACACTTGGTCAGCCTCAGACAGTGGATGCCCTGTGCAAAGTTACAACAGTCATAAAGGCAGATTGGGCATGGGAACCCAAGGTTTCAGATCCCAAGTCCCAACTCTGTTCTGTAATGATTCTATACCTGTGATGGATCCACATGTTTTGATCTATCACACTGGGATCTGTGGCGTTTTTAGGCAATGTGCACCTGGGTTTCGGACCTCTGTCACACAGGCTTGAGCCCAGGAGTTTGAGAGCAGCGTGGGCAACATGGCAAAATGCTATCTCTATTTTTTTTTTTTTTTTTTTGAGACGGAGTTTCACTCTTGTTACCTAGGCTAGAGTGCAATGGCGCGATCCTGGCTCACCGCAATCTCCGCCTCCTGGGCTCAGGCAATTCTCCTGCCTCAGCCTCCTGAGTAGCTGGGATTACAGGCACGCGCCACCATGCCCAGCTAATTTTTTGTATTTTTAGTAGAGACGGGTTTTCACCATGTTGACCAGGATGGTCTCGATCTCTTGACCTCGTGATCCACCCGCCTCGGCCTCCCAAAGTGCTGGGATTACAGGCTTGAGCCACCGCGCCTGGCCTCTATTTTTTAAAAATACAAAAATTAGCTGGAAGCGGTGGCATGTGTCTGTCATCCTAGCCACACAGGAGGCCGAGGCAGGAGGATTGACTGAGCCTGGGAGTTTGAGGCTGCAGTGAGCCATGAACACAGCACGGCACTCCAGCCTGGATGACAGAACGAGGCCCTGTCTAAAAAAATAATAATCATAAATAAAAATTATGTGTTTTAATTTTGTAACCCTTCTTTTTGCTTATATAAAAGAATGTATTTTTTTGTGGTGCGGGGTGGGGGGCAGGAGTTGTTTTAGAGACAGAGTCTTGCTCTGTCACCCAGGAGGGAGTGCAGTGGCAGTGGTGTGACTGTGGCTCACTGCAGCCTTGAACTCCTGGGCTCAGGCAATTGTCCTGCCTAGAGTCCCTACTAGCTGGGACTACAGGTGTACAGGTGTGCACCAGCATGCCCAGCTAGTTTTGTTTGTTTGTTTGTAGAGATGGGGTCTTGCTATGTTGCCCAGGCTGCTCTCAAACTCCTGGGCTCAAGCAATCCTCCAGCCTCATCCTCCCACAGCGCTAAGATTATAGGCATGCGCCACCACGCCTGGCCTATATAAAATATCAAGCTTTAATTTTGGAACCAACCACTGACGCCAAAGTAGGAAAGGTGAGATCAACTCCTTCACATCTTCTCGCCTCCCCCTCCCTTCCCCAGGATTTTTTACTTGATAAAGTTTCTTCCATTTACATCCCATCCTGCTACCACAATTTCCCCAGTTGTTTGCCTGGTTTCAGTTGCACTCCAGCCTGGGTGACAGAGCGAGACTCTGTCTTAAAAAAAAAATCCCTTCACATTCACTTAGGATGGAGATATATATATATATATATATATATATATATATATATATATGAAATTGTGTTTTAATATATGTATTAAAATATTAAAACATACATTTTTATGAAATTTTTCATCAATAGATTACACAGATCAGGCTATCAAATATTCATTTGATATCCTAGAAAGTTCATTACCCTAGAAAGTTCTCCTTATTTCAGCAGTTTCAATAACCAACTTTTCTTTTAATAATATTTTACAATTGGTGGATTTTCACAGAATAAGAGTTTACATTCTAAAAAAATTGAGTGGGTACCATGGCATGTGCCTGTGGGCCCAGCTACTTGGGAGGCTGAGGCAGGAGGATTGCTTGAGCCTGGGAGATTGAGGCTGCAGTGAGCTATGACTGCACCACTGCATTCCAGCCTGGGTGACAGAGCGAGACCCTTTCTGCAATACCCCTTCTTTTTTTTTGAGACAGAGTCTCACTCTTTTGTCAGGTGCCAGACGGCTGGCGTGCACTGGCACGATCTCGGCTCACTGTAACCTCCGCCTCCTGGCTTCAAGCAATTCTCCTGCCTCAGCCTCCTGAGTAGCTGGGACTACAGGCAGGCGCCACCACACCCAGGTAATTTTTGTATTTTAGTAGAGTCGGGGTTTCACTATGTTGTCCAGGATGGTCTCAATCTCTTTACCTCATGATCCACCCACCTCGGCCTCCCAAAGTGCTGGGATTATAGGTGTGAGCCATCCGCACCCAGCCTCTGCAAGACCCTTTCTAAAAAAAAAAAATTATATATATATATATATATATATATATATATATATCCATCCTAAGTGAATGTGAAGGGATTTTTTTTTTTTTTAAGACAGAGTCTCACTCTGTTGCCCAGGCTGAAGTGCAGTAGTGTGATCTCAACTCACTGCAATGTCCACCTCCTGGGTTCAAACAATTCTTCTGCCTCAGCCTCCCAAGTAGCTGGGATTACAGGCGCCCACCACCATGCCTGGCTAAATTTTGTAGTTTTAGTAGAGACAGGGTTTCACCATGTT
>NW_022437099.1:1599552-1619630 GCF_009761245.1 Sapajus apella | reverse complement strand
TTTTTTTTTTTTTTTAAAAGAAACAGGATCTCGCGATGTTGTCCAGGCTGGTCTCAAACCCCTGGACTCAAGCTGTCTTCCCACCTCGACATCCCAAAATGCTGAGATTACAGGCATGAGCCACCATACCTGGCACAAACAGGTTTTTAAAGAAATTCATACAGTATCTCTAGGCACAACTGAATGCTAATAGCAAGCCAAGGCAACCCTTCAGATTTACAAGCCTGGCCACAAATAGCAAAGAAGTGCTCTCAATTTCTTCCCCAGCCTATAAACTTGCTGTAATTCACAAAGAGACCCCAATAAAAGATGTCAACATTAATAACAATAATATCTAGAATTTATTGAGTGCTTCACTGCATGTCAGATACTGGGCATCTAGTGTATGGAACAGCTTCTATTTTTATCTATTTTATGAATGGACTCTCTGCAGCTCAGTAGCTACTAAATGGGAGCTAAATAGCTGTTGGGTGTCCTGGGGTTGGTAAGCGGCTGAGCAGAGGTTGAGCCTGGGCACTGTGAGCCTCGGACCTGTGCTTTTAACTATGTGCCTGAGCTGTCTATTGAGGTGACCCATTCCCTGGTATCCTGTGGTCTCTGCACCAGGGAAGAAGGTCTGGGAGTCTGGAAGCCCCGCTGTAGCCTCAGATAAGTCCACCTGCCTTCTCAGCCTGTTTCCTCATTTGAAAGGAAGAGAGTGGGTCTGAGTGACCTTACAGCATATTGGCTGAGATACCCCAGGACCCTCCAATTTTTTCATTTTTAGAGACGGGGTCTGGCTATATTGTCCAGGCTGGCCTCAAACTCTTGGCCTCAAGTGATCCTCCTACCTCGGCCTCCCAAAGTGCTGGGATTACAGGAATGAGCCACTGCATTCAACCAATGCTCCGGACTTTGGAGTGAGAGCCGACCCCTCACTTTGCAGCTGACCAGAATAGCTTTGATGGCCTTTGGGAAGACATATGGGTGATGGACATGGCTGGGCTGAAATGTAACTAAGGAAGAGTGTCTCTGCCCTGGAGTCCCCAGTCTGGCTCTGGTGACACTTAAAACTCAAACCAGGTTGGGTGCGGTGGCTCACGCCTGTAATCCCAACACTTTGGGAGGCTGAGGTGGGCAGATCACCTGAGGTCAAGAGTTTGAGATCAGCCTGGCCAACATAGTGAAACCCCGTCTCTACTAAAAATACAAAAATTAGCTGGGTGTTGTGGTACATGCCTGTAATCCCAGCTACTCAGGAGGCTGAGGCAGAAGAATCGTTTGAACCAGGTGGAGGCTGCAGTGAGCTGAGATCACACCACTGCACTCCAGCCTGGGCAACAGAGCAGATTTCATCTCAAGAAAACCCCCAAAAAACCAAAAACTAAAACAAAACACATGCACACACATGCAACGAAACCCCAAAGCAAGCTGGAGAGGCATCCTTGGGGTCTGGGGATGAGGGAGGCATCCTTAGAAACAGGCCAGGGAAGGAAGGAAGGAAGCCCCACAGTTTGGGCCAATTCCTGTGCCAATTCTCAGCTCACTCCATCCTCCACTGTGTGTCCACGCATTGGATCTGGGGACAGGAAACGCATTCTTGGCCACCACACCAGGTGCTGACTTGCACTGCTGCCCTGCCCAGGGGGCCCTCCAGCCTGAATCCAGTCCAACACCAAGCCTGGAATTGTACCTTCCGGAAGGCAAAGGCATTCTTGGTTTAATCAAGAAAAGTGAATATCTGGACTCGGTGCCACCTCATTGAGCTAAAGCTTTTAAAAATAGTGATGAGGTTCACAGCCAGCCCTTGGGGAGGGTTGGGCAAAGGCTTCTTGCCTCATCATTACGGCTCTTTTCAAATGAAGTTTGGGATATTCACCCAGGGAAGGAGTCCGGCCTGGAAATAGGAGCGGTGCCCCAGAGAGAAGGTCTCAGGGTCAACGGGGGATCCTTCTGTGGAACTCAGAAAGAATGCATCTGGCTGGGCGCAGTGGCTCATGCCTGTAATCTCAGCACTTTGTGAGGCCGAGGCAGGTAGATCACTTAAGGCCACGAGTTCGAGAACAACCTGGGTAACATGGTGAAACTCCATCTCTACTAAAAATATGAAAATTAGCTGGGTGTGGTGGTGGGCACCTGTAATCCTGGCTTCTTGGGAGGCCAAGGCATGAGAACTGTTTGAACCCAGGAGGTAGAGGTTGCAGTGAGCTGAGATCATGCCACTGCACTCTAGTCTGGGTGACAGAGTGAGACTCTGTCTCAAAAAAAGAAAAAAGAATGCTTCAGGTCAGAGAACTTAACAAATCTCTTTGCGTTTGGGTGGGTCAATTCCTTTTTTTCTGCCATGAACTAGCACATTTCTCTGGGATTCAGGCAGCACTGGAAAGCGGGTGGGGTCCCTCTCAAAAACTGCTTCAGAGAACCCTCATCTGTGATGTTTCACATTCTGTTAAAATTTTTTAAATCAATTTTATTTTTTTTGAGATGGGGTCTTGCCATGTTGCCCAGTCTGGCCTCAAACTCCTGGGCTCAAGTGGTTCTCCCTCCTCAGCCTCTCAAAGTGCTGGGATTATAGGTGTGAGCCAGTGTGCCTGGTCACATGTATCATTTCTTCGTGTTACAAACATTCCAGTTACACTCTTTTAATTATTTGTATTTTTACTTTTTTGACAGAGTCTCATTCTGTCGCCCAGCCTGGAGTGCAGTGGTACAGTGTTGGCTCACTGCAATCTCTGTCTCCCGTGTTCAAGCAATCCTCCTGACTCAGCCTGCCTAATAGCTGGGATTGCAGGCGCTGGCCATCATGCATGGCTAGTTTTTGTATTTTTAGCAGAGACAGGGTTTCGCCATGTTGGCCAGGCTGGTCTTGAACTCCTGACCTCAGGGGATTCACCCACCTTGGCCTCCCAAACTGCTGGGATTACAGGAATGAGCTACCCCACCCAGCTTCATTTTAGTTATTTTTAAATTTATGGTAATATTAATTTAATTTTTTAAAGTTATTTTTAAATGTATGGTAATTAATGTTGACTGTAGTTACCCTGTTGTGTTACTGAATACTAGATCTTATTCATTCTACCTAACTATATTTTTGTGCCCATGTCGCTCAAAGAAATCATTGTCCCCTCTCCATGTTTCTGGAACACTTGAACTTCAGGCTTCCCTCTGATTTTTTTTTTTTTTTTTTTTTTTTTTTTGGAGAGAGACAGGGTCTTGCTCTGTCACCCAGGCTGGAGTACAGTGGTGTGATCATGGCTCACTGCAGTCTCGAACTCCTGGGCTCAAGCGATCCTCCCACCTCAGCCTTCTGAGTAGCTAGGACCACCATGCTTGGCTAATTTTCAAAAATTTTTTGTAGAGATGGGCTCTTAGTATGTTACCCAGGCCGGTCTTGAACTCTGGTGCTCAAGCGATCGTTCCACCTCAGCCTCCCAAAGTGCTGGCATTACAGGGATGAGCCATCACACTCTACCCAGGTGCCCCTTGAGATAGGTAGTTGGAGCCCCAGGCTTAGCTTTGGGAGCCAGGTGGGTCCCTGAGGGTGGACAGGAAGCAGGTGGTCTCCTGCGGGACATCTCCACTTTTTTGTACCCTGTGTTTGGTCCACACACAGCACCTCGGACTCAGCATCTGAATGGGGCTGGTGTCAGATAAACCCACCAAACCATCCCTTCATGCTGTTTATATCTCAAGAGAATAGACTGGATATTTGCGAACGAAACCAGATAAGTGGCTAAATCTGGGGAAAGTGCTTGGCCAGATCCAATTTCTTATGATTTAAGCAGAAAGTGTAAACATCTCCCCGAGCCCAGGGCCAAGGACAAAGACAAGGGCTGGGCTCTGCCCCAGGACGTGGGATGAGCCAAGCTGACACATGGGCGGGCGGGCAGCGCAGGGGAGCACGGAGCATTTGCACGTGCTAACTCCTTCCTGCTGTGTGCAGACAGCACCCGCTGACAGACCAGGCTCGCCCCACCAGTGTCTAGGCAAGAGATTAATCCTGCAGAATGGAGATTGTGTTTTGGCAAGTGAAGAGGAACAGTGTATTGTGTCAGGATCCTTTAGAGAAACAGAACCAATAGGAGATATAGATAGTCAGGTAGACAGGCAGACAGTGATATAGATAAGTGAGGGAGGATGTGCTATGGGAATTGACTCACAAGATTATCAAGGCTGACACTGTCACCACACTATGCCATCTGCAAGCTGGAGAAGTGGTGAAGCCAGTAGCATGGCTAAGCCCAGTTCTGAAAGGCTGGACAACCTGGAATTCTGATGTCCAAGTGCAGGAGAAGATGGGTGTCCCAGGTCCAGGAGAGACAGAGAATTCCCCTTTCCTCCGCTCTTTTACCCTCTCCAGGCCCACCGACCACTGGATGGTCCCTGCCCAGATTGGGAGAGGGGAGAACTTCCTTACACAATTCACTGATTCAAATGCCAGTCTCGGCCGGGTGTGGTGGCACATGTCTGTAATCCCAGCACTTTGGGAGGCTGGAGTGGGAAGATTGCTCGAATCCAAGAGTTCGAGACCACCCTGTCACTACCAAAAATCCAAAAATTAGACAGATGTGGTGGTGTGTGCCTGCAATCCCAGCCATTTAGAGGGGTGAGGTGGGAGGAGAAGGAGGTCTTGCCCCAAGGAGGTCAAGGCTAAAGTGAGCCATGTTCACACCGTTGCACTCCAGCCTGGGTGACAGAGTGAGACCTTGTCTCAAAAAACAACAAAAACAAAACCCACGAATGTCAGTCTCATCTGAGATTACTCTCACAAGCACACCCAGAAATAATGCTTTACCAGCTATCTGGGCATTCCATAACCCAATCAAATTGACACCTAAAACCGGCTGACTCTGGTGTTTGAAAGAGAAGGGGGCCGGGCGAGGTGGCTCATGCTTGTAATCCCAGCACTTTGGGAGGATGAAGCAGGTGAATCACCTGAGGTCAGGAGTTCGAAGCCAGCCTGGCCAACATGGTGAAACCCTGTCTATACTAAAAATACATTTAAAAAATTAGCCAGGTGTGGTGGTGGGCACCTGTAATCCCAGCTACTCAGGAAGCTAAGGCAGAAGAATTGCTTGAACCTGGGAGGCAAGAGCAAAACTCCAATTCACACATACATACACACCAAAAAAAAAAAAAAAAAAAAAAGGAGAACGGGGTTGGATTTCCATTGTTTCCTTCTTATCAGCTGATAAGAGATATCAGGCAATTGGGGATGATTTGTGAATGTCTGACCCTGAAAGTGCTCACTTACCCATAGTTTGGCAGATTTCTAGATGTTTCCTGAATTTATGGAAGGGAATCTTGTGGTTTTTTTCTTTTTATTTCAGTAGTTATTAAAACATGCTTATTTTATTATTTATTATTATTATTATTTGAGACAGAGTCTTGCTCTGTGACCCAGGCTGGAGTGCAGTGGCGTGATCTTGACTCACTGCAACCTCCACCTCCTGGGTTCAAGCAATTCTCCTGCCTCAGCCTCCCCTGTGGCTGGGATTACAGATGTGTGTCATAACACTTGGCTAATTTTTGTATTTTTAGTAGAGACTGGGTTTCACCATGTTGATCAGATTGGTCTTAAACTCCTGACCTCAGATGATCCACCTGCCTCGGCCTCCCAAAGTGCTGGATTACAGGCGTGAACCATCACCCCTGGCCTTAAAATGTTTTCAAAAATAGTTTTACAATGTCCATAACATAAAATGTGCCATGTTAACCATGTTTAAACGGACAGTTCAATGGCATTCGATGCTTTCGTCACACTGTGATGCCACCGTCATCCACCTCCATCTTCAGAACCTTTTCATCTTCCCAAATTAACACTCGGTCCCCATTAAACACTCACTCTCCATCTGCCTTCCCCTACCTCCTGGCACCTGCGATTCTACTTTCTGTCTATAATTTTGAGACTCTCGGTAACTCATGTAAGAGGAGTGAGGCAGTATTTGTCCTTTTGCGATTGGTTTATTTTGCTTAATACCATGTTCTCCAGGCTTATCCATGTTGTAGCATGTGCCAGGATTTGTTTCCTTTGAAAGCTGAATGATATCCTGTTTTATGGACACACCACATTTGGCTGATCCATTCATCTGTTGGTGGACACTTGGGTTGCATTTATCTTTTCGCTATTGTCAATGATGCTGCTGTGAGCATGGTGTGCAAATATGTTTGCATTCCTGCTTTCAGTTCTTTGGAATGCTAGCTCATAAGGTAGTTCTATGTTGCCCAGGCTGGAGTGCAATGGCATAATCTTGGCTCACTGCAAACTCCACCTCCCGAGTTCAAGTGATTCTCCTATCTCAGCTTCCTGAGAGGCTGAGATTACCAGCGTGTGCTACCATGCTTGGCTAATTTTGTATTTTTAGTAGAGATGAGGTTTCACCATGTTGGCCAGGCTGGTCTTGAACTCCTGACCTCAGGTGATCCACCTTCCTCAGCCTCCCAAAGTGTTAGGATTACAGACATGAGTCACCACACGTGGCCCAAAAAAGTTCTTTTTTTAGAGACAGGAACTTACCGTGTTGCTGAAGCTTGAGTGCAGCTCCCTGCAGCCTCCAGCTCCCGGGCTCTAGCAATCTTCCTCCTGCAGCCTCTCGGTAGCTGAGACTACAGGTGCAGACAACCAATTTTTGTATCTTTGTATTTTTTTTTTGTAGAGGTGGCTAATTTTTGTATTTTTTGGTAAAGATGGGGGTCTCACTGTGTTGCCCAAGCTTGTCTCAAACTCCTGGGCTCAAGTGTTCCGCCTGCCTTGGCTTCCCAATGTGCTTGGATTATAAGCATGAGTCACCACACCTGGCCCTATTTTTGACTTAATTTTTTGAGGGGCTATCAAACTGTTTTCAACAAAAGCTGCGCTATTTCTCATTCCCACCAGCTGTGGGCAAGAGTTCCAGTTCCTCCACATCCTTATCAACACTTGTTTTCAATTCTTTTCTTGAGCATGACCAACCTAATAGGTAGAGTGCTATCTCATTGTGGTTTTAATTTGCATTTCCTCATGATTAATGATGGTGAACATTGTTTCATGTGTTGATTGGCTATTTGTATATTTTTGGAGAAATGTCTGTTCGAATCCATTTTTATCAGGTTTAAGAAAAATTGTTGAACTGTAGGTGTTCTTTATGTATAATCTGGATAGCAACCCTTTATCAGATATGTAACTTGCAGGCCAGGCTCAGTGGCTCACGCCTGTAATCATAGCACTTTGGGAGGCCAAGGCACGTGGATCACTTGAGGTCTAGGAGTTTGAGGCCAGCCTGGTCAACATGGTGAAACCCTGTTTCTATTAAAAATACAAAAATTGGCCAGCGCGGTGGCTTACGCCTGTAATCCCAGCACTTTGGGAGGCTGAGGTGGGTGGATCATGAGGTCAGGAGTTCAAGACCAGCCTGGTCAACATGGAGAAACTCTGTCTCTACTGAAAATACAAAAATCAGCTGGGCATGGTAGTGAGCCCCTGTAATCCCAGCTACTCAGGAGGCTGAGGCAGGAGTTTCTCTTGAGCCCAGGAGGCAGAGGTTGTGGTGAGCCGAGATGGAACCACTGCATTCCAGCCTGGGCGACAGTGCAAGACTCCCGCCAAAAAAAAAAAAAAAAAAAAAAGAAATTAGTTGAGCATGGTGATGGGCACCTGTAATCCCAGCTACTCAGGAGGCTGAGGCACAAGAATCACTTAAACCCGGTGGCAGAGGTTGCAGTGAGCCTCGATCTCACCACTGCACTCCAGGCTGGGTGACAGCAAGACCCTGTCTCCAAAAAAAAAAAAAAATATATATATATATATATGCAAATATTTTCTCGCATTCTCCTGGATTGCCTTTTCACTATGTCAATAGTATCCTTTGATGCACAAAAGTTTTTCATTTTGATGTAATCCAATGTATCTATTTTTTGCCTCTGTTGTCTGTAGCTGTGCTTAATTTGTAAAAAGCCGTTTACTTGGAAACCACCATGGCTTCGCTCCGGCAAGCCTTAGAAACACCCCGCTATGCAGATCACTGTGTTTTCACAGTAAGATCTTCCTTCCAAGTGATTGCTGTGGCTTCCGCCTTCAGTTCATCCAGGGAGATGGGTTTTTTTAAAAGCCATGCCGTAGAGGTGGGCTTCTGAGTGAAGGAGGGCAGTTCGTCTGCACCCCCCCACGGGACCCACACGATCCCAAAGTCCCCCAGGTACCCTCTTCTGTAGACCGAATGCTGGTGTGCACCCTAGAAGGACTCAAAACTGGCTCATTTTTGGCCACTTTTCTCCATTCTGGCACCAGGTCATTTTCTGCGGTAGACAGAATCTATTTTGAACCGCCTATTTTTTTTTTTTTTTTGTCTCCTGCTTCATACGTGTGGGTCTCCCGTGGGCTTCACATCTGAGAAGCTTCTTTCTCTTGCAGAAATAGAGCCAGCCACGTGGGGGGAGCCGTTCATGGGCACAGATGGCACCGTGGGGGAGAAGAGCCTGCTCTAGTTCTCCCACCCGTGCCTGAAGAATGAAGCCAGCTTCTTGGCCACCCTTTGGAATCAGAAAGAGCTGGCTACAGAGTTCCTCTCAGCTTTATTAATTACTTTATTTATTTATTTTTGAGATGGAGTCTTGCTCCTGTCGCTCAGGTTGGAGTTCAATGGCGCTATCTCGGCTCACCGCAACCTCTGCTTCCTGGGTTCAAGCAATTCTCCTGCTTCAGCCTCCCTAGTAGCTGGGATTACAGGCATGCGCCACCACGCCCAGCTAATTTTGTATTTTTAGTAGAGATGGGATTTCACCATGTTAGTCAGGCTGGTCTCGAACTCCTGACCTCAAGTGATCCACTTACCTTGGCCTCCCAAAGTGCTGGGATTTCAGGCCACTGCAACTGGTCCCTTTTATTTATTATTATTATTTTTTTTTGAGATAGAGTTTCGCTCTTGTTATCCAGGCTGGAGTGCAATGGTGTGATCTTGGCTTACTGCAACCTCTGCCTTCTGGGTTCAAGTGATTCTACTGCCTCAGCCTCTGGAGAAGCTGGGATTACAGGTGCCTGCCACCACGTCTGGCTAGTATTTGTATTTTTAGTGGAGATGGGATTTCACTATGTTGGCCAGGCTGGTCTCGAACTCCTAGCCTTAAGTGATCCACCTGCCTCAGCCTCCCAAAGTGTTGGGATTATAGGTGTGAGTCACCGCACCTGGCCTCAAAGTTCCTTTTAACGCCCATTGCTGGAAGTCCTGCACCTTGTTAATATGTCACACACCTGCTGTCTGTTCCCTGGGCTGAGATTTTGATTGTTTATGGACTGAAGGCTCTATAAATCCGGATTTCTACAGGTGTATTCTCTCTTTAACTAGTATCACTTAATGATCCTGCTAAATGGTCAATTGGCTTGGTGGGAATTTCAGAAGCAAAAGTAATTTGCTCTGTCTGGGGTGAGGGTTTGGGGGAAGGGATGGGGTAATTGAGCTCAAGATTCTCGGGCATCAGGGGCTCTGCTATAAATGTATCATGGCCTTCTTTAAGGGGCTACCACCCTCCCAAGGACCCTGGGGTTCCATGACTCCTCCTCAACCTGCAGTCACTGTTTTATTTTATTTTATTCTATTGTTTGTTTGTTTGTTTTGAGACAAGGTCTCATTCTTGGCCCAGGCTGGAGTGCAGTGGCGCTATCATAGCTCTCTGAAGTCTCAACCTCCTTAGCTCAAGCTGTCCTCCCACCTCAGCCTCCCAAGTACCTGGAACTACAGGTGTGCACCACCACACCCGGCTAATTTTTGTATTTTTTGTAGAGTCAGGGGCTTGCCATGTTGCCTAGGCTGGTCTGGAACTCCTGGGGTCAAGTGATCCTCCTGCCTTGGCCTCCCAAAGTGCTGGGATTACAGGCGTGAGCCACCGCACCTGGTCTGCAGTAACTATTTTAAATCCCCTTCTCTTCTCTCCTCAAGCCTGTGATCCCTGCCCTGTCCCTTCCCTCTCACTCAGACGGTGGCCTCACCTCCCCCTCATAAGGGTCCTCAAAGTCTTCAGCTAGAAACTCCAACACCCATTGGCCAGGCACAGTAGCTCACACCTGTAATCCCAGCACTTTGCCAGGCTGAGGTAGGAGGATCACTTGAGGTCAGGAGTTCAAGACCAGCCTGGCCAACATAGTGAAACCGTGTCTCTACTAAAAATACAAAAATTAGCTGGACGTGGTAGCAGGTGCCTGTAATCCCAGCTACTCAGGAGGCTGAGGCAGGAGAATCACTTGATCCTGGGAGGGGGAGGTTGCAGTGAGCCGAGATTGCACCACTGCACTCCAGCCTGGGTGACAGAGCAGACTCTGTCTCCAAAAAAAAAGAAAAAAAAAAAAAAAAAAAGAAAAGGAAAGGAAAAAAAGAAACACCCCTCTTCCAAACACGCAGACCTGCCCTCCCCATCATCCCTTCCTCTCTGCAAGCCTGCTTACCGTCCATGACTTGGAACCCTCCCCACGTCCCTCCTACCACCTATGCTGGTCCACTGGGCCCTCCCCACCACTTTTCAACAGGCTTTTAGGCTCTCTTGTTAGAAACAGAACAAAACACTCAAAACCCTTCAGGATGCCTCGCCCCCCTCCAACTGTACTCCCTCTTTCTCTCTCCTCCTTTTGCAGCCAAACCTTTCCTGAAGATGTCTCTAAACTCACTGTCTCCCATCTGATCCGCTCTCTGGAACCCTTTGCTCTCCCCATCCCTCCACTCAGGTCACGGATTCAAGGGGCATGTCAGTCTTCTCACCAGTCCTCTTGGCAGGAGAGATGCTGGAAGGTTCTTTTCTTTTTTTTTTCTCTCTCTCTCTGTCTCTCTCTCTTTTTTTTTTTTTAGATAGGGTCTCATTCTGTTGCCTGGAGTGCAGTGGTACAATCACAGCTCACTTCAGCCTTGACCTACTGGGCTCAAGCGATCCTCCTGCCTCAGCCTCCCAAGTAGTTGGGACTACAGGTGCCACCACCACTACCAGCTAATGTTGGTATTTTTGGTAGAGTCAGGGTCTTGCCATGTTGCCCAGCTGACCTCGAACTCCTGGCCTCAAGTGATCCTCCTGCCTTGGCCTCCCAAAGTGCTGGGATTAAGACATGTGCCACTGCGCTCAGCCTCTTCTCTTCTTTCTTTTTCTTTTTTTTTTTTAAGACAGAGTCTCACTTTGTCACCCAGGCTGCAGGGCAGTGGCATAATCTTGGCCCACTGTAACCTCCACCACCTGGGTTCAAGCGATTCTCCTGTCTCAGTCTCCCACGTAGCTGGGATTACAGGCATGCACCACCATGCCCAGCTAATTTTTTTTTTTTTAGTAGAGACAGGGTTTCACCATGTTGGCCAGGTTGGTCTTGAACTCCTGACCTTGTGATTTGCCTGCCTCAGCCTCCCAAAGGACTGGGATTACAGGTGTGAGCCACCGTGCTCCGCTGCCTCTTCTCTTTTTATAAAGGACATCAGTCACGTAATTTAGGGTTCTCCCTTATCCAGTCTGACTTCATCTTAACTTACATCTTAACGACAGCTACCAAGACTTTTCTAAATAAGGTCACGCTCACAGTATGGGGGTTGGGTCTTCACCTTATTTTTTGGGGGGGCACACAACTCAACCCACAGCTGATAAAGAGCACCCATCTCCCCTAAGAAATTCCCCACTGGCAGCCAGGCAAGACCCTGGAGACACTGTGTAAAAAGAACGTTTATCCATGTTGGATGGTTGAGAAAGCAGAGTGAGTCACAGGTGACAGGTGACTTACCCAAGGCTACCTGGCCACGGAGAGGCAGGGCTGCAGGTTATAGAGCCATATTTTTTTGTTAGGGAAGTCTGCTTGTTGGGCACTGAGGGAGCAGGTGGGAGTGAGTGTGGCCGTGCAAAAGGGACTCCTCGCCTGGCCAAAGGCACACCGAGGCTGGGTGACTTCTGAGGCCCACTTCCTTGAGTCCTCCGAAAGATTCGAACCCCAGATCTCCCAGGGAAGGGAGGGTGATGATGGAGGGAGGACTGCCTGGTCAGATGGTGTCCTGGGAGGACTTAGTTCTTCCCTGTACCCACTCTCCCGAGGAGTGCAGCCCAATCGCCACCCCCCGGTAATCCCATGATGGCAACCCCCAGACTCCCGATAGGAGGGAAGGACTGACTCCCCTCACTGCTGGAGCACCGCCCTCCACCGCTGGCCCTCTGCAGGTGTTACCTTGGCTGCAGAGAGTCCTCAGGTCACACAGAGGCCTGCTGCTTCCCAGGGCAACTGCATTCAAAGCTTGACAACAAAGGGGTCTGAAGACCCAGTTTCCTGTCTCAACTGAAGCCTACTCAGATGGGCTTTCCCAGTTGCAGCGTCCCTATAGAGTCAACTGAGGCCTTCACCGACACTGCATCAGCTTTCCCCACTGTTCAATCCTGCTTCCTTCCCAGCCTGCCTTCCTCAGCCTCTTCCCCTGATCACTGCTCTGCAGGCTCATCCCCATCTGCCACGCATCCTCGGCTGGAACAATCTTCAGAGCATCTTCTACTGGTGGAGACGGGTGTTGAGGACGGCAGCTGTGAACACTTCCCAGTCAGCATCGGGTGCTCACTCAGAAGGGCGTACATTTTCACTCTGCACTCCTCGCTTTGGGTGCAGCTAACATGCCATCCCTGTGTAAAGTGATGCATTTTATTTTATTTTATTTTTGAGATGGAGTCTTGCTCTGATGCCCAGGCTGGAGTGCAATGGCATGATCTCAGTTCACTGCAACCACTGCCTCCTGGGTTCAAGTGATTCTCCAGCCTCAGTCTCCTGAATAGCTGGGATTACAGGTGTCTGCCACCATACCTGGCTAATTTTTTGTATTTTTAGTAGAGATGCGGTTTTATCATGTTGACCAGGCTGCTCTTGAACTCCTAACCTCAGGTGATCTGCTGGCCTTGGCCTCCCAAAGTGCTGGGATTACAGGTGTGAGCCACCACGCCCAGACTGAATTGTGCACTTTCAATGAGTGAACTGTATGGTATGTGAATTATATCTTGATAAAGTTATTCTTAAAAAAAAAAAAAAAAAAAAGGCTTATTTCAGGTCAGTGACCTGCAGTGCTGAAATCTTAACCTGACTAGGCCTTAACCCCAATACCTCTGTGAGCTCCTCCCCCACTCCTCACTCCCTTCTCAAGCCACTTGGGGCAATTTGCTCTTCCTCCAGTGTGCCAAGGATGCCCTGACCTCAGGGCCTTTGCATGCGCTGTTCCCTCTGCTTGGAACTCTTTTCCTGATACCCGCATTTTGCTTCCTTCATCTTTCTCCCCAGATGTGCTTCGAGATCCCTTCCTTGACCCACAGAATAGCACACACTCAGTCCCAAAGCTTTCTCTGCCTTACCCTGCTTTATTTTCCTTTTTAGCGCATTTCACCACTTGACTATTACAAATATTTAGAACAATTTCCTGTCTTCTCCAACTCAAGTCTTAGCATGGTGAGAGGAGAGACTGTGTTTTAGTCCTCAGCCGCTTAAATAATGCCTGGTTATGGTAGGCTTAAATCATACTTGGGAAAATAAAGAGGTGCAGAGAATTCCAGTTTATGGCTTCATATAATGATTTTTTTTTTTTTTTTTTGAGACAGAGTCTCACTCTGTGGCCCAGATTGGAGTGCAGTGGTGCGATCTTGGCTCACTGCAACCTCTGCTTCCCAAGGTCAATGATTCTCGTGTCTCAGCCTCCCAAGTAGCTGGATTACAGGCACGTACCAACATGCCTTGCTAATTTTTGTATTTTTAGTAGAGACGGGGTTTCACTACGTTGGCCAGGCTGGTCTTGAACTCCTGACCTCGAGTGATCTGCTCGCCTTAGCCTCCCAAAGTGCTGGGATTACAGGTGTGAGCCACTGAGCCTGGCCCAGTCATATAATGTATTTAACCAGCCTTAAATACATTAGTTAATAGCAACTAATATATTAGTAACTTACTACTAAGTAACTTGCTACTTAGTAACTTACTACTAAATAACTTACTACTTACTATATTAGTAACGTATTACTTAGTAACTACTACTAGGCATGTGGCAATGAACATCCTTGTATTTAGATCTTTGAGTCCCTGCTAAAGCGTATACAGATTCTCTAGAGTGTATACAGATTATCAGAAATGGAACTGATGTGTCAAAGGGCTTATCCATTGGCGGTTGATAGTTATTGCCAAATTGACCCACACATACAGCATCAGCTACTACCGCATAGCTGGCCATCCGTCAACTATGTAGACTCTCCCCACACCTAGCAATAATGTGCTACCTTTTTCTATCTTTGCCAGTCTGAGGTGTGAAACATACTATTTCCTGTGGTTTTAATTTATATTTCTTATTCTGAGTAAGGTTGAGTGTGTCCTACAGTGATTTGTTTGATCTGAAGATTCAACACAATAGCAATGAATTATTCAACCAATCTCTTCCTTGTTAATTAACACACCTGTTGTTACCAGCATTTCAAGATTTGAAATTAAACAATTAAACTTTTTTTTTTTTTGAGATGGAGTCTTGCTCTGTCGCCTGGGCTAGAGTGCACTGGCGCAGTCTGGACTCACTGCAACCTCTGCCTCCCAGGTTTGAGCGATACTCCTGCCTCAGCCTCCCGAGTAGCTGGGATTACAGGTGCCTACAACCATGCTTGGCTAATTTTTTGTATTTTTAGTAGAGATGGGGTTTCACCATGTCAGTCAGGCTGGCCTCAAACTCCTGACCGCAGGTAGTCCTCCTGCCTCGGCCTCCCGAAGTGCTGGGATTACAGGTGTGAGCCACTGCGCCCAGCCAAAATTAAAGTTCAGTATGCAAATTGTATGGCTTTGCACTCTTGTCTGATGATCTTCTTCAGAAAGAGTGGAAATGCTGTTTCAAAGAATACTCTCATTTACATTTTGGGTGGTTAAATAAGCCTTCCAAGTAGTCTTCCAAAGTCTGTTCCCATTTATTTCCACCAATGAAGTATGAGAACATCGATCTGCCTTCTGGAAAGCTGATAACCATTGACACCCCCGAAACAGAGCATGAGAAGGCCTGTTTCCTTGTTCTCTCACTACTCTGGGTTTTGTTAGTCTTTTTGGTTTCTTGGAAGTATAATTTATTGTGCAGTAAAGAATTTTATCTCAGGCTGGGAGCAGTGGCTTATGCCTATAATCCCAGCACTTTCGGAGGCCAAGGCAGGAGGATCACTGGAGCCCAGGAGGTTGAGACCAGCTCGGGCAACATGGCGAAACCCTGTCTCTACAAAAAATACAAAAATTATCGAGTTATGATAGTGCATGCCTGTAGTCCCAGCTACTTAAGAGGCTGAGGCCAGAGGATTGCACCAGTGGCAAGACCCTGTATCAAAAACAAAAAATAAAAATTATGGTACATCTTCCAGGTGGAATGTTATACAGCTCTTCAAAATAATGAGCAGGCCAGGCGCAGTGGCTCCCAGCACTTTGGGAGGACGAGGTGGGAGAATTGCTTGAGTCCAGGAGTTCGAGACAAGCCTGGACAACATGATAAAATCCTGTTTTTTGTTTGTTTGTTTGTTTGTTTTAAGCACAAAAATCAGCCAGGTGTGGTGGTGTGCACCTGTAGGCTCAGTCACTTGGGAGGCTGAGGTGGGAGGATCACTGTAACCCGGGAGTTGGAGGCTACAGTGAACCGTGATTGAACCACTGTACTCCAGCCTGGGCAACAGAGCAAGACCCTGTCTCCCCTGCCCCACCTTCCAGAACACACACACACACACACACACGCTCAATTACAAAGACTGCAGCAATAAATGTCTACATAATTTTAAGCAAAACAAGCAGAATCCAAAATTGTATCTATGCTGACTAGAACTGTGTAAAAACACACCTGCAGGGACCGGGCACAGTGGCTCATGCCTGTGATCCCAGCACTTTGGGAAGCCAAGGCCGGTGGATCACCTGAGGTTGGGAGTTTGAGACCAGCCTGATCAACATGGAGAAACCCCATCTCTACTAAAAATACAAAATTAGCCGAGCATGGTGGCGCATGCCACTAATCCCAGCTACTCAGGAGGCTGAGGCAGGAGAATTGCCTGAACCTGGGAGGTGGACACTGCAGTGAGCTGAGATTGGGCCATTGCACCACAGCCAGGGCAACAAGAATGAAACGTCTCAAAATAAAATAAAATAAAATAATACACCTTCAGGTGACTGGAGACCAGACAGAAGGTCAAAGAGTGTACAGACTGGTATGAATGATTTTTCTTGATTTTGTCTTTGGTATTTGGTGGGTGGATGAGGTATAGATTAGGAGGGGGAGTGAGTAAGAAGCCACCCAATGAGAGAGACAGGAGTACAACTCTTGCCTCTGCACTGAAGGGTGGTGTGGTCAGGGAAGATGCAGCTTCCCTGCAAACACTGTCCTTCCTGCAGCACTCTGCACACAAGGGCTGCTGGGCAGTTTGCAGGTGATCATCTCGAGGTGCTCAAAGGACCACAGATGCTCAGGGCTGCCGTCTGGACATGGGTGTCCCAGTTTGAAATGCGTCCCGCCTGATTTTAACAGAAGCAAATTTTTTGTTCTTTTGTTGTTCATTGATTCTGGACATCTAGCTTCCAGAACTGTGAGAGCAAAGAGAATGCCTGTTGTCTGAAGCCACCCAGTGTGTGTCACTTTTTTTTTTTTTTTGGAGTTGGAGTCTCACTCTGTCTCTCAGGCTGGGGTGTAGTGGCACAATCTTGGCTCACTACAACCTCCGCCTCTGATTTCAGTGCGTCTCCTGTCTCAGCATCCTGGTTAGCTGAAATTACAGGTGCACACCACCACACCCAGGTAATTTTTGTATTTTTAGTAGAGACAGGATTTTATCATGTTGGCCAGGTTGGTCTCGAACTCCTGACCTCAGGTGATCCGCCTGCCTCAGCCTCCCAAAGTGCTGGGATTGCAGGTGTGAGCTACCACACCCAGTCGGCACTTTGTTATAGCAGCTGCAGCGTTACAGTCTGAACTGTGTCCTGCCCACCCACCCCCACCACATTCCTATATTGAAGTCATATTTATTTATTTACTTATTTTGACAGTGACGCAATCTCCGCTCACTGCAATCTCCACCTCTTGGATTCAAACGATTCTCCTGCCTTAGCCTCCCAAGTTGTTGGGATTACTGGCATGCACCACCATGCCTGACTAATTTTGTATTTTTAGTAGAGACAGGGTTTGTCCATGTTGCCCAGGCTGGTCTCGAACTCCTGGCCTCAAGCAGTGTGCCTGCCTTGGGCTCTCAAAGTGATGGGATCACAGGTGTGAGTCACTGTGCGTGGCCCATATGTTGAAGTCCTAAGAATGGGACTGTGCTTAGAAACAGGGCCTTTTAAAGGATAATTAAGTTAAAATGATATACCCAAAGGGTTATAAATTGTTCTGTTTTAAAGACACATGCATACGTATGTTTATTGTGGCACTGTTCACAATAGAAAAGACTTGGAACCAACCCAAATGCCCATCAATGATAGACTGGATAAAGAAATGTGGCATATATACACCATGGAATACTATGCAGCCATAAAAAAGGATGAGTTCATGTCCTTTGCAGGGACATGGATGAAGCTGGAAGCCATCATTCTCAGCAAACTAACACAAGAACAGAAAACCAAACACTGCATGTTTTCACTCATAAGTGGGAGTTTAACAATGAGAACATATGGACACAGGGAGGGGAACATCACATACCAGGGCCTATTGTGGTGTGGGGGCTAGGAGAGGGATAGCATTAGGAGAAATACCTAATGTAGATCATAGGTTGATGGATGCGGCAAACCACCATGTTCTGCACATGTACCCCAGAACTTAAAGCATACTAATAATTTTTTAAAAATGAGGTCATTAGGGTGGGCCCTGATCCCATCTCACTGGTGTCCTTATAAGAAGAGGAGCGAGGGACACACAGGGGCACACCATGATGTTTGCATACAGAGGCAATGTCACTGGAAGACACAGTGATAAGGTGACATCTGTAAGCCAGGGAGAGAGGCCTCAGGAGAAACCAGCCCTGTCTACACCTTGCTCTTGGACTTCCAGCCTCCAGAGCTGTGAGAAAGTAAATTTCTTTTGTTTAAGCCGCCCGGTCTGTGGTACTGAGTGATGACAGCCCTCTAATACACAGGAGAAAATGAATAAAGGAAGAATCTTTTGTTACTAGTTACAGAACACATCACTGAATTTCCGCAAAAAGGAAATGCATTGCAGAAAGAAAATCTACACAACTCACATTTCAAACATACATGTATTCATTTTTAAAATAAACTGTCTATCACTACCATAAATAGAATCCAGGAACCATATCTGTGAAATCCTGTGAACTCACAGAAGTCATTTTGGCTTCAGGTGGAGCTTAGTGAAACATACATGCAACTTACCAACCACCATCCACATCTCAGCTCTGCATTCCAGGATTCTGGCTGGAAAAAAAAAAAAAAAGCTTTTTGTGTGTGTATGTGATCACAGACAAATACAGCAAGCAGCTCATGAAGCTACACTCTCCTGGGTCTTCAACCAGCAAGAAGGAAAATGCCCTTGACGGCCAAACAAATTCAAGGCTTTGCTCCGATTGGACCCTCGGAGGTCACAGGCTGTCTCTGAACCAATTGCTGTTGCCAGAGAGCGTGATGTTTGAATGAGCTTAGTCCTGGATCACATGTTCCTCCCCTGGTGTGGAGGGGTCATGAGAGTGAGAAGGAGATTGCTTTCCTCAGACACATTGGACTGATACCTTTGGGTAAATATCTTCAGAAAAGTTGGGATGTTTGTTTTTTAAAAAATTTATATACACACAGTATATATATATGTTTATATATTATATATTAGGCATATAATATGTTATATATATATTATATACAATATTAGGCATATTATATATACATATTTATTTATATATACACATATATAAATAGACATACACATATATGTATATATCCACATATATACATATATGTATATATAATATGTCTTAAATATACATACATAAATATATATGTATATATATAATATATCTAATATATATACATTAGACAGGGTCTTGCTCTGTGACCCAGGCTCTGCAGTGCAGTGATGTTAGCATAGTTTTCAAATTTTTTGCAGAGATGGGGGTCTCGTTATGTTGTCTAAGCTGGTCTCGAACACCTGGTCTCCAGCAATCCTCCCACCTCAGCCTTCCAGAGTGCAGGGATTATAGACGTGAACTACTGCCTCCAGCCAGGATAGTGTTAAGAAGGAGAAATTACAAACAAAGAAGACAAAAAAAATAAAAAAGAAGAAGAAACAAACAAAAATACAAGAAAAAAGAAAGAAGGAGAAATTGATATGAGATGATCAATTGCCAACTGCTATTGCAACTGTCCCAAATTTCATCCCCAGAGTGACCCAACAAAGCAGGGATTGTTAGTGTCCCTGTTTTCTTTTCTTTTCTTTCTTCCTTTTTTTTTTTTTTTTTTTTTTTTTTTTTTTGGCAGGGGGGAGATGGAGTCTTGCTCTGTCATCCAAGCTGGCATGCTGTGGTGCAATCTTGGCTCATGGCAGCCTCCACCTCCCAGGTTCAAGTGATTATCCTGCCTCAGCCTCCTGAGTAGCTGGGATTACAGGTGCCCACCACCACACCTGGCTAATTTTTGTATTCTTAGTAGAGAGAGGGTTTCGCCATGTTGGCCAGGCTAGTCTTGAACTCCTGGCCTCAAGTGATCCACCTGTCTCAGCCCCCCAAGTGCTGGAATTACAGGTGTGAGCCACCGTGCCCAACTAACTTTTGTATTATTAGTAGAAATGGAGTTTTGCCATGTTGGCTAGGTTGGTCTCGAACTCCTGACCTCAAGCTATTCGCCTTGGCCTCCCGAAGTGCTGGGATGATAGGCATAAGACACCACACCCGGCCAAGTGTCCCTGTTTTCTTTTCTTTTCTTTTCTTTTCTTTTCTTTTCTTTTCTTTTCTTTTCTTTTCTTTTCTTTTTTGAGCCACAGTCTCATACTGTCTCCTAGGCTGTAGTGCAGTGGTGCAATCTCGGCTCACTGCAATCTCACCTCACTGCAGTCTCGCCTCCTGGGTTCAAGCAATTCTTCTGCTTCAGCCTCCGGAGTAGCTGGGACTACAGTGGTGCACCACCACGCCCAGCTATTTTTTTTTTTTTTTTTTTTTTTTTT
>NW_022437099.1:1583385-1599452 GCF_009761245.1 Sapajus apella | reverse complement strand
AAGCGGGAGAGTTTGGATGCAAACTTGTCTCTGGGTCTGTCGCCAAAGTCTCTTTCTTTTCCCTTACATTCACTCTCTTCCCCTCTAACTTCGGACAAAGAACCTTTGCCTGATTCCTGTCCGACTTGTTGTCTACTTGAAATTGGCCACCGTGAGAGTATTTACACCGTGGAAATTAGAAACTGCTACAGATCAGGGCTTTTCCCCCAAAGAGCCAGTGAACCTCGAGACACAACAGCTCTCATTGCAACTCCAATGGGGTTTCCCACTGGGAGCCCCCATCTTGAATCTCACAAATGGATCCCTAATGCCTTAATTTGGTTTGAAGAGATTTCAGTATAGTGTGAGATAGAGAGGCTTAGAAAAACCCCCGGCTGTGGCAGAGTAAGTGTGAAAACAGCAGCCACTTCTTGAGAGGGTGGAAATTCACATCCATGAGAAATTTTGGCATCTCACAGCAGCTGAGTTCTCCAGCAACCAGCATTCCAGGCCAGTTACTCACTCCTGGGCCTGGGCAGGTATTGATGGGACCCTGCCCTGCTAGCGTGGGTAGGGCTGCCCTGGCCTGCCCATTCACTTCCTTGGCAGATCACCTATTTGCTAAGTTACCCTGGGATTCCTCCATCAGTGCCCTGCGCTGGAAAGACTAGAAAATAGGGAAGATGGGATGGGGAGCTGAGCCGCAGCCTAGATTTGGGCAGGAGCTGGGGATCAAACTTATTCCTGGGGCCAGTCACAGTGGCTCATGCCTCTAATCTCAGTACTTTGGAAGGCTGAGGTGGGTAGATCACTTGAGGTCAGGAATTCAAGATCAGCCTGGTTAACATGGCAAAACCGTGTCTCTACTAAAAATACAACCAAAAATCATCTGGCTCCTTACCTGGCCAGTTTGTTTGTTTTTAAACTTTTCTTTCCTTTTCTCTTCCTTTTTTTTTTTTAAGATGCAGTTTCACCATGTTGGTCAGGCTGGTCTTGAGCTCCCAAACTCAGGTGATCCGCCCGCCTTGGCCTCCAAAGTGCTGGATTACAGGTGTGAGCCACCACGCCAGGCCTAGTTTGTTTGTTTTTAATTAAAGATAGGATTTTGCTATGTTACCCAGGTTGGTCTTGAACTCCTGAGTTCAAGAGATCTTCCCATCTCAGTCTGGGATTACAGGCATGAGCTACTGCCCAGCCTAGTATTTTAAATAGCACTTTTTTCTTGCTTTTTGAACAAGAGATCTGTATTTACATTTTGCACTGGGCTCCACAAATTATGGAACTGACCCTGTAGCAGAGTCTTCACCCCTAAAGACCCAGAAGACTTTTGGAAACTGAAAAGAAACTCAATAATTTCTCATGTGATAAAAGGGCCTGGCATGTTTTAAAAATGGAGGCCAATTTTACCAACCAATCCTCTCCAGTCCAGACTATTGCCCTGAGAGCACTGGTTTATCTTTCCCTCATCCTAACTGGTTGACCTAATCCATTTTTACCCTGATTTTCCAAACTGATCCAGGGCTAAGAGAAAGAAACATGAGCCAAAGACTGGGAGAAAATATTTGGAAAACACATATCAGATAGAGGATTTGTATTCCAAATATACAAAGAACTGTTAAAACTCAATAATAAGAACATGGTGTCTGGGCATGGTGGCTCACGCCTATAATTCCAGCACTTCAGGAGGCTGAGGTGGGTGGATTGCCAGAGGTCAGAGGTTCAGGACCAGCCTGGCCAACATAGTGAAACCCAGTCTCTACTAAAAATACAAAAATTAGCCAGACATGGTGGTGGGCACCTGTAATCCCAGCTACTCGGGAGGCTGAGGCAGAAGAATCACTTGAACCTGAGAGATGGAGGTTGCAGCGAGCCGTGATCACACCACTGCACTCCAGCCTGGGTGATAGAGAGAGACTCTGTCTTAAAAAAACAAAACAAAACAAAACAACAAAACAAATCACTAACATATAAAGCTTTTTTTCTTTTTTGCGCAGTGTCTCTATTGACTTGTCATAATGGTTTTTTATTTGCTCCCTAATCTAATTCTAAGTAAAGAATACTCAGAAATCTAAATTATTAGCATGAATTTACCATTCCTCTTTATATTGTGTAATGCCAATCTTTTTTTTTTTTGAGACAGGGCCCCACTTTTGGTGCCCAGGCTGGAGTGCAGTGGTGTGATATTGGCTCACTGCAACCACCGTCTCCCGGGTTCAAGCGATTCTCGTGCCTCAGCCCCCTGAGTAGCTGGGATTACAGGTGTGTGCCACTAAGCAAGACTAAATTTTGTATTTTTAATAGAGACAGGGTTCCTCCTTGTTGGCCAGGTTGGTGTCGAACTCCTGACCTCAAATTATTCACCCACCTTGGCTTCCCAAAGTGCTCAGATTACAGGAATGAGCCAGGTGCCTGGCCCACAAAGGGAATTTCTGAAGATCAAAATCAGAAACAACGCCAAGCAAAAACGTGAACATATATTAATTCTAGGTGGAGGGTACATGAGTGTTTATTTTACTCCCTAGAATTTTCTACAGGTTTGAACAATTCCACATTGTTTTTTAAAGTAGGGCTGCTCTTTTTCCTTGCCAACCCACTCTTCCCCAGTTCCTGCCTTTTAAAGACAAGGAAAACCTAAGCTTGCAGGGAGCAGGGGGAAAGAGACAGAATTGGAGGCCACCGGGTGTGAGGAGGGGAGCAGGCAGGTGGCGGGAAGATGAGATCGGCTACCCACTTCCGGGATTCGGTTTGGCTCCGCCCCCGCCGTGCGGTATCCATGGCAACCAGGTCGCCTTTGCAAGGCTGGACCAGTCGCCACGCTGGGCTCCCGGGCGCCACCGGTGGCCTTTCTGATGGGCCACTTGGGGAAGGGTCCCCAGCTGTGAATCAGAGGGGGCATTTCTTGAATATAAAGAACAGCGTTGTCCTGTCCCGCTGGGTCCCTTGTAATTGCATCTGCCACCCTAGAACAAGAGCAAGTCATTTCAGAAATTTCACCTACAGCCATTAGCCATCAAGGGCTTGCCAGGCGCCGCCTGGTGTCACACCCTGCTTGTCGTATTTATTAAGGGTGTGTGTCTTTGTGGGGACCCCCAGATTCCGCAGGGATAAGTCACTTGGGGACTCCAAGAGAGGAGACGGCCTCATAACCTGCCCGTGTGGAGGTCTGTCTAGCTATACACCCACCCTTTTATAATTTTTTTTTGAGACGGAGTCTTGCTCTGTTGCCAGGCTGGAATGCAGTGGCTCGATCTCTGCGCACTGCAACCTCTGCCTCGAGGGTTCAAGCGATCCTCCTGCCTTAGCCTCCCAAGTAGATGGGACCACAGGCAGGTGCCACCACACCCAGCTTTTTTTTTTTTTTGTATTTTTAGTAGAGACAGGGTTATGTTGGCCAAGATGGTCTTGATCTCTTAACCTCGTGATCCGCCCACCTCAGCCTCCCAAAGTGCTGGGATTACGGGCGTGAGCCACCGTGCCCAGCCTATAAAATGCTTTATAAAATGGTCTTACTCTATAGGAAATGTGAAAAATTGTCTCACCAACCATAGATAACCACAGCTAGTTTTTTTTGTTTGTTTTTGTTTTTGAGACAGTGTCTTGCTCTGTCGCCCAGGCTGAAGTCCAGTGGCACGATCTCGGCTCACTGCAACCTCTACTCCCTGGGTTCAAGTGATCCTCCTGCCTTAGCCTCCCAAGTAGCTGGGATTACAGGTGTGTGCCATCATGCCTGGCTAATTTTTGTATTTTCTGTAGAGACGGGGTTTCGTCATGCTACTCAGGCTGATGTCAAACTCCTGTGCTCAAGTGATTCGCCCTCCTTGGCCTCCCAAAGTGCTGGGATTACAGGTTTGAGCCGCCTCACCTGGCCAGGGAAATGGTCAAATGCATATCATACACTTAGCATGGTGCTTAATGCCTAGTAAGCAGTCAGTAGAACCACAGCCCCTTCTTCAATTACAGCAGCAAAGTATAGTGTGGTATAATTGCAGTATTCTGCAGCCTCATTTAAAAAAATTTAACGTAGCATGAGCATTTTCCTTATATCCTTAAATATTACCTAAGAGTATGATTCTTAATTATTGCATGACCATTCAACATAAGGATGTATCCAATAATTTATTTAGCCAATTCTCCATCATTGGACCTGGGGAAGGCGGGGGATTCTTTATCTTTTCTCTTTCTAGACAATACTGCAGAGGAAATTCCTTAGTGAATGTTTAATGTTACTTTAATGCCTTTATGTTCATAAAAACCTTCCTCTCTCAATGATCAGATCAACATTCTCTTAAATATGTTTCATTCTGGCCAGGTATGGTGGCTCATGCCTGTAATCCCAGCACTTTGGGGGGTTGAGGGAGGTGGATCATGAGGTCAGGAGATCGATGAAACCCTGTCTCTACTAAAAATGCAAAAAATTAGCCAGGCTTAATGGCATGTGCCTGTAGTCCCAGATATTCGGGAGGTTGAGGTGGGAGGATTGCCTGAACCCAGGAGGCGGATCTTGAAGTGAGCTGAGATCACCCCATTGTACTTCAGCCTGGGTGAAAAAAAAGCACGTTTATTTTCTTTATGGCTTCATTAAATTTTTTTAATTTTAATTTTTTTTTTTTAAAGAAACAGAACCGAATCATAGTTCACTGCAGTTTCCAGCTCCTTGGGCTCAAGCAGTCCTCCTGCCTCAGTCTCCCAAGTAACTAATTTTATAGACACACACCACCATGCCTGGCTAATTTTTAACTTCCTCGTAGACACAGAGTCTTGCTATGTTGCCCAGGCTGATCTTAGACTCCTGGTCTCAATCAATCTTCCCACTTAGGCCTCCCAAAGCACTAGGATTACAGGCGTGAGTCACCGTGCCTGGCCTGGAATTTATTTTGATGTCATAAAGTGAGAGTTAAGAAGTCCAATTTTATTCTTGCTCATAATAAGCTAACCGGTTTTCCCAGCATCATTTCTTGAAGCAGTCAATCTTTCCTCCTTGGTTTTCTTTTCCTTCCTTCCCTCCTTCCTTCCTTCCTTCCTTCCTTCCCTCTCTCTGACAGAGTTTTGCTCTTATGGCCCAGGCTGAAGTGCAATGGTGCAATCTCAGGTCACTGCAACCTCTCCCTCTTGGGTTCAAGCAATTCTCCTGCCTCAGCCTCCCAAGTAGCTGAAATTATAGGCATGTGCCACCATGCCTGGCTAATTGTTGTATTTTTAGTAGAGACGGGGTTTCACCATATTGGCCAGGCTGGTCTTGAACTCCTGGCCTCAAGTAATTCTCCCACCTCGGCCTCCCAAAGTGCTGGATTACAGGCGTGAGCCACTGCGACGGGCTAATTTTGTATTTTTAGTTGAGATGGTTTTTCACTGTGTTAGCCAGGCTGATCTTGAATTCCTGGCCTCAAGTGAGCCTCCGGGCTCGGCCTTTCAAAGTGTTGGGATTATAGGGCTGAGCTGCTAGGCCACCTTTATTGGATTCTAAACTTGTCTGTGTAACTGGTTTTTTGTTGGGCTCTTGGCTCTGGCGCCCAAAGACGTGCTGGATTTATATGTGGCAGTGTTGGTCACAGGCTGTCACTTCGTAGAGTCCCATGGAAACTTAACCTCACAGTGCCGGCTGCACGTGTGAAAAAGTAGTTGCCAAGCCTTGGGCTTTTCTCCAGCTAGCGTTGGCTGTCTTTGCTCCTTTTCCTACCATGTAAAACCCCATATTCTTGCTAAGCCCCGATTAACGTTGTCCATGATCAGCCACATCTACCCATGGCAATTTCTTTTCTTTTTTTTCTTTTCTTTTTTCGAGGCTGCAGTGCAGTAGCACAATCTTGGCTCACTGCAATCTCCACCTCCCAGGTTCAAGCGATTCTCCTGCCTCAGCCTCCTGAGTATCTGGGACTATAGGCACCCGCTACCATGCCTGGCTAATTTTGTACTTTTAGTAGAGATGGGGTTTCTCCATGTTGGTCAGGCTGGTCTTGAACTCCCAACCTCAGGTGATCCACCTGCCTTGGCCTCCCAAAGTGCTGGGATTACAGGTGTGAGTCACGGTACCCAGCATTTTTTTTTTCTTGAGATAGAATCTTGCTCTGTCGCCAGGCTGGAGTGTAGTGGCGAGATCTCAGCCCACTACAACCTCCGACTCCCTGGTTCAAGAGATTCTCTTGCTTAAGCCTCCTGAGTAGCTGGGACTATAGGCGTGCGTCATCACGCCCAGCTAATTTTTGTTATTTTTAGTCCAGATGAGGTTTCACTATGTTGGTCAGACTGGTCTCGAACTCCTGACCTCAGGTGATCTGCCTGCCTTGGCCTCCCAAAGTGCTGGAATTACAGGCATGAGCCACCACACCCAGCCTACCTATGGCCATTTCTATGACTGGGAAATGTCTCAGCACTTACATATTCAGCCTCCTCATCTGTAGCAGATTCTATTTTTCAAAGACGTCCTCATCAATATATTTCTCTATCCTATGTGCCCTTTTTACAGATTGACTGATAGACCTCTCCTGAAAAATGGAGTCTCTGTGCCCTCTGAACCCTTAGTGGGTACAGAGTTCTTACTCGGGATGATGAAAGAGTTCTGGAAATGGATGGTGGTGATGGCTGCACAAATTCTTCTATTATTTTTAAATTTTTGTTTAGAGATAGGATCTTGCTCTGTTGCCCAAGCTGGAGTGCAGTGGCACCATCAGAGCTCACTGCAGCCTCCAATTTCTGGGCTCAAGCAGTCCTCCTGCCTCAGCCTCCCAGAGTGCTGGGATTACAGGCATAAACCAACACACTTGGCTGGTAGTGCAAATTGTGAATGTACTTAATGTCACTGAACACTGTACACTTAAAATAGTTACATTTTTATGTTATGTACGTTTTACCACAATAAGAATTAGTTAAAAAAAAAAAAAAGTAAGCAAAAACCAAGTTATCTCTGCTTTACTCTCTCTAAATTCTCTCTCTAAATGCCTGAGCTACAGAAATCAGCTCTACCATTTTGGGGTAATTCCTTTTTTTTTTTTTCTGTCTTTTTGTTTTTTTTTTTCCTTTTTGTGGAGTATGGAGTCTTGCTATATTGCCCAGGCAGGTCTCGAACTCCTGGGCTCAAGCTTTCCTCCTGCCTCTGCCTCCCTAAAAGCTGGGATTACAGGTGTGAGCCACAGCGCCTCGTGGGGTAATTTCTTATATAGCAATAGCTAACTTATAAGACATGCTCTCCAGCCTTGCAAGGAACCCTAGGGAATAGTAAGTGTATTTTCCAGAAATAAATTATTACAAATTTTAAGGAGAGGCATACCCTCTCCTTAAAGCACCTAAAGTACTGCTAAGAATACAGTAGGTGTTCAATAAATGCTTGTAGGGTTGAATTGAGGATGTTGTAAGCTACAGATGTGATTTTCAATTTCTTTTTGGGACAGAGTCTTGCTCTGTCACCCAGGCTCGAGTGCAGTGGCACGATCTCAGCTCACCACAACCTCCACCTCCCGGTCTGAAGTGATTTTCCTGCCTCAGCCTCCTGAATAGTTGGGACTACAGGTGCGTGCCACCAGGCCCGGCTAATTTTTGTATTTTCAGTAGAGATGAGGTTTCACCATGTTGGCCAGGCAGGTCTCTAACTCCTAACCTTATGATCCGTCCACCTTGGCCTTCCAAAGTGCTGGGATTACAGGCATGAGCCACGGTGTCCGGCCATAATTTTCAATTTTTAAGTTATTTACTTATTTTTAGAGAGAGGTTTGCTCTGTTCCACAGGCTGCAGTGTGGTGGCACTTTCATAGCTCACTGCAGCCTCGACCTCCTGGGCTCAAGTGGTCCTCCCTGCTCAACCTCCTGAGTAGCTGGGACCATAGGCATGTGCCATCATGCTTGGCTAATTTTTTAAAAATTTTAGTAGAGATAGGATCTTGCTATGTTTCCCATGCTGGTCTCCTAGTCTTGCCCTCAAGCAATCCTCCTACCTCAGCCTGTCAAAGTGTTGGGATTATAGGTGTGAGCCACTGTGCCTGGCCTTCCATTTTTTAGTGGTGAATAGTAACTTACTAGTGTATTGTAAATGACAGAACTAACAAGCGTCTCCTTGTACATAAGAGCACGATATACCTACCTGTGGTCAAAGACCCGGGTTTTGGAGTCAGGCAAACTTGCATTCACATTCAGCACCAAACATCCGGTCTATGTCATTTGCTCTTTGTAGCAGCTCAATAAAGTAGAGGTAGTCTTATCTCCACGTTACAAATGAAGAATAGGGCCCTCGGGGAGATGAGGCTACCTTCCTAACAGTGCTGAGTAGTGAGGGGTTAGAGGCTAGGCTGGCCCCTGTGCTAGTTCCCTGGGGCTATGATCACAAGATACCACAGTCCAGGTGGCTTCAGCAACAGAAATGTATTGTCTCACAGTTGTTGAGGCCAGAAGCCCGAAATCCAGGTGTTGGCAGGGCGGCCAGGCACAGTGGCCCACGCCTGTGATCCCAACACTTTGGGAGGCCAAGGTGGGCAGATCACCTGAGGTTGGGAGTTTGAGATCAGCCTGGCCTACATGGAGAGACCCGGTCTCTACTAAAAGTACAAAATTAGCTGGGCGTGGTGGTGCATACCTGTAATTCCAGCTACTCGGGAGGCTGAGGCAGGAGAATTGCTTGAACCTGGGAGGCAGAGGTTGTGGTGAGCCGAGATCGCACCATTGCACTCCAGCTTGGGCAACAAGGGCGAAACTCTATCTCAAAAAAAAAAAAAATAAAAAAAAGGTGTTGGCAAGGTTAGTACCGTTTGGAGCTCTCTCTTCTTGCCTTGTAGATGGCTGCCTTCCTCCTGAGTCTTCCTGTCATCCCTTTGTGTGTGTCTGTGTGCTAATCAATCCTCTTCCTCCTTCTCCTCCTCCTTTTTTGAGACAGAGTCTCTCTCTGTCATCCAGGCTGGAGTGCAGTGGCGTCATCTCAGCTCATTGCAATCTCCATCTCCTGGGCTCAAGCTATCCTCCTGCCTTGGCCTCCCAAGTAGCTGCAACTACAAAGTGCACGCCACCATGCTTGGCTAATTTTTGTATTTTTAGTAGAGACAGGGTTTCACCATGTTGGCCAGGCTCATCTTGAACTCCAAGGCTCAAGTGATCCTCTTGCCTTGGCCTCCCAAAGTGCTGGGATTACAGGTGTGAGCTACCATGCCTGGCCACTAATTTCTTCTCATAAGGACACCAGTTATATTGGATGAAAGCCCACCCTGACTGCCTCATTTTTACTTAATCACCTTTTTAAAGGCCCTGTCTCCAAATAGAGTCCCATTCTGAGGTGTGGGGGTTAGGGCTTCAACGTACTGAATTTCGGAGGAACATGATCAGCCCTTCCCCTGTTATCCTGGGGTTCTAATTCTGAAATAAGTGGTGGCTTAGATTTGCCGAAACCTCGGCCCTAGCTCTGGTTCCAGGGCTACGTCTAGACGACAGGGAAATACCCATTCAGGGAGGTGTGCTCAGAAGGAACGGGACAGCCTCAATAGCTTGTTCCAATGCAGGGCTAGGCAGGCTGTCTTTATAGCGACTCTCACAGCCTTGGCAAGACTAGAGAGCGCCAGTAAAACCACATGGAATGATGCTTGTTCAGACAGGTCCGAGCCAGCGGCTCTCACCTTCAGAAGGAGATCTAGGAGACGGGGAAAAATATCTGTTGGCTACAAGGAAAGAACAAGCCTTCAATTAATGACTCCCTGGGGGTGGTGGGGTGAGGACAGCATGGGGATGGATAGACAGTCATAATTTCCATCCACAGCGGCCAGGAAAGTCTTCTGGGATGTCTTGGGGAGGGTCGGGAGCAGGGAGACAGACAAAAACAACAAAAAATAAATAAGCAGGATGGTTTCAAATGATGATGAGGTCATAAAGAAAAGGAAGCCAGGCTGGGTGCTGTATCTCACGCCTAGAATCCCAGTACTTTGGGAGGTGGAGGTGGGAGGATTGCTTGAGCCCAGGAGCTTGAGGCCAGCCTGTACAATGTAGTGAGAACCCCCAATCCCTTAAAAATAATAATAGTAATAATGGTAGATGAAAATGAAGCTTGGGCCGGGCACAGTGGCTCACACCTGTAATCCCAGCACTTTGGGAGGCCGAGGCCAGTGAATCACGAGATCAGATCGAGATCATCCTGGCCAACATAATGAAACCCCATCTCTACAAAAACACAAAAACTTAGCCAGGCATGGTGGCACATGCCTGTAGTCCCAGCTACTTGGGAGGCTGAGGCAGGAGAATCTCTTGAACCAGGGAGGCGGAGCTTGCAGTGAGCTGAGAAGGGGCACGGTCAGGAAGCTGAGGCAGGAGGATCACTTGAGCCCGGGAGGTGGAGGCTGTGGTGAACTATGATTGCACACTATTGCACTCCAGTCTGGGCGACAGAGTGACATTGCCTTTAAAAAAAAAAAAAAGGATGGAGATTAGCCACCACTATCTCTGAAGCCAGGGGCAAAATAGAATAATGTTTCTGGGATGCCACCCTCCTAATTGTGGTGCTGGGCTTGTTTTTCAGGTTTTGTTCAATAGAGAATTTTTTGGCTTTCACAGTAACTAAACCAAGGCCTTGTGTCTACTGTTCAATTGGGGGATAGTGGGCATTGCTGGCCCATCACATATGGGGGAACCCTCATCTTTTTCCTTTAATTAATTTATTATTTTTTGAGACAGGGTCTCGCTCTGTCACCCAGGCTGGAGTGCAATGGTGCCATCATAGCTCACTGCAGCCTTGACCTCCTGGACTCAAGTTATCCTCTGGCCTCAGCCTCCTGAGTAACTGGGACCACGTGAATCACGCCAGTGAATCACGACGTCAGGAGATGGAGATCCAGTTACTCCTGAGTAACTGGGACCACAGGCACGCACCACCATGCCCGGCTTATGCTCCCATCTTTCAGCTCCCTCTATGGGGGCCCATTTATTCTTGGTGACTCCTTCCTTCCTTCCTTCCACACTCAGAGCCTCAGGACCCCTTAGAAAGGCAGGAACAGGAGGAGGCGCAGATCCCTGATAGCACACGAGTGGGCGTGTTTTTGTCACCAATTAGACCCACAAACACATGTGTCCATGGAGCTGATACTCACAGTCCATATTCAGAGCCCAGATACAGTGACTGACACCTGCAATCCCAACACTTTGAGAGGCCAAGGTGGGAGGACCATTTGAGGCCAGGCATTCCAGACCAGCCTGGGCAACATAGCAAGACCCCTCTCCTTAAAAAAAAAAGAGATTAAAAATTATCAGGCTGTGATGGCACGCATCTGCAGTCCCAGAGACTTGGGAGGTTGAGGTGGGAGGATTCCTTGAGCCCAGGAGTTTAAGGCTTCAGTGAGCTATAATGGCACCACCGCACTCCAGCCTGGGCAACAGAGTGAGACCCTGTTTCTGAAAAAGAAAGAAAAGAATCCGCATTCTTGGGCACAGACACGTGCACCCAGGTAATTGAGCTGCTCCTCCATGTCACTTTGCCTTCGTGATGCTCACTGCACTGTGTAAGGAGAGTTGTGTTTACTGCCCGAGTCTCCCTCTGAGAGACGGAACCTATAAAAGGCCAGCAGCCACACCATACATGATAATACAACTCGCCCCTGCAACAACCACTCTAGAAAGTCCAAAAACAATCTCTGCAGCCATCAGCACCAGTTGACCTGATCTTGGTCAGTAACTCCTAGCTTCCCTGCTCTGCCATATCACAGCCCAGACGATGTAACAACAGGGCTGAGATGAAGAATGTTCCATCCAAGCTGATAGCCTCTCATTAGCTCGTGGAAATCTGAGCAGCAGAAATGGAAAGGAAAATGATGGGCATTGCTGCCTGTGGGTGAACAAGTTTAGGGGCATATGCTCAAAGTATCTAAGACATCCTTCCAACACATCCACTACCCTGCCCTGGGCTGCACTGGAAATGGAGGGAAAGCTGTCTTTTTCTGATGAGTCCCTGAACAAGGTGAGTTGTTGCCTTTTCTGCAGCGCTCTGACCCACTGCTGTTGAATAAGAACTCCCAAGCGACAGCCAATCTTGAAGTGCTAAAGGAGAATCTCCCAGGAGGCACATCAGACCCTCGTAATGTGGAACATAAAACTTCCAAAGACTGCCTGTCTCAGCTGTTTTAAAATCCCAGGCCTTTTTTTTTTTTTATTTTTTTTTATTTTTGAGACAGGGTCTTGCCCTGTTGTCCAGGCTGGAGTGCAGTGGCATAATCATAGTTCACTGCAGCCTCCAACTCCTGGGCTCAAGTGATCCTCCCACTTCAGCCTCCCGGGTAACTGGGACCACTAGTGTGCACTACCATGCCCACCTAACTTTTTGTATTTTTTGTAGAGATGAGATGTCGCTGTGTTGCCCAGGTTGGTCTCAAAACTCCAGGACTCAAGCGATCTGCAAATCTTGGCCTTCCAAAGGACTGGGGTTACAGACGTGAGCCACTGCGCCCAATCAGGAGAGGGAGTGGCAGCATTCCCACTGCCCTCGCGTTGAGGGAGGTTTACTCTCATCCTCCCTGATAGTTTGAAGAACTGGACTTGATGGTACCAGCAAAGCCCCAAGTCCTATGCTCACCTTTAGCAGCCAAAAAGACGGGTACTCTTACCCAACTTCAGAGAGACTGCAGCAAGTCCTTCTTCCTCCAGATGGCTTCAGCCTTTTTTCTCCCTCATGATGGTGAAGACCCAAACGAATGAATTCCCGTGCCTCACTGTGTATGTTGGGGTCTCATTGAGGACAGAAGCTGCATCTCACCTATTTTTCTACTTCCCGTAGCACCTATTACAGTGTCTGGCACAGAGTAGTCACTTGCTGTTTTGTTTTTTAATTTTAAAAACTTCTTGTGTAAGTGCCAGGATTCCTGCCACCAAGGTTGAGATGGCTTCAAAAGAAAATGTGACACAAAATAATCTTAACTCAGATAGGAAGAAGAAATCAGGGCCAGTTCAGTGGAAAAGAAGTGACAACGAGGGATGGAAGAATTCTGAAGGCAAGTCCAAGGCTGACATAGCTGCTCTAGGCAAGCCTCTTATTTGGCTCAGAGCTTCCTGGCAGGCAAAGTGAAAAGGGAGATGTGACCGATTAGTTGCATTCTTCTTAATATCAGAGAAAAAAACATATCTATGCCAGGTATCTCTCCTTTGCCAATTCAGGCCTGCTCTCAACCCTTCTCCAAGCCATTCACTATCCTACAAAGCTGAGCTGTAGAGACTTTATCAACAGGTTCTTGTACTCTCTGGTTTCTAGCTGGGTTGAGTTCTGGCATGAGATCAGAGGGAGGGAGAACAGTGAAGTCTGGCTGTTGATCTCCCTGCCCCATCTTCTTAATTCTTCAAGGTCGAGTGGTGTTGAGCTGGCTGTGGTCCTTACCTGAAGGTCATCCTTCTGCACCTAGCTGTCTTCCCTCCTGGGTTCTGGCAGCCCCTCCTTTCCCACCTCTTCCAGCCTCAGGTGATAATGACTTGCTGTTGTTATCCACACCTTTGTAAATAACTCCATTGTAAATAGCCGCTCCTAAAATAACCCTATTTTGAGTGCTTCATCTGGATCCTAATGGTGATGCAGGGCAGGTGAGCCCCAAATTGGGGCTTAGCTTGGGAGAGCTCTTGGCTTCACCCAAGAAAGAATTCGAGGACAAGCTAGTGGTGTTTTTTCGTTTCTTTCCTTCCTTCCTTCTTTCCTTCCTTCTTTCCTTCCTTCCTCCCTCCCTCCCTCCCTCCTTCTCTCTCTCTCTCTCTTTCTTTCTTTCCTGTCTTGATTGAGTTATATTGTTTTGCTTTTTGACTGTTGCCCAGGCTGGAGTGCAGTGATGCAATCTTGGCTCAGAGCAACCTTCACCTCCTAGGCTCAAGTGATTCTCCTGCCTCAGCCTCCCGAGTAGCTGGGATTACAGGCACCTGCCACTGCACCCAGCTAATTTTTGTATTTTTAGTAGAGACAGGGTTTTGCCACGTTGACCAGGCTGGTCTTGAACCCCTGACCTTGTGATCTGCCCACCTCGGCCTCTCAAAGTGCTGGGATTAGAGACCTGAGCCACCACATCTGGTGTTTTTTTTTTTTTTTTTTTGAGATGGTGTCTCGCTCTGTCACCCAGGATGATCTTGGCTCACTCCAATCTCTGCCTCCTGGGTTCAAACAGTTCTCCTGCCTCAGCCTCCTGAGTAGCTGAGATCACAGGCGCCTGCCACCACACCCAGCTAATTTTTGTATTTTTAGTAGAGACAGGGTTTCACCATGTTAGCCAGGCTGGTCTCGAAGTCCTGACCTTGTGATCCACCCACCTTGGACTCCTGAAGTGCTGGGATTACAGGTGTGAGCCCCCGCGCCTGGACCTTGCTGGTCTCGAACTCCTGACCTCAAGTGATCCGCCTGCCTCAGCATCCCAAAGTGCTGGGATTACAGGTGTGAGCTACAGCGCTCAGCCTAGACGGAAACTTTTATTGAAGCTGCAGTGCACAGCAGCAGCAGAGGTCCTGCTCCTTGCAGAGCAGGGCTACCCTGTAGGCAGTGTGCCCAGGGCAGCAGCTCAGAGGCACTAGAATTTTTGTTTTTGTTTTTTGGGTTTTTTTGAGACGGAGTCTTGCTATGTCATCCAATCTGGAATGCAGTAGTGCAATCTTGGCTCACTGCAACCTCCGCTTCCCGGTTCAAGCGATTCTCCTGCCTCAGCCTCTCGAGTTGCTGGGATTACAGGCACCCACCACCATGCCTGGCTAATTTTTGTGTTTTTTTTTTTTTTTTTTTGGAGACAGAGTTTCACTCTTATTACCCAGGCTGGAGTGCAATGGCGCGATCTCGGCTCACCGCAACCTCCGCCTCCTAGGTTCAGGCAATTCTCCTGCCTCAGCCTCCTGAGTAGCTGGGATTACAGGCACACGCCACCATGCCCAGCTAATTTTTTGTAGTTTTAGTAGAGACGGGGTTTCACCGTGTTGACCAGGCTGGTCTCGATCTCTTGACCTCGTGATCCACCCGCCTCGCCCTCCCAAAGTGCTGGGATTACAGGCGTGAGCCACCGCGCCCAGCCTAATTTTTGTATTTTTAATAGAGATGAGGTTTCACCATGTTGGCTAGGCTGGTCTCGAAATCCTGACCTTGTGATCTGCCTGCCTCCGCCTCCCAAAGTGTTGGGATTACAGGTGTGAGCCACTCCAACCAGCCTGCACTGGTATTTACAGCCACTTTTACCTATATGCAAGTTAAGGGGTGGTTTATGTAGATATTTCTAGGAAGAGGATGGTAAATTATGGGTTGTGGGGTCATTGTCATGGAAAGGGGTGATAACTTCCAAGTGTTGCCATGGCGATGGTAAGCTGACATGCTGCACTGGTGGGTGTCTTATGGAAGGCTGCTTCCACCAGTCACTGTTTTAGCAGATCTTCAATTAGGTCCAGTATCTGAACCCCACCTCTGGAGTCGAGTCCTGCCTGCTACCTCACTGGGACCCTAACTGATACCTTTTCCATTTCCCTTCCTAGCCCTAACTTCTAAAATCAACTTCTGGCCGAGACAGGTGGCTCATGACTGTAATTCCAGCACTTTGGGAGGCAGAGGTGGAGGGGGGATCACTGGAAGTCAGGAGTTCGAGATCAGCCTGAGTAACATTGTGAAACCCCATCTCTAATAAAAGTACAAAAATCAGCCAGGTGTGGGGTGCATGTCTGTAATCCCAGCTACTCGGGAGGCTGAGGCAGGAGAATTGCTTGAACTCAGGAGGCGGAGGTTGCAGTGAGTCGAGATCATGCCACTGCACTCCAGCCTGGGTGACAGAGCAAGACTCCATCTCTAAATAAATAAATAAATACATAAATAAATAAAATAAACTTCCTGTGTACTGATATGAGACTTAGTAAATGGCAATGAACAAATTCACCATAGCATAGGAGAAAGCAGCAATGAATTTCAATAGACTGCTTCCTTCAGTGAGAGCCAAGAACGTCTCATTCACTCATTTGCCAAGTGATTATTGAGCACCTGCTATGGTAACCTGCCATCCATCATTCCTAGTTGCTGAGAATTACATTAGTGAACAAAAAAAACCAGTGAAACGGTGGCTTATGCCTGTAATCCCAGAACTTTGGGAGGCTGAGATGGGTGGATCATTTGAGGTCAGGAGTTCGAGACCAGCCTGGCCAACATG
>NW_022437099.1:1558827-1583285 GCF_009761245.1 Sapajus apella | reverse complement strand
ACATAAAATTACAAATTATCTGCTCCTTCTTCTTTGTCCTTTCTTCTATTTTTATTAAACCTGGAATGTGAATGTGGTAGCTGCAGTCTCAGCTGCCATCTGGGACCATGAGGATGAGGTCACACCCGAGGGATGGCAGAATGAGAAGTTTGGAGGAGCCGAAATACCAGAGGTCTTTGTGCTGTCGTGCCAGCCAAGACTGTCCTCCCAGACTTTTAAATGAAAAAGGAACAAAGTTTTGTCTTGCTTAAGGCACTCTTGGCCAGGTGTTGTGGCTAACAGCTGTAATCCTAGCACTTTGGGAGGTTGAGGTCAGAGGATTTCTTGAGGACATGAGTTTAAGACCAGCCTGGGTAATATAGTGACTCTGTTTCAAAAAAAAAAAAAGCCTGACATGTTGGTGTATGCCTGTAGCTACTTGGGAGGCTAAGGTAGGAGGATTGCTTGAGGCCAGGAGTTTGAGGCTGCAGTCAGCTGTGACTGTGCCACTGTATTCCAACCTGGGTGACAGTGAGAATCTCTTTTTTTATTTTTATTTTTTTGAGACAGTCTCACCCTGTTACCTAGGCTGGAGCAAAATGGTGCCATTGTAGCTCACTGCAGCCTCACCATCCCGGGTTTAAGGGATCCTCCCACCTCAGCCTCCTGAGTAGCTGGGACTGCAGGTGCATATCTCCATGTCCGTCTGATTTTTATATTTTTTCCTGTTGTAGAGATGGGGTTTCACCATGTTGCCCAGGCTGCTTTCAAACTCCCGAGCTCGAGCAATTCTCCCACCTTGGTCGCCCAAAATGCTGAGATTACAGGTGTGTTCCATCATGCCTGGCCGGAGAATCGTCTCTTAATGGAAGAAAAAGTCATTCCTAATTGGCTGGGGGTGGGTCACCAATATTTACAGCTGAATCTAATGCTAACTGATAGCAAGCAATCTGATGAATCATTCTAGGGTCTTAGTCATAACCACAGAAACGAATTCTAAGGGGTCTGAGCAGAAAAAGAAATGTGATTAAAGAATACTGGTGACCAGGTGTGGTGGCTCACGCCTGTAATCCCAGCACTTGAGGAGGCTGAGGTGGGTGGATCACCTGAGGTCAGGAGTTTGAGACCAGCCTGGCCAACGTGGTGAAAACCCATCTCTACTAAAAAAAAAATACAAAAAAAATTAGCTGGGTGTGCTGGCAGGCACCTGTAATCCCAGCTACTCAGAAGGCTGAGGCAAAAGAATCACTTGAACCCAGGAGGTGAAGGTTGCAGTGAGCCAAGGTCATACAACATTGCACTCCAGCCTGGGCAACAAGAGCGAAATTCTGTCTCAAAACAACAACAATGGCCAGGCGCGGTGGCTCACACCTGTAATCCCAGCACTTTGGGAGGCCAAGGTGGTTGGATCACAAGGTCAGGAGATTAAGACCATCCTGGCCAACATGGTGAAAGCCCGTTTCTACTAAAAATACAAAAATTAGCTGGCTGTGGTGGTGTGCAGCTGCAATCCCGGCTACTCAGGAGGCTGAGGCAGGAGAATCACTTGAACATGTGAGGCAGAGGTTGCAGTGAGCTGAGATCGCACCACTGCACTCCAGCCTGATGACAGAGTGAGACTCCATCTCAAAAATAACAACAACAAAAAGAATACTGGTTCATGCTTGTAATCATAGCATTTTGGGAGGCTGAAATGGGAGATTGTTTGAGCCTAGGAGTTCAAGCCCAGCCTGGGCAATACAGTGAGACTCCATCTCTACAAAAAAAAAAAAAAAAAAAAAAAGCCAAAAATTAGTTAGGCACGCTATAGTGTGCACCTATAGTCCTGACTACTTGAGAGGCTGAGGTGGGAGGAAAGCTTGAGCCTGGGAGGTCAAAGCTACAGTGAGCTGTGATTGTGGCACTGCCCTCCCGGCTGGGCAACAGAGCAAGATCTTGTCTCAAAAAGAATAGAAAAATAAGAAGGAGAAGGAGGAGAAGGGGAAGGGAAAGGGGAGAAGGAAGAAGAAGAAAAAGAGGAAGAAGGAGAAGAAGAAAGGAGGGGCCAGGTGCGGTGGTTCACACCCGTAATCCCAGCACTTTGGGAGGCTGAGGAGGATGGATCACCTGAGGTCAGGAGTTTGAGACCAGCCTGGGCAACATTGTGAAACCCCCATCTCTACTAAAAATACAAAAATTAGCCAGGCGTGGTGGCTTGTTCCTGTAGTCCCAGCTACTTGGGAGGCTGAGGCAGGAGAATGGCTTGAAACCAGGAGGCGGAGGTTTCAGTGAGCCGAGATCACACCATTGCACTCCAGCCTGGGTGACAACGCCAGACTCCATCTTAAAAAATAAAATTAAATTAAATAACGAAAGAAAGAAGGGAGAAAAGGAAGGGGAAAGAAAGGGAAGGAGAATACTGGGTAACTCAGATCTCTAGGAAGGCTAGAGATCCCGGCTTGGAGTCTATAGAGTCAGGAACGAGCCTCAAGTCACAGAACAGAACTGGTTCAATGCAGTTATCACAGCTCATTCTGTTAGAAGCAAACAGCAACCTGGCTGATCCCTGTCTCTAGACTTTAAATGTAGTTGTGACCACCCAGTTTCAAAGTGGACATGCCTGGTACCCAGTCCTCTCTCTCCCTAGCCTCTGCTTGGTGGTGCATAGGTCAAATGGCAGGTTCCTAGCTTTAAGGGAGGCTGGGAAAATGATCATCAGTCTCCAGTGGCCAGAGCTGGCCTGCCAGGAAGAATGATCCATGGCTACAACATCCACCCCAGTGTTCCCTACACCTGTTGCTGAATCAGAATCTCAGATGATCGCTGCACAGAGCCTTTGATTTATAATGTCTGTGTGTAGGAAATCCCTGATGGTCAGTGGCTTATCTCCCTGACTTAGTCGGCGGCACCATTTAACACTTTACATTTCCTGTCACTTTGGATTTAATGAGGCTTGTGACGCCTCTTGAAATTCCCTGGCCCATCTCAAGGAGAAATGTGTCCATGCACCAGGCAGATCATGGGCAGCAGAGAGTTCCTGATACAGCAGAAAATTCCCCTACAGCTCCTCCAGATTTGCCGTTCCCTTCTGTTTTATCCTTGAGAGGATCCATTAAGCAGCTGATCTCTGGGTCCAGTCATTACCACCAGAATAGAGGAACTGTTTTGCTGCATAACTTGGACTCAATGCAGATTCTTCAAAAAGCGAGGGCTTTGGACTCCAAGGCTTCTGAAGACCCCACCAGCTCACACTGATGTTTCCGGGTTTGATGCTGCTGTGGTGTCTAAATTTCCTAGGGGCCCCTCCTGGATGTAGGTGTCAACATCATGGCTCGGGAAAGAGAGAGCTTTCCAAATGGCCTAGTTTCTATTGAAATGTCTGCTTGTTCAGCAACTCCACTTCTGGGCATATACCCAAAAGAAAAGTGAAAGCAGAGACAGGGACAGGTATTTGCACACCTGTGTTCATAGCAGCCTTCCTCATAACAGCCCAAAGTAGGAACGAAACCCAAGTGGCCATCGATGAGTGGATGGATAAACAAAATGTGGCAAATACATCTGGTTGCAAAAAGACAAATGTCTTATGATGCCCCTTATATGAGGTTCTAAGTTTGGTCTCGTTTATAGAGACAGAAAGTACAATGGTGACTGCCAGGGGCTGGGGAATGGAGTAAAAGGGGAGTGAGAATTCAACGGGACAGAGTCTCAGTTTGGGAAGATGAAAAAGTTCTGGAGCTTTTGGTGCTGGTGGTTGCACAACCATGTGAATGTGTTTGATGGAACTAAACTGTACACTTGATATTGTTGAAATGGGCCAGGCATGGTGGTTTACGCTTGTAATCCCAGCACTTTAGGAGGCCTAGATGGGAGGATTGCTGGGCCGGGGAGTTTAACACCAGCCTGGGCAACATAGTAAGATTTTATCTTTTGAAAAAAATGTTAGGGCTGGGTGTGGTGGCTCACACCTGTAATCCCAACGCTTTGGGAGGCCAAGACAGGTAGATCATGAAGTCAAGAGTTTAAGACCAGCCTGGGCAACATAGTGAAACCCCAACTCTACTAAGAATACAAAAATTAGCCAGGTGTGGTGGCACGTGCCTGTAATCCCACTCAGGAGGCTGAGGCAGAAGAATCGCTTGAACCCAGGAGGCAGAGGTTGTAGTGAGCCGAGATCATGCCACTGCACTCCAGCCTGGGCAACGGAGCAAGATTCCATCTTGAAAAAAAAAAATTAACTTAAAAAAGGTTAAAATGGTAAATTGTTTGTTATGTATATTTTACCATAATAACAATTTTTAAAGTCTGCTTCCTCTGAGCTGAGTGTCTTCAAAAGCTCTCTGCCGGGTCCTTTAGCAGGACTAAAGCCAAATAACATAGTGCCAAAATATCTCGTCAATTCAGTCAATTCATTGATAATAGTAATCAATACAGAGGAAAACAACTAGCCGACCCTTTCCGCACCTGTTCTCCTGTGAAGCAGCTGCCTGACTCCCTAATCAGCATGAGCTGCAGGCCTGGAGACATGGCTCCCCTGAGCCACCAAACCTGACTTGTAGAAAGGTGAAACTCCTTTTACATACCCCAAAATTGCATAGGATTTTTTGCTGTCTAATGACCCCAGCTGCCTTCTGAACACAGAAGCACACACCCAGATTGGAATAAAGACTCAACAAATGGAATTTTATCCCCATGTGTCTATACCTTGCTCAGGAACAAGGCAGAATCGCAAAATGGAAAAGCTATAAGCCATTACCAGACAGCAACAATCCTTCAAGTAAGATTTTTAAAAGAATACGTGGAATGTAGCCAACCATCCCCACCAAAAATAAAACACTCCACTTCCCTCAGCCGATTCAATTATCTCTCTAAAAAAGGGCTTTTTTTTAACACCTCCCAGCAGGCAGCAGATTCAGTGAGTTGGTGAGGATAACAGTGAATAATTAAGCAACCAGTGCCCAAGGTGCAAAGTAAAACACGGACTGGCTCGGATAGGAGCAGCCATGTCTAAGCTCCATGAATATAAATGTTTAGAAATGAATATTATTGCCTACTGCCATCTGGAATATTTTTCATTATGTAGAGCATGTTTTGGAAAATTCTTAATGATTTTCCCTTTCGCGTGTGTGAGACAGGGTCTTCCTCTGTCACCCAGGCTGGAGGGCAGTGGCATGATCATAGGTCACTGCAGCCTTGACCTCCTGGGCTCCAGCTATCCTCCCACCTCGACCTCCTGGGTAGCTGGGACTGCAGGTGTGCACTGCCACGCCCAGCTAACTTTTTACTTTTTTGTAGATATGAGGGGGTCATGCTGTGTTGCCCAGGCTGGTCTTGAACTCCCGAACTCAAGCCATTCTCCCACCTCAGCCTCCCAAAGCATTAGAATTACAGGTGTGAGCCACTGCATCCTGCCAGTGATTTTCGTTTTTTTTTTTTTTTTTTTTTTTTTTTGAGACGGAGTTTCACTCCTGTTACCCAGGCTGGAGTGCAATGGCGCGATCTCGGCTCACCGCAACCTCCGCCTCCTGGGTTCAGGCAATTCTCCTGCCTCAGCCTCCTGAGTAGCTGGGATTACAGGCACGCGCCACCATGCCCAGCTAATTTTTTGTATTTTTGGTAGAGACAGGGTTTCACCATGTTGACCAGGATGGTCTCGATCTCTTGACCTCGTGATCCACCCGCCTCGGCCTCCCAAAGTGCTGGGATTACAGGCGTGAGCCACCGCGCCCGGCCTTCTGCCAGTGATTTTCTAACTGTAAAGCTATCCCTGTGACAAGGACTCTGTCCTTGACATGATATTGCTCTGAATTGAAAATCTTATCTGGAAAATCTGCCAACGTAAACATAAAAACAGACACACAAACAACAATCCTCCCTTTTGCTTATTAAATAATTGAGGTTCATTACAGAAAAATGAGAACCTTTGAAAAAAGAAGAAAAATCCACAGTGCTATCATTCAGAGACAATCACCATTAGTATACTAATGTTTTGGTGATTTCCTTCCAGTCTATGAATATGCATAAGTATAAATACACATATGAGTATGAGATCACGTGGCCTCCTTTTACTAATAGGGTCATGTGAGCATTTTCTCTTGTTTACATGGTTACTCCTGGTCAGGTCACATTTGCATGGTTCCCACTCTCTGGTTTTTACAGCCTTTGACCTCTGTTCTCTGGCCGAAATATCGTCTCCTTCCTTATGTTTTCCAGCCTCTTCCAACCTCACCAGGATATGAATTCTCTGCTATTTATGCCTCTCTGAAATGCACATTTTACATTGTCTTTTTTTTTTTTTTTTTGAGATGGAGTCTCGCTCTGTTGCCCAAGCTGGGGTGCAGTGGCACGATCTCGGCTCACTGCAGCCTCTGTCTCCCGGGTTCAAGTGATTCTCCTGCCTCAGCCTCCCAAGTAGCTGGGATTACAGGCACATGCCACCATGCCCTGCTAATTTTTGTATTTTTAGTAGAGACGGGGTTTCACCATGTTGGCCAGGCTGGTCTCAAACTCCTGACTTCAAGTGGTCCACCCATGTCGGCCTCCCAAAGTCCTGGGATTACAGGCATGAGCTACCGTGCCTGGCTCATTTTATATGGTCTTGATCTCATGGCTGCATTGGAGTTTCTGTGCTCCCAAAGGCCCCTCCACCCTGTCCTTCCCTGGGTCTCCATTCATTTATCTGGGGTGGACTGAGCCTCAGCCCTTCCAGAAGAGAGGCTGTGACCCAATCACAGATTCAGTCACTCACCACTAGCAAAGTTCCGTTAACAAGAGCGAGATCTGGTGCAAAGAAAGTGGCTTTTTATTTTAAAGCTAGCTTATGAGAAGAAGTACAGGCTTCCTGCCTTAAGGGTGCCACTACACTATTGGAGCAGAAGGTGTGCACTTTTAAAGGGGGTGTCTGGCATGAATGGCATGCAGCGGAGAAAGTGAGCATGTGGGCGTCTGCCCAAATTTGTTTGGTGCTTTATTTACTGGGCAGTCAAGCTAGCACCTTTATGGGCAGAACTAGGTTGTAAACTCTCCAGGTGGGAGAGAGTTTCACTTTGGGTTGTAAATGGACTGTTGTCTCTGGAGGCAGTCTCCTGATGGGACTGAGTTCCACTCTGAAGCTTCTAACCACATAGATAAGCTGGCGCTGCAGGGAGTGGCTGGTGAAGGGGAGGTAAAAGGTTATCACTGCATTCTTTTTTGTGTGTGGTGGGGGAGGGACAAGTTCTTGCTTTGTCTCCTAGGCTGGAGTGTAGTGGTGCAATTTTGACTCACTGCAACCTTTGCCTCCTGGGTTCAAGCAATTCTGGTGCCTCAACCTCCCCAGTAGCTGGGATTACAGGCATGTGCCACCACACCTGGCTAATTTTTTTGTTTTTAGTAGAGATGGGGTCTCGCCATGTTGGCCAGGCTGATCTCAAACTCCTGGCCTCAAGTGACCCACCCGCCCCAGCCTCCCAAAGTCCTGGGATTACAGGCATGAGCCGTTGTGCCCAGCCAAGTTATAATGGCATTTCTAAAGGGCTAAGTAGGAAATAAGGAACAGGAGTGAACAGAAAAAAGACAAAATAATAATAATAATAATAACAACAACTCATTCTCTTTTTCTTAGAAAAGTAGGGGTACTCAGTGATCAGGTGAGCAGGTGGGGTCAGTCGATTTCCCCCAACAGGAAACAGATGCAGGGAGAGAAACTAATAACCTCGAAGCCCAAATGAAATCAGTAGCAAGCGGTCAGCTGCGTCAAGAACCCTTCCTGCTGATGATCAAATACAGCCCTAGTCTTCTTAGGCATCACCCACAGGAAGACAGAGGCGCCCCGATTCCTGCATCGGTAAAATGGACGCAGTTCCACCCTCACAGGACTTATTCTGGGGAGGTATAACATACCTCACAGGAGATGCCTGCATGTTAGCTGGGACATGCAGCTGTCTAGGCATCCTGAACAGAATCTGAAATTGTGTATGGCTTATTTGTGGGGAATCAGAGAAAGGCAAACATGCATGCCCTCTTAGCAGAAGAGCTGTGGTTTGTGGTTACAACCTGGGGTACAAGGGGCAGTGAAAAGCCTCATTTCTTTTTTTTTTAGATTGAGTCTCACTCTGTCACCTGGGCTGGAGCACAGTGGCACAATTTCAGCTCACTGCAACCTCCACCTCCTACATTCAAGTGATTCTCTTGCTTCAGCCTCCCTAGTAGCTGGGATTACAGGCATCCACCGACATGCCCGGCTAACTTTTGTATTTTTAGTAGAGATAAGGTTTCACCATGCTGGCCAGGCTGGTCTCAAACTCCTGACCTCAGGTGATCCACCCGCCTCGGCCTCCCAAAGTGCTGGGATTACAGGCGTGAGCCACCGTGGCCAGCAGAAAGCCCCATTTCTGATAAACTCTGGCAATTAAATAGCGCAACTCCTTTTGCGCTTAAATAATAAAGCCATTACACAGAAAGAACCACACATTCCTGCCGAGCCTGTTGGCAGATGTTGGAACCACCCTAATAAACAATTCCAGGTACAAGCAGGTGTGGCAGAGGGAGGTGCAGGAAGTTCCCTGGTGCCTACGGGTCCTGGGCCTCCCCCATCCCCGGCAGTGGGAGTGGGGGCCTGCTGGTGAGGCCTGGCTTTCTGCTGGGCTCTGAGCCCAAAAAGAAGCCACAGGCAGACCCAAAGAGCAACGGCAAACATCGATAAGATGGTTGATTTGGGTGACCTTGGACCCAGTATTCTGGACTGCTGGGTTACAGGGGAGTCACTTCCTCACTTCTCATCTTACGGGGTCTCATCCAGCGTTTGCTCCCAGCGATTTGGGGAAGAGAAAACCGACTCCTTAGATTATCTTGAAATAGGGGCTTACAATCAGACAGACTCAGAAAAAGACCTCTGCCCCATCCCTCTTTCCCGCTGCCTCTCACTTAGATTCGTGGATGAGACAGGGTGGCATTGCATGGGTTGCTGGAAAGTCCCCGGTGGGTCTTGCTGGAGGTACTCCCTTAGCTTGAAGGCTCCAAACCCGGGTTCTGGTCCAATGCCAAGGAAGAGACAGAGGATGACGTTGCAAGGACTGATTGGTCCTTGGGAAGACAACAGGCCCTGCCCTTACCTGCCCACGTGGCGGTCTGAAACCTACTCGTCCCAGCTTGCGCCCCGGCCTGTTACAGCTGGCTGGCGGCGGAAACTGACGCAGCAGGTGACTCCCTCGATGTTATGGGCCTAGGGCAAAGGTCCTGTGGCCGGCAGAGTGGCTGAGGCAGGTGGGGTTTTCCACAGCCATCTGGGCTTTCCTCGTCCTAGAAGTCTAACAGGTCATCTTCTTGTTCACCCTGGTGCCTCCCTGGAACATGACCTGACACATCAGGCACTTCCTGTATGGGTTGAAATAATTGTCAATGGATTGGTAAGGAGCAGATGTGAGTAGAACACATGCCCTGCGCAAGAGAAGCCCGCGGTCCCCAGAAACCTACAATTCTTTTCTTTTTTAAATTTATTGTTGGCCCGGCACAGTAGCTCACGCCTGTAATCCTAGCACTCTGGGAGGCCGAGGCGGGCAGATCACAAGGTCAGGAGTTCAAGACCAGCCTAGCCCATATGGTGAAACCTCATCTGTACTAAAAACACAAAAATTAGCTGGGCATGGTGGCGGGCGCCTATAGACTCAGCTACTCAAGAGGCTGAGGCAGGAGAATTGCTTGAACCCGGGAGGTGGAGGTTGAGGTTGCAGTGAGCCAAGATCTCACCACTGCACTCCAGCCTGGGTGACATAGCAAGACAGAGCAAGACACTTTGTCTCAAAAAAAAAAAAAAAAAAAAAAATTACTGTTTTTGTTTTTAACATAGGGTCTTGCTGTGTCACCCAGGCTGGAGTGCAGTAATGTGATCATGGCTCACTGTAGCCTCTACCGCCAGGGCTCAAGGGATCCTCCCGCTTCAGCCTCCTGAGTAGCTGAGACCACAGGCATGTGCCACCATGCCCAGCTAACTTTTAAAATTACTATTTTAAAATACAGGTAATTGTATTGAGTCCATCTTCTCGAGGGACAAAGGTTTACCTGACAACTATTAACTTTAAGGTAGAGTTTGTTCCCCACCTCTGCTCTTTACCCTATTCCCCAACCCCAATCCACAGAAAGCAACCCTTAATAGGGTCTCTCATCTGAGGGGCATCCAAGGAGCAATTTGACCCACACTTCATCTGCACAAAAAGCTTTCAGTGTTTACTTTTTTGTTGTTGTTGTTGAGACAGCATCTTGCTCTGTTGCCTAGGCTGGAGTGCAGTGGTTCAATCATGGCTCACTCCAGCCTTGACCTCTTAGGCTCAGGTGATCACAATCCTCCCACCTCAGCCTCATCAGTGGCTGTGACTACAGGTGTGTGCCACTATGCCTGGCTAATTATTTTTTTTTTATTTTTTTTTATTTTTAGAGATGGGGACTTGCTATGTTTGCCCAGGCCAGTCTTGAACTCTTGGCCTCAAGTGATCTTCCCATCTCAGCCTCCCAAAGTGCAGGGATTACAGGCATGAGCCACTGAGGTGTGTAATGGGCCTCAATGTACCCTTTTGACATCATTCAGTTTTGATTCTGATACTTAGCAAGGATGCTGGCGCCAGATGACCTGAATGTGAACCCTGCTTCTGTCACTTTGTAGCTATGTGACCTAGGCTAAGGTCCTTAACTTCTCTGTTTCTGTCTCCTCATCCGAAAAATGGGAAATTAAACCAACTGCCAAAAGCAACATATTGTATGATTTCATTTATATAAACTATCCAGAATCGGCTGAATGCAGTGGCTCAAGCCTGTAATCCCAGCATTTTGGGAGACCAAGGAGGGAGGATCACTTGAAGCCAGGAGTTCAAGACCAACCTGGGCAATATAACATGACCCTGTCTCTATCAAAAAAAAAAAAAAAAAAGCCAAGAACAGGCAAATCCATAGAAGCAGGAAGTAGATTTAGATTAGTGGTTGCCAGGGGGAGTGGATGGGGAATGACTGCTAATGGGTAGTTTCTTTTGTGGGTGATAAAAATATTCTAAAATTAGGTAAAGCTTAAAGAGTTATTACTTATAAAGTGCTTACAGCCATGTCTGACACATCAAAAGTGATCTGCAAGTCATTGTCAAATAAAACTTACCTCGAAATGAAGGCATGCATACTAATGAGCTTGGAAAAGATTATGTTCATAATACAATTTTAAAATTATATTTCATTCCCAAATCTCACTGTCTGTTGTGTACTTTTTATAAATCCTGCTGTAATTATTTTGCGCATAGCATCATTATGTAGCTGTATAAATTATGTATATTAAAAGTGTTAATTTGTTAGACTTAACCCGTTAGCACAGGTGATTTCTGCACCCCCTCCAAAAATGGGAGGTGACTCAAGGCTCTGATAGGCAGCGGGTGAGCTGTCCCTGAGTCAGACAGGACTAGAGGCAACAGCAGGTAAGGACTTTGCACAAAGGCATTTGGAAAGACAGCCAATTGTCTATCATGATATCTCACCAGTGCCCAGCATGGTAATTGATGCATTAATGATATACCACACATCATTATGCAGATAAAGTCAGCTATCATCCAGAATGAGGCACATGACCTTTGATTGGCAGAGACCTAGGGAGAGTCAAATGACTTTCCACCTACTTGGTCTCCTTATTTGCCTAAGGCTGGATTAAAGTCACGCAACCACAACAGGGATTCAAGTCAAGCAAAGGTGATTGTAAATACGTGGAAGAGAGTGTCCTATGGCAAGACCACTGATGTGCTGGCTAGGGGTTAACAAGTGGCTCTCATCTGGGCACAGTGGCTCAAGCCTGTAATCCCAGTACTTTGGGAGGCTGAGGTGGGAGGATAGCTTGAGCCCAGGAATTGGAGACCAGCCTGGGCAACACAGCAAAATTCCCTCACTACAAAAATCAAACAAACAAAAAAGCCAGGTGTGGTGGTGTGTGGGAGGCTGGGGTGGAAGGATCACTTGAGCCCAGGGAGGTTGAGGCTGCAGTGCGTTATGGTCGTGTCATTGCGTACTCTAACCTAGGTGACAGAGCAAGACCCTGTCTCAAAAAAAAAATTAAAAATTAATAAATAATAGAAAAAATAACAGGAAAAGACACCATGTATGCATGTGCCCAGAGGAAAGACCATGTGTAGACACAGAGAGAAGGCAGCCATCTACAAGCCAAGGAGAAAGGCCTCAGGAAAAACCAACCTGGTCAACACCTTGATCTTGGACTTCCAGCCTCCAGAGCTGTGAGACAATACATTTCTGTTAAGTAAGCTGCCCAGTCTGATACTTTTTTTAATGGCAGCCCATGCAAACTAATACACTCAGAGAGCAGTTTGCCCTTAGCATAGTCAGGGAGGGTTGCTCAGGGCTCTTGTGCTGGAGATGCCCATGTATCGGAGGCACAAACAGAAAAAGATCAAAGAACACATGGGTCCCCTGTCACTAGAGCAATACACCCTGTCATTAAACATCCAGGCATCCACTCTCTTTTTTACAAAAAGTTTTGTTTTTTTTTTAGGGGCCAGGTGCGGTGGCTCACACCTGTAATCTCAGCACTTTGGGAGGCCGAGGTAGGCAGATCATGCAGTCACAAGTTCAAGACCAGCCTGGCCAACATGGTTAAACCCCATCTATATTATTATTGAGTTAAAAGAGTTATTTATATTATTATTGAGTTAAAAGAGTTATTTCTATATCTGAACAAAAGTCCTTAATCAGATACATTATTTGAAAATATTTTCTCATATTCTGTGGGTTGCATTTTCACTTGTGTTCTTTCAAATACAAAAGCCTTTAATTTTGATGAAGTCCAATCTTTTTTTTTTTTTTTTTTTTTTTTTTTGCTTATGCTTTTGATGTGCTTTCTACAAAAACACTGCCTAATCCAAGGTCATAAAGATTTATACCTAGGTTTTCTCCTAAGAGAGTTATTTTTTAGCACTAACATTTAGGACGTTTTGAGATAATTTTTTAATACTGCTTCTTGTATATGCAGTGTGTCCACAGTAGCCAAGTTAATTTTTTATATGATGTGAAGTAGGAGTTCATCTCCATTCTTCCCATGTGAATTGTCCCAATGCCATTTATTGAAAAACTATTATTTCTATTAAATTGCCTTGACACCCTTGTGTGAAATGAATTGACAGTAAACGTAAGGGTTTATTTCTGGACTCTCAGTTTTATTCCATTGATGTATATGTCTATCTTGACTCTTCTTATGCAGTCCCACACTGTTTTCATTACTGTAGCTTTGTAGTAAGTTTTGAAATCAGACAATGTGAGTCCTCCAACTTTGCTATTTTTCAATATTGTTTTGTCCATAGCGGATCTTTTGGAATTCAATATGAATTTTAGAATCAGGTTCTCAATTTCAGGTTCCAAAAAGGCAGCTCTTGGGGGATTTTGATAGGAACTGCATGTAATCTGTAGATCAGTTTGGAAGTATTGCTGTCTTAACAACATTACATCTTCTAATCCATGAACATGTGATGTATTTCCATTTATTTAGAAATGTTTTATAGTGTTCAGAGTATAAATCATTCTTAAGTATTTTTTAAAATTTGTTCCTAAGTACTTAATTCTTTCTCATGGTATTGTAAATGAATTGTCCTAATTTCTTTTTTGATTTCTCATTGCTAGTGTGTAGACACAATTGATTTTGTATTGAGCTGTATCTTGCAACCTTGCTGAACTCATTTCTTAGTTCAAATAGTATTTTAATGGAGTAGGATTTTCTACATACAAAAGGATATTATCTGTCAATAGAGATAGTTTTATTTTTTCCTTTTATGTCTGAATACCTTTATTATTTTTTTTTCATGACTCATTGCCTGGCTACAATCTCTAATATAATGTGAAATAAAAGTAACAAGAGTAGACATCCTTGTCTTATTCCTGATCTTAGGAGGAAACATTCAGTCTTAGGGCAAGTATGATGTTTGCTATGAGGTTTTCATAGATGTGCTTTATTATGTTAAAGAAGTTCTCTTCCATTCCTATTTTGTTGAGAGTTTTTATAATGAAAGGGATTTTGTCAAATGCTTTGTCCATGCTTATTGAGATGATCATGTGTTTTTTGTTCTTTATTCTACTAATATGGCATATGTTTACATTAATTGATTTTCATATGTTAACCCAAGTTTGCATTGATGGGATAAATCTCACTTGTTCATAGTGTATAATTCTATTTTTTTTTTTTTTCAGACGGAGTCGTGCTCTGTTGCCCAGGCTGGAGTTCAGTGGCACAATCTCGACTCACTGAAGCCTCTGCCTCCCGGATTCAAGCGATTCTCCTGCCTCAGATTCATGGCTTACAGGCGTACACCACCATGCCAGGCTAATTTTTGTATTTTTAGTAGAGACGGAGTTTCACCATGTTGGTCAGGCTGGTCTTGAACTCCCGACTTTGTGATCAGCCCGCCTTGGCCTCCCAAAGTGCTGGGATTACAGGTGTGAGCCACCATGCCCAGCTCTAATTCTTTTCATATGCTTTTAGATTCTGTTTCCAAGTGTATTGTAAAGGATGTTTGCATCTATATCCATGAGGGATATCAGTAAATAGTTTTCTTGAGCAATGCTGGCCTCATAGAATGAGACAGGATTCCTTTTCTATTATTTGGAAAAGGCTGTAAAGGACTGGTGTCATTCCTTTCTATTAATATATGTTTTGTAGTGTTCAGTAATAAAGCTATCTGGGCCTGGGATTTTCTTTACGTAAAATTTTGTGATGATTAATTCTGTCTGTACTGTTTATAGGTTTATTCAGACTTTCTATTTCTTTTTAAGTCAATTGTGGTATTGTGTCTTTCTAGCAATCTGTCTACTTCATTTATGTTATGGAGTTTTGCTCTTGTCACCCAGGCTGGAGTGCAATGGTGCAATCTCAGCTCACTGCAACTTCCACTTCCCGGGTTCAAGTGATTTTCCTGCCTCAACCTTCCAAGTAGCTGGGAGTACAGGTGCCAGCCACCACAACTGGCTAATTGTTGCATTTTTAATAGAGACGGGGTTTCACCACGTTGGGCAGGCTGGTCTTGAACTCCTGACCTCAAGTGATCCACCCGCCTTGTCCTCCCAAAGCGCTGGGATTACAAGCGTAAGCCATATGCCTGGGGTCTTTGTCTCCCTTCCTTTCTTTCTTTTCCTTTCTTTCTTTTCTCTTTCCTTCCCACCCCTCCCCTCCCCTCCCCTCCCCTCTCCTTTCCTTTCGTTTCTCTAGCTTTGTTACCCAGGCTGGAGTGCAGTGTCACAATGTTGGCTCACTGCAAACTCCACCTCCTGGGTTCAAGTGATTCTCCTGCCTCAGCCTCCCAAGTAGCTGGGATTACAGGCACCCGCCACCATGCCTCAGTAATTTTTGTATTTTTAATAGAGATAGGGTTTCACCATGTTGGCCAGCGTGGTTTCAAACTGCTGACCTCAAGTGATCCACCTGCCTCAGCCTCCCAAAGTGCTGAGATTACAGGTGTGAACCACCACACCCAACCCTTTGTGATTTCTTGACTCATTTATTATGTAAGAGTATGTTGCTTAATTTCTACATATTTGTGAATTTCCCAAATTTTCTTCTATTATTGATTTCTAATTTCATTCTACTCTTTTCAGAGAATACACACTTTATTTATTTTAATTCTTTTAAATTTATTGAGGCTTTAAAAGTGGTCCCAAATATGGTCTATTCTGAAGAATATTCCATATGCATTTGAGAAGAATATATATTCTTCTGTTCTTGGATGGAGTGTACTATAGATGTCTGTTAGTCTAGCTGATTTATGGTGTTGTTCAAGTCTGCTATACCCTTGGCTTTCTACCCAGTTGTTCTATCTATTACTAAAAGTGGGATATTGAAGTCTAAAGTATTCTTTTAGAATTGTCTATTTCTTTCTTCAATTCTGTCAGTTTTTGCTTCATGTATTTTGAAGCTGTGCAGTTAGGTGCATGTTTCTACATAATTATAATATCTTCTTTTTTTTTTTTTTTTTTTTTTTTTTTGAGACAGAGTTTCGCTCTTGTTACCCAGGCTGGAGTGCAATGGCGCGATCTCGGCTCACCGCAACCTCCGCCTCCTGGGTTCAGGCAATTCTCCTGCCTCAGCCTCCTGAGTAGTAGCTGGGATTACAGGCACGCGCCACCATGCCCAGCTAATTTTTTGTAGTTTTAGTAGAGACGGGGTTTCACCGTGTTGACCAGGATGGTCTCGATCTCTTGACCTCGTGATCCACCCGCCTCGGCCTCCCAAAGTGCTGGGATTACAGGCTTGAGCCACCGCGCCCGGCCTTATAATATCTTCTTAATCAAGTGACCATCATTATAAAATGTCCTTCTCTCTCTTTTTTTTTTTTTTGTTTCAAATTATTGGTATAGCCACTCCACCTCTCTTTTAGATGCCTTTTCCTGGTTTTCTCTTTCTTACTTTAAATCTATTATGCTTTTGAATCTAAAATGTGTCTCTAGTAGACAGCATATAGTTGAATGATGCTTTCCTATTCATTCTGCCAATCTCTACCTTTTGATTAGAGCAGCAAGTCCAATTACATCTAATGTAATTATCAATAAGATAGGATGAAGATGATGATGATAATTTATTAATTTTTTTTCAGTCAGGGTCTCACTCTGTCATTCAGGCTGGAGTGCAGTGGTGCAATTATAGCTCATTGCAGCCTCAAACTCCTGGACTCAAACAATGCTTTCACCTTGGCCTCCTGAGAAGCTAGGATTACGTTTGCATGCTAGCACACCCAGCTAATTTAAACAATTTTTGGAGAGATGAAGCCTCTTTATGTTGCCCAGGCTGTCCTCAAACTGTGGGCTCAAGTGATCCTCCTGTCTTGGCCTCCCAGATCCTTGGGAGTACAGGTGTGAGTCACTGTGCTGGTTATCAGCAAAATAGGATTGTGTCTGTCATTTTGCTATGTATTTTCTATAGGTCTTATGTGTGTTTTATACCTCTATTCACCCATTATTGCCCACTTTTGTGTAAAGTAGATATTTTCTAATGTACAATTTTAATTCACTTGTTACTTGTTTTTAAATACATTTTTCAAGTTTTCTTAGTGGTTACCCTGGAGATTACAATTAACATAATACCCTAAAACAAGCTAGATATGATTAATACCAAGCTAATTTCAATAGTATTTAAAACTTTGCTCTAGTATAAGCTCTCTTCCCACATCCATCTTTTGTGCTATTATTGTCATACGAATTACATCTTTATACATTATAAGTCCCTCTGCCAGTTTTATAATTGTTGCTTTATGTAGTAGTCTTCTAAATCAGATAGGAGAAAAAAAAGAGTTATAAACAAAAATAGGTTTATATTTATATTCTTATATTTAGTGATATAGTTTCCTTCTCCTGGCATTTTTTATTTCTTTATGTGAATTCAATTTTCTGAATAGTGACTTTTTATTTCTGTTTCAAGGACTCCCTTTAGTATCTCCTGTAGTAAAAGTTGCTAGCAACAATTTCACTCTGTTTTTGTGTATTTGAAAATGTCTTGATATTTATTTTATTTTTGAAGGTTTACTGAGCATGTAATTCTTGTTCAACAGTCTTTATCTTTCAGCTCTTTAACATGTCATCACTTTGACTTTGTTCTCCCACAACCTTCCAGCCTCCATGGTTTCTAATGAAATGTCAGCTGTTAATCTAATTGTGGAACTTATATACATAATGAGTCCCTTTTTCATGTTGCTTTCTAGATTATCTCTTTGTCTTTAACTTTTAACAGTTGACTATGATGTGCCCAGATGCGGATCTCTTTAAGTTTATTCTCCTTGGAGTTATTTGAGATTTTTGGATGTGTAGCCTAATGCTTTTCATGAAACTGGGGAGATTTTCAGCCATTATTTTAAAAAATATACATATTTTTTACCTTTCTCTCAATCTTCTGGGACTTCCCCACTTTGTGTATTTTGGTATGCTCCATGGCATCCCACAGAGCTTTGAGACTTTGTTATTTTTTTTCTGTTAAAATAAGCTTTTGATAGTTTCAGATTTATAGAAAAGTGTAAAGATGGTACAGAGAATTCCTATGCACCCCACACCCAATTTTTCCTGTTATTACTTAACATTAATGTGGTAAGTTTGTTATCATTAATGAATTGCTATTGATATACTATTCTAACTAAAGCCCATATCTTATTCAGATTTCCTGTTTTCACCTAATGTCATTTTTCTGTTCCAAGTCCTATTTTGGATACCACATTATATATAGTTATCACATCTCCTTAGACTCCTCTTGGCCATGACAGTTTCTCAGACTTCTTTGTTTTTCATAACCTTGACATTAATTTTTTTTTAAATTAACCAAATACTTGCAACAAATGACCTTGACATTTTTGAAGACAACTGGTCAGGTATTTTGTAGAGTTTCCCTTAATTGGGATTTGTCTGATTGGACTATTGTTATATATTTTGAGGATGAGGACCACAGTTCATCACATCATATTAAAAAATACATAGCATCAACATGATTTAACATTGTTGATGCAAACCTTGGTCATCTGATTAAGGTAGTGTCTGTCAGGTTTCTCTACACTTTGTTAAAGCCACTTCTTCCTACCCACCCCTACCATGCTTTGTTCATTTTTGTTTCTTTGGTTTTCTTTCCACTCCTCAGACTGGATGATCTCAATTTACCTATTTTAAGTTCATTGGTGCTTTCTTCTGTCAGCTCAAATCTGCTGTTGAGTCCTTCTAGTGAGTTTTAAATCTCAGTGATTGTACTTTTCAACTCCAGAATTTTTATTTGGTTCTTTTAAAAGTAACTGCTCTTTGTCAACATTCTCTTTTTTTAAGTAGTTGTGTGCACAGGTAATGAACTCCCTTTTTTTGAAGTACAATTCAATAGTTTAAAATATATTTATAGATATGTGTAGCCATGACTACAATAAATTTTAGAACATTTTCATCATCCTCCAAAGAGATTCCATACCCATTAGCAGTGATTCCTTATTCCTTTCCCACCCTGTCTAATCCACCCTGTTACATTAGTGATTAGGCAATCACTAGTCTATTCCCTTCCCTCTTCAGCCTCTGGCAAACAGTAACCTATTTTCTGTCTGTATGGATTTGCCTATGCTAGACATTTCATAAAAATTGAATCATATAATATTTGGTCTTTTCTAACTGGCTTTGTTCACTAAGCATTATATATTTAAAGTTTACCCATGGCGTAGCACATATCAATACTTCATTCCCTTTTTGTTGGTGACTAATATTCTAAGTATATACCATATTTTGCTAATCCATTCATTGGTTGATGGACATCTGGGTTATTTCTACCTTTGGGCTATTATAAATTATTCTGCTATGAACATTTGTGGAAAAGGTTTTATATAGCCATACATCTTCAATACCATTAGATACACCAGGAGTAGAACTGCTGGGTAATATTGTACCTCTGTGTTTAACATTTTAAGGAACGACCAGACTGTTTTCCAAAGCAGCCATACCATTTTACATCCCCATTTGTAATGCATGAGAGTTTCAATTTTTCTACATTCTCACCAATCTTGTGTCTTATATTTTAAAAATTAGAACTTTTTTTAAATTAAAACCATCCTATTGTGTATGAAATGGCATTGATTTGCATTTCCCTGATGCTTAATGACATTGAGCATCTTTTCATTTATTGTTCATCTGTATATCTTCTTTGAAGAAATGTGTATTCCTACCCTTTTGCCTAGTTCTTAATTGTGCTGGTCAGGCTCAGTGTCTCATGCCTATAATCCTGGCACTTTGGGAGGCCAAGGTGGGTGGATCATTTGAGGTCAGGAGTTCAATACCAGCCTGACCAACATGGCAAAACCCTGTCTCTACTAAAAATAAAAAAATTAGCTGAGCATTGTGGTACACACCTGTAGTTCCAGCTGCTCAGGAGGCTGAGACAGGAGAATCAGTTGAACCCAGAAGGCAAAGGTTGCAGTGAGCCAAGATTGCACCACTGCACTCTAGCCTGGGTGACAAGGCAAGACTCTGTCTGAAAAAAAAAATTAATTGGGCTTTTTGTCTTCTTGTTTTTGTTTTTTTTTTTTTTTTTTTTTTTTTTTTTTTTTTTTGTTTTTTTTTTTTTTTTTTTTTTTTTTTACTTTTTTGAGATGGGGTTTTGCTATGTTGCCCAGGCTGGTCTTGAACTCTCAGCTCAAGCAATCCTCTTGCCTCAGCCTCCCATGTAGCTGGAATTACAGGCATGTGCTAATGTGCCCAGCTTGTAAAATTTCTTTATGTATTTTAGATGCAAGTATCTTATCATATATATGAATTTCACCTATTTTCTTTAATTTTGTAGGGTTTTTTACTTTCTTGGTGGTGCTCTTTGAATCACTAAATTTCAAATTTTGAAGCCAAATGTATATATATTTTTTGTTCACATATGCTCATAGTATCCTAGCTCTGAAACAAACATAATCAAAGGAATGAAGATTTATGCCTACATTTTCTTCTAAGATTTTCATAGTTTAGCTTTTGCATTAGGTTCTTCATCTATTTTTAGTTAATTTTTGTACATGATTTTAGGTAGGGGTCTATCATCATCATTCTTTAACATCATTCCACTGTTCTCATAGCATTGTTGAGAAGATATTCTTTTCCATTGAATTGTCCTAGTACCCTTGTTGAAAATCAATTGACTGTCAATGCTAAGATTTATTTGTAGAGCTAATTCTATTGTTTGATGTATATATGCCAGTGCCACACTGTTTTGATCACTATAGTTTTGCAATACATTTTGAAGTCAGAAAGTGTGAATCCTCCAACTTTGTCTCCTGAACTTTGCCCAAGATTGTTTTGACTCTTCTGTGTCCCTTAAATTTCCATATGAATCTTAGAATCAGCTTCTCAATTTCTGAAAGGAATCCAGATGAAATGGACGGGGATCACATTAGATCTTTAGATCAATTTGGAGAGTATTGCCTTAACAACATTAAGTCTTTTGGTGCAGGAGCATGGGATGTCTTTCCATTTATTGAGGTCTTCTGTATTGTGTTTCAATCAACCTTTAATTTTTTAGACATATGTATAATAATAATTTAATTATTATTATTATAATTTAAAGTATTTGTCTATTAAGTCCAACTTCTCAGCATCTGATATGGTTTGGCTCTGTGTCCCCACCCAAATCTCATGTTGAATTATACTTCCCATGTGTTGTGGGAGGGACATGGTAGAGGATAACTGAATAATGGGTGCAGTTTTCCCCATACTGTTTTCATGGTAGTGAGTAAGTCTCATGAGATCAGATGGTTTTATAAGGAGTTTCTGCTTTTGCATCTTCCTCATCCTCTTTGCCTGCTGCCATCCATGTAAGACGGGACTTGCTCCTCTTGCCTTCCAATTGTGAGGCTTCCCCAGCCATGTGGAACTGTGAGTCCATTAAACCACTTTCTTTTGTAAATTGCCCAATCTCAGGTATGTCTTTATTAGCAGTGTGAAAACGGACTAATACAGAATCCTCAGGGAAAGTTTTTATTGTCTACTTCATCCTGTGTATGAAGCATATTTTCTTGTTTCTTTTTCTGTCTTGTAGTCATTTTTTGAAAGCTGGATATTTAAAATTGCATAATGTGGAAACTCTGGAAATCAGTTTTCCCTGACATTCCCCTTTCCCAGGGTTTGTACTATTGTTGCTGTTTGTTATTGCTGCTGCTGCCATCATTCATTTTTAGAGTGACTTTCCTGGTCTAATTCTGTATTTTGAAAAATTTGTGAATGGTCACCAAAGTCTCTGTTTAGTTAGCTTAATCTTATAGAGATTTCCTTAAATTATTATTATTGTTATTTTTGATATGGAGTTTTGCTCTTGTCACCTAGGCTGGAGTGCAATGGTGTGATCTCAGCTCACTGCAACCTCCGTCTCCTGGGTTCAAGTGATTCTCCTGTCTCAGCCTCCCAAGTAGCTGGGATTATAGGCACCCATTACCATGCCCAGAAAATTTTTGTATTTTTAGTAGAGATGGGTTTTACCATGTTGGCCAGGCTGGTCTCAAACACCTGAACTCAGGTGATCCACCCACCTCAGCTTCCCAAACTGCTGGAATTACAGGCATAAGCCACTGCACCTGGCTTCCTTAAATTCTTTGAGCCAATGTGTCTCCCTGTTTTTGCTAAGGGTCTCTGTATGTGTTGGAGCATGCATCTGATGCTCTGGCAGTTTAAAATTCTGCTCCAGCCCGCACTTTCTGCTTGTATAGCCTCATGATTAGCCAGGAATGAGAAATAAGGGTCTTCTCATGTATATTTCCTAGGCATGTTCATAGCCTTGTACCTGCACATGGCTTTCTAGATTTCCAAGAATATGGTGGATCTTTTCAAAGCTCCCATTGACATGTTATTCCGTAGATTTTTCTTTTAAGTTTCTTATTAGCCAACTAATATCACTGGCTCAGGCAACAGCAAAGTTAAACAGTTGTCACTGATTATTTTCAACAAAAGGGATAGGACTGTTTGCACTGAGGGATTTCTGAATTATATCAAATGAAGACAAGGTCTGAAAATAGTACCTTTCCAGGGAACTGCCAGATAAGTCAGGTAGTCACAGTTCTTTGGGGATACAGCTTTTGGGGGAGCTCCAAACCTATTCTGCTTGCTCTGATAGCTGCTAGGCTGCTTATTTCTACAGTTCCCATGGTGGTGAAGGTGCTGGTTCCCAAGGCTATCACAGAGATGGGGAGAGAAGAATGGAAACAGGGCAAGTGAAAATGCCATGAAGCTCATTGTTCTTACCAAGATTTGACCATTTTTCTTTTCTTTATTTTAAGGGATAGGGTTTTACTATGTAGTACAGGATGGTGCAATCATAGTTCACTGCAGCCTCAAATTTCTGGGCTCAAGCAATCCTCCCACACCTCAGCCTGCCAAAGTGCTGGGACTACAGGCATGTGCTACTGTGCCTGGCTAATTATTTATTTTAATTTTTTGTAGAGATGGGGTCCCACTATGTTGCCCAGGCTGATCTCAAACTCCTGAGTCCATCATCCTCCTACCTCATCCTCCCAAAATGTTGGGATTACAGGTGTGAGCCACTACACCTGGCCTCAGCCATTTTTCTTGAACAAATTGACTCATGTTATTGCAACCTTTGGCGAATTCCTAGAGTTCTGAAGAAGTTTACATGGACAACTTTGCCAGCGTTCTTCATGCCTTCCATTCTTCAAGTATCTGTCCATTCTTGCATTGCTATAAGGAAATACCTAAGGTTGGGTAATGCATAAAGAAAAGAGGCTTAATTGGCTTATGGTTCTGCAAGTTGTACAGGAAGCATGATGGAATCTGTTTGGCTTCTGAAAAGGCTTCAGGAAACTTACAATGATGGCAGTAGGCAAAAGAAGAGTGAGGCATCTCACACGGTGGGAGCAGTAGTGAGAGAGAAAAAGAGAGAGAGAGAGAGGAAGAGAGAGGGAGAGAGAGAGGGAGGAAGTGCTACACACTTTTTAAATAACTAGATCTCATCAGAACTCACTCACCATCACAAGAACAGCACCAAGAGGACAGTGCTGAACCATTCATGAGAAACCTCCCCCAACACCTGATCACCTCCTACCAGGCCCCACCTCCAACACTGGAAATGACGTCTCTACACACGAGATTGGATGGGGACACAAATCCAAATCATATCAAAATGCTTCTCCTCGTGAACTTTGTTTTTAATATAATTTGTTTAATTATACATTTATGTACTTTAATTTTTTTTTTGAGATGGAGTCTCATTGTTGGTGCAAACCCGGCTTACTGCAACCACCGCCTCCTGGTTCAAGTGATTCTCCTGCCTCTGTCTCCTGAGTAGCTGGGATTATGGGCACCCGCCACCATGTCCAGCTAATTTTTGTATTTTTGGCAGAAACAGGGTTTCACCATCCTGGCCTGGCTGGCTTTGAATTCTGACTTCAAGTAATCTGCCCATCTAGGCCTCCCAAAGTGCTGGGATTACAGGCATGAGCCACTGTGTCTGGCCTGTAACTTAAATTTTAACAATGGCTAAATTCCTGAGTATTTAACAATTGGCTTTCATGAGTTCGCACCAACAGCTCCAGGACCCCACCAACAGGGCCCTCCTGGGTGCCCCATTTGATCTAGCTGAGCTCTGTGAACCTTTAGAGTAACTGCCAGGTGCCAGAGCTCCAGAAGTGCTCATCCAATACTAAGCTGACTCCACATTTTTCAGCATCCAGCCCTCAGCCAGAGCTTGCTGGACAGATGCTGGCAGGAGGGTCTTCCAAGTGATGGCATGGTATGAAGAAAAACTTGGAAGAGGCTGAGCACTTGCCAGAATGGTTAGGGCTGGGTGCAGTGGCTCACGCCTGTAATCCCAACACTTCGAGGGGACAAATTGGGCATATTACTTGAGGTCAGGAGTTCGAAACCAGCCTGGCCAACATGGTGAAACCCCTTCTCTACTAAAAATACAAATTAGCCAGGTGTGGTGGCAGACGCCTGTAATCCCAGCTACTCAGGAGGTGGAGGCAGGAGACTCACTTGGGCCTGGGAGGCAGAAGTTGCAGTGAGCCAAGATCACA
>NW_022437099.1:1553807-1558727 GCF_009761245.1 Sapajus apella | reverse complement strand
ATGGCAGTAAAACACTGCTGAAAGATATGGCTTCTAATCTTAGGCATCTAATTCCAAATTGTGCTAATGGCTATCTTCTGACTTCTAGGTGAAACTCAACAAAGCCAACAAGTTTTTGTTTGTTTAATAACCTCTCTATCTGGAAGTCTTCAAGTACTGGGTAAAGACATAAATGGTGAGGTGGGTGCGTGGGATAAAGGTTGCCTTTAGACATCCTCTGAGGGATGTGGACTTTAACCTGTTCTGTGAAAGAGGAAAGGATGTTTGTTTTTTTTAACTTTTGGGCTTGCTCAAATAATAGCAAAATCGACTTTGGTACTGTGGTGTGGTGTGCTGTTGGAGTGCACCTGAGTTGTAAGGAACCACTGCCAGGATTATCAGGCAAGGTCTTGCTTAGGCCGGCACCACTGCAGTCACGAGTCTCCTCCCAGTACATGGTGTGGGTGTCCCTGGCTTCTTTGAACTCAAAGTGAGAAACTTCCTGATAGATGTAGAAGTACAACATGGTGATTGTGTCTCTTTCCCAGACCTTTGCCTTCCGTACCAATTCTTCATAGAATCAGCAGAAAGCCATGAACTTTTTTTTTTTTTTAAGACAGTCTCACTGTGTCACTCAGGCTGGAGTGCAGTGACATGATCTCTGCTCCCTGCAACCTCTGCCTCCTGGGTTCAAGTGATTCTCCTGCTTCAGCCTCCCAAGCAGCTGGGATTATAGGCACAAGCCACCAGGCCCAGCTAATTTTTTTGTATTTTTGGTAGAGACGGGGTTTTGCCATGTTGGCCAGGCTGGTCTTGAACTCCTGGCCTTAAGTGATTTGCCCTCCTTGGCCTCCCAAAGTGCTGAGATTACAGGCATGAGCCACCGTGCCCAGCCAAGCCATGGACTTTTTTTTTTTTTTTTTTTTTTGAGACAGAGTCTCACTTGTCACCTAGGCTGGAGTACAACGGCACAATCTTGGCTGACTGCAACCTCCGCCTCCCAGGTTTAAGTGGTTCTCCTGCCTCAGCCTTCCAAGTAGCTGGGATTACAAGTGCATGCCACCATGCACAGCTAATTTTTTGTATTTTAATAGAGACCGAGTTTCGCCATGTTAGCCAGGATGGTCTCAATCTCCTGACCTCGTGATCCGCCAGCCTCAGCATCCCAAAGTCCTGGGATTACAGGCGTGAGCACCTAACTGCCATGGACTTTTAAATTCAATGTTTCTTGTTCCAGCTGTTTGTCTCCTTAGATATTTATTGGCTTGCCTCAATCATCCAACAAATATCCCCTGGGCATAGTCTGTGTGGCCAGTGATGTGTTAACATCACCAGCAGCTGGCATTTAGAATGGACATTTGGGGAGTTTGGAGAATTGGGGAGAGTCCCTTGTTGCCAGGTGGCAAAGTTCCATCTGATAAGATTTAAATAAGCTCCTCTCATGCACATGCTGAACCATAGCGTGTCTCCAGAAAAGCTTGGCATTTTCCCAACCCACATGCCTCTGACCACTATGTTACTTGTGTGTGGAGAGGGCTTTCTCTAACCTCTCTGCAGGAATGTGACCACACCTCACCTCTTGGTGGAAAGAACGCCGCCCCTGGGAGCTGCTTTGCCCTGGTACCCGGGACCAGGGACATGCACCATTGCTTTAGAGAACACCTGATCTGACCCAAGTCCTGCACCGGGGATTCCCCCGGCTGAATCAGACATAGTTGCTGTCCTCAGGGAGCTTACAGTCATGGGTCAATATGACACAGCAGCTGGGATAGCAGTCCATACAGGGTCAGGGCGGGGCACTCAGGAGATGATAGTCATTTCTCCTGGAGATTCATGGATGAAATTATATGTCAGGTGAGTCTTGACAGATGAAAGGAAGTCTTGTCTGCCAGGCGGACAAGAGGCAACAGCTTGAGCTCAGGAGGTGAGTCAGTGGGTGATGCTCGGAGAGGCATTCTCTTTTTGATGAATCCAAGGGAAAAGCCTAAAGCTGTTTGATGGCTGAGGGGATGTGTAGGTCAACTTAAGGAGAAGAGCCTAAAACAGTTCTGACAAGTAAAATAAAAAGGCAGAAGACAAGACAGACCTATTTTTGCATGTTATAAAACACTGAGAAAAAAATATCAGGATAATTGTCGCTGTCTTCTTTACATTTTCCTGTATTTTTCAATTTAAAGTAATTGTCGGTGTTACCTGCGCCCACGCACTCCTCCGTCTGCAGGGGGCGCACCGGCCGCCATCTCTTACTCCTTCAGGGTGATGGGCGGGGCTCCCCGGGCCAGTGTGGACTGACGAGTGGCTGGCCGTCCTGTCCATCACGACGTTCCGCCTCCGCGCTACGTCACATGACGCAGCCCATCATGGCGGCGGGAGCGCGGCTGCCCGGGCCCGCGGCTCCGCAGAGCTGTTGCCGTTGCTGCTGTTGAGAGGCGGCGGCGGCGGTGCAGGCGGGCGGGAAGGATGGTGTTTCTGTGGTTGGAGCGGCAGGTGCGGACCGGGAGCCGGATCGAGGTTTGGCAGAAGCAACGTGTGCTTGGGAGCAGCCGGCGCGGGTGCCGCTGAGACAGCGGAGGGAGGCAGGACCGACTGACTGGCAAACAGACGGACGGACGGAAGGCGACTCGAGAGCCGGCCCCGGAGCCGCGCGGTGAGCGAGATGCCGGGGCCGCCGGCGTTGCGGCGGAGGCTGCTGCTGCTGCTCCTCCTGGTCGCCGGCAATGCCGGGGCCGCGCCACTTCCGCAAACAGGTGCAGGTGAGCCGGCCCGCGGCGGGGTCGGGGCTGCGGGGTCCTCGGCGGCGGGGAGGGGGCGGCAAGGCCGGGCCGGCCTCGGCGCTGAGGGATCGGAGGGCCTGCCAGGGGCGGGAGGCCGGGGGAAGCGAGTGATTAGGAAGATTTCTGCCGCAGGGGCGTGGGATGGGGGGGGCGGGGGCGGGGCGACGTCGTTGGGGGGGGGGAGGGCGGCGGGCGAGGTGGCAGCGACCGACCCCTCCCCGGATAGGCTGCGGTACCGGCTCTGGACCTGTTGCCTTAAGGTCCTCAGCCTATCGTTTCCTGGCAGTTCTGCTTCCCTTTCCAGATGTCACCTGCCTCTTGTGCGTTTTTCTCACATCTCATGATAAGAACCGTTTCTTAGCCCTAATCATACTTAAATGCAAATGACTTGGCGAGCAGTTCGGAGTTTCTTTCGTTCCCAGCAACTTATTCTGAAGTTGTAAATTGATTTTAGACGCTGTGCTTTTTATTCGGAATGTGTCTCCGGAGATGAGAAGGAAACCACTATAAATATTTCTATTTTAGGAAGCCAGTGATTAGAGTAGCAGGCGTTGAATAACTATTGACAAACTGGCTTAAGGGTGATGGAAGTTTCTATTTTAGCTAACGTCAGTGTATGATTTTCTTTCCTCACCCCCCCATTTTCTGAACATCATTTTTATTTGGGGTTTATTTTCCTAAATAAAACTTCAACCCAAGAAAACATCCCAAGTTGGGTCATTTTTCTAAAAAGGAAAAAAAAATCTAGGCTAACTTGCCATTCTTGCCTGCCGCCATTATCTTTGAAATGGGGAAAGATTGAAATTTCGTGCATTCATAGAATGTTAGAGTTAGAAGAGACCTTAAAGAAAATTCAAACTAATTTCTTCGTTTTGTAGTAGAAGATACTGGGGATGTTGGGTCAGATGACCTACCCAAGGTGACAGAGCTACATTGTAGGCGGAGCCCCAAACCCTGGTCTTAGATTCCTAGTTGTATGATTTTTTTTCCCATTTCAAGTTGTATAACTGTTTTGGAATACTCTTGAGGTCAAGAGTTATTTTAGAATAATGTTAATTGGGTACAGAATGTGGATGTCCTGACTCCAATAAAGGCATATTTTTCAAACAAATCTACGATGAAAGCTACATATAATTGCTTCCAGAGCTACATCAGGGTTATGTCATTGAGTGCCCTTTAGTTGAACGTTAGATGTTCTCATTGTACCATATAAACTGGCACTAAATTTCTGTTAACTGCCTTAGGTCAGATATTTGTGAGGTGAATTCTGTTTTCTAATCTGATAGATAAGAAGAGTAAATGTTATCAGATGTGTATAGGCAACCCTGGTAAGAGTGACAGAAAGTACCTGGGAAATAATGAAAGATTGTTATTGGAAGGATGATGATGTTAATATTTAAAGATATTGATGTTGAAAATTAGCACTAGTATAGGATAGTGCATAAAGAGTATTTATGTGATGGGGAGTCAAGAAATTTCCAGATGACTTTGCCCTTAATTGGATTTTTATATATTTTGGAAAAACTGATTCTTTATAGGAACCTATATCTGCCTGTACACTTCTTACATGGTTTTTATTCCATTCTTTTACAATTTTATGGTGTTATGAATTATAAAAAACTGAGTTTTGTTGGGGTGTTGTAGAACAAAGCAATCAGAAAAATTAATCCGTAAATAGAAATATCAAATCTTGACATACTTTAGGCAATATTTGGTGATGTGTAGCAACTTTTGCTACAAATTTTCCTTTCATAGTCTGGTCCTTGTAGGATAGGTATATCTTTAGATGTGTTGCATATGAATAATGGGTACCTAGGGTTAAAGTCAGTGGAAAAGATGCACAGTCAGGCTGGGTGCAATGGATCATGCCTGTAATCCCAGCACTTTGGGAGGCCGAGGCAGGCGGATCACTTGAGGTCAGGAGTTCGAGACCAGCCTGACCGACATGGTGACACTCCATCTCTCCTAAAAATACAAATATGATCTGGGCATGGTGGCAGGCACCTGTAATCCTAACTACTTGGGAGGCTGAGGCAGGAGAATCTCTTCAACCAGGGGAGTGGAGCTTACAGTCAGCCTAGAGTGTGCCACGGCACTTCAATCTGGGCAACAGAGTGAGACTCCATCTCAAAAAAAAAAAAAAAAAAAAAAAAAGAAAGATGCACAA